>NC_142884.1:19353509-19658557 GCF_051225735.1 Oryctolagus cuniculus
GGCAGAGTTCACGCACTGCATTTGATGTTGTCTCTTTTAATACAGAACATTCCCTCAGCTTTTTTGTTTTTGCTATTTATTATTTTTTTAAAGAATCTAGGCTTGTCTACAAATATCTCTTATTCTGTATTTATGTGGTTATTTCCTCATGGTAAAGTTCAAATTAAACATACTTAGTAAGGATACTACATAAACAATGTTGTGTTCTTCATGTATCGTATCAGGAGACAGATGAAATCAGGTCATTTCACTATTGGTGATAAATCTGATCATTTTGTTAAGGTAGTAATGGTCAGATATCACCACTGAAAGTTGTATTTTTCTCCCTTTGGAACTGGTTAAATAACCTGAGAGGGAGTAACTTAGGACTATATGTACTTACCAACAATGACATGCATATTTAATATACGTTACAGTTTCATATAAATTAATACATGTATGCTTTTCTTTCAAATAAATTGTGGATGTCTTTAACTATATGTACACATTATGGTATACAGTTGACCCACCACATACACATATTTTTTAAAATATATATTTATTTGAAAGGCAGAGTTTACAGAGAGGGAAAGAGAGATCTTCCATCCACTGGTTCACTCCCCAAATGGCTGCAACGGCTGAGGCTGGGCCAGGTCAAAGCCAAGAGCCAGGAGCTTCTTCCGGATCTCCAATGTGGATGCAGGGTCCCACGGACTTGGGCCATCTTCTGCTGCTTTCCCAGTCTCATTAGCAGGGGGTTGGATCAGAAGTGGAGCAGCCAGTACTCGAACTGCTGCCCATATGGGATGCTGGCATCCCAGGCAGCAGCTTAACTAAGCCACAATGCCGACCCCCATGTTCTTCTGTAGTGTTGGATAACCGATCCATGTTAATGTTTTGTGGAACACTCAAGATACAATTTTTTAAAATAAGATAGAATTTTTAACTTTGTTCCTGACTGTTGAATTTCACCCTCAGGAGAATACAATATCACTGTAAACAGGTACTCATTTTCAAGTTGCTGAGATTCTCAATCACACTCAGAGTAATAGTCAAAGCACTGATGGGCAGAAACACATTTTGGAGAGAAAGAATTCTTTATTGTAGAGATTATAATCTGCCAACAAGGTAGGAACACTGTGATGAAATAACTCATGGGTGCTTTTAGTTGAGGGCAAATTGCCCTGCCTGATGAGACTGTTAGGAGTTGGGTATCGTGCAGAGCTTAAGTGTAACATCTTGGTGAATGATGATGGGCTTTTGGCAAGAATAGCTGAGATGGGGCCAGCACTGTGGGTGTAGCAGGTAAAGCTGCCCCCTGCAGTGCTGGCATTGCATATGGGCGCCGGTTCAAGTCCCAGCTGCTCCACTTGTGATCCAGCTCTCTGCTATGGCCTGGGAAAGCAGCGGAAGATGGCCCAAATCTTTGTGCCCCTGCACCCGTGTGGGAGACCTGGAAGAAGCTCCTGACTTCGGATGGGCGCAGCTCCAGCTGTTGTGGCCATCTAGGGAGTGAACCAGCAGATGGAAGACTTCTCTCCTTCTCCTTCCCCACTCTGTCTGCCTCCTGCCTTTCAATTAAATAAATATTTTTATTAGTAATAAATTTTTAAATAAAACAATAAAAATTTTAATAAATAAATATTTATTTAATTGAAAGGCAGAGTTACACAGAGAGACAGAGAGGCAGAGAGGTCTTCCATCCAATGGTTAATTCCCCAATTGGCCACAATAGCCAGAGCAGCACTGATCCGACGTCAGGAGCCAGGAGCTTCCTCTGGGTCTCCCACGTGGGTGCAGGGGCCCAAGGACTCGGGCCATCTTCTACTGCTTTCTCAGGCCATAGCAGAGAGCTGGGTTGGAAGTGGAGCACCTGGGTATTGAACCAGCACCCATATGGGATGCCGGCGCTTCAGGCCAGGGCGTTAACCCACTGCGCCACAGCGGCCGGCCCCATAAATAAGTCTTTAAAAAACAAACAAAAAAGAATAGCTGAGAAGCATTTTGAACCTGCAGCTGATTCCTCTAGACAGTTTCTATCTAATTGGGTTAAATTAGGTAACAGAAACCACAAAACAATTTAAACAGAAGTCTAACAGAAAGAATTATGACACAGAGAACTCTAGAGGCCTCCTTAGGGATAAGGGAGAGTATCCAAGGAAAGACAAACCTTGTAGGAGGTTCTTCTCCAAGGCTGTTTCTGGCTTCACTGGAGAACACGTGGTTTGAACTCTCGGGATGGAGGAGAAGTTTACTGGACTATCGGTTACTCAGAGTCTGAGTGGCACTGCAAGCATGAGACCCGAGGAACATGGTGTCCCTATTAAGAGGGCTGCAGGGAACAGCTGTGACACACCCACGCCAAGACTGATGGGCAGGAGTTGGAGTGCTCCTGTGGGCTTGGGGTGTGCAGCAGTGTTCCATCAGAAGGGCCGTAGCAAGGTGGTCACTGAACCAGGCAGTGCTGCAGGCCGTGGAGCACAACTGGTACTAAGCATCACTGAATGTTCTCACACACATACCTCCTTATGGTGGAATGAGGTGAAAAGTTCATGCCAAAATGGCCACTGAGGTGAAAAGGTCATGCCAAGATGGCCACTGACAACAAAAACTGCCTGGCAACAGGCCATGATTGGATGGCTTTGGAAACCACATGACAACAGAGGAAACCACATGACAACAGAGCCTGAGTGACGGCAGGCCGTGATTGGATGGCTTTGGAAACTGCCTGGCAACAGGCTGTGATTGGTTGAGGCATAGACCGCCCCTTGACTGGATTGGCTAGTCTTGGCTATATAAGCTGTTGTACTAACTCAAATAAAGGAGTCTGCAGGCTGCTCGCCTCAGGCCTGCTGTCACCTGACTCCCGGGGTCTGTGTGGTGACTCTGCACCTCTTGCCCCCACCATGCTCCTCCTTTCAGAAACGAATCCACTGCAACATTGTTGAGAAATCAACTGCAACATCTCCTGCTGACAGACTATGAAGAAAGGGCATGAAAAAATAACATGTAGCAACCACAGCCTTCACTATCTCTCCAAAACCCTTTACTAACAAAGCTTAATGTTACACTCACTTTAAAGGATATGCTTAAGGTCCAGTCCATTTTCACAGAGTTAAGTATTAAGGGGAATTGAGAGGTGAGAGGCAATAAATTGTAACTGGCACACTCCACCCCTTTGGCTACTCAGTTTCCACACCCTTTTACATACACTTAAACTTCCTTATAAGAAAACAACTCTATCCAGCAAGGTAAAGCTATCCAAATGAGAAGATGCACAATCCTAACAGCTGGCTACATTAATTACTAATTGTTTAACAGCTCAATTTCAATTATAACTCCACTGAGTATGCTGTTACTTAAAGAGTAAATTGGAAAATTAACCTCTAAAAATTTGTATATGTTAACACTGTTAGTATAAACGAGGCCAGTGCTGCAGTGTGGTAGGCTAAGTCTCTGCCTGTGGTACTGAAATCCCATATGGGCACTGGTTCCTGTCGCAGCTGCTCCTTTTCCAATCCAGCTCTCTGCTGATAGGCTGGGAAAGCAGTGGAAGATGACCCAACTGCTTGGGCCCCTGCACCTGTGTGGGGAACCCAGAATAAGCTCCAGGCTCCTGAATTCGGATTGGCTCAGCTCCAGCTGTTGCGGCCATTTGGTGAGTGAACCAGCAGATGGAAGACATTTCTGTCTATCCCTCCCTGTCTGTAACTCTGCCTCTCAAATAAACAAAACAATGGGATAAAATATGCAAAGCTGCTGTGGTGCTTATCTGTAATTGTATATTAGGTCAGGGTTGATATACATGAACTCCTTTTTCTTTCTTTCTTTTTTTTTTTTTTTTAAGATTTACTTATTGTTTTGAAAATCAGAGTTAAACAGAGAGAGGAGAGGCAGAAAGAGAGAGGTCTGCTGGTTTACTCCCAAATTGGCCTCAACGGCTTGAGCTGTGCTGATCTGAAGCCAGGAGCCAAGAGCTTCTTCTGGGTCTCCCACATGGGTGCAGGGGCCCAAGGTCTTGGGCCATCTTCTACTGCTTTCCCAGGCCATAGCAGAGAGCTGGATTGGAAGTGGAGCAGCTGGGACTTGAACTGGCGCCCATATGGGATGCCAGCACTTCAGGCCATGGTGTTAACTTTCTGTGCCACAGCACCGGCCCCTATGAACTCCTTCTTCAACAATCCATTCCATACTTCCATTGCCTTCAGTGACAACCTCAGATACTGTGGGTTCTTTACCTTGTAGGGTAACCTATCCCTTCAATCCTGAAGAAGCTAACTCCTCAATCATTCTGCCTTTTTTCTTTCTTTGTATTACTGTAGCCATTATAGGAAATGCCAATCTGTTCTTCCTTCCTTCCACACATTAAATCATCTCAAGGGGCCAGCGCTGTAGCATAGCAAATAAAGCTGCCAACTGCAGTGCCAGCATCCCATATGGGTCCCAGTTCAAGTCCTGGCTGCTCCACTTCCGATCCAGCTCTCTGCTGTGGCTGAAAGTAGAAGATAGCCCAAGTCCTTGGGCCCCTGCACCCATGTGGGAGATCCGGAAGGGACTCCTGGCTTCTGGCTTCAGATTGGTGCAGCTCCGGCTGTTGTGGCCAACTGGGTAGTGAACCATTGGATGGAAGTTCTCTCTCTCTCTCTCTCTCTCTCTCTCTCTCTGCCTCTCCTCTCTGTGTAACTCTTTCAAATAAAATAAATAAATCTTTAAAAAAAATCATCTCTAGGTTATCTATAATACCCAATACAATGAAAACACCATGCAAATAGTTGTTTAAACTGTACTCTAGTGAATTAGTGACAAGAACAAATGTGTACCTGTTTCGTGTAGTGCTGCTTAAAACATTTTTGATCTGTGGTTGGCTGAATCTGTGGATACAGAACTTGCATATACAGAAAACTGACTGTACCTGTGAGGATGAATCTGTCCCATCCACAATGGAAAGTTCCAGTGTATCTGACCTTCAAGCTGGTGGTCAGGTGTTCCTCACAGAGAATGAAGCCATATTAGAGACTCGATACTAGTCTACTATTGCAAAAACTAAAGGGAAGGACTGTTGCCAGCTGATTATGCCGTGTTTATTAAGGAAGAAAATGCTTTCAAATACCCTTCACCCCAAATATTTCTGCTTATATTTCACTGGCTAGATTCATAACACATAGTTACCTTGGTGAAGATAGACTAGGCAATAAAATACAGAATTCTTCCAACATCTATAATAGAAATCAACAAAGAAAAAGGGGCCCGGAGCCATCTGTTGTATCTTTCAAACACTTAGTGTCTGACACAAGCCCTCACCACCAGAAAATTGGTTTTTTGAAGGACAGACAAGAATTTGAATCCCGGAATGAAGATTTCAGGTAAACAGCAATGTTTCTGAGCTTAAGACATGGGTAAAAATCAGACTGTTGAACTGGAGAGGGCTGCATGTCAGATTCCCTGGACTCCCTGGCTGATCCAGGTCTCAAACATGGGTGCAAGGGCCCAATGATTTGGGCCATCTTCCACTGCTTTCCCAGGCTATTAGCAGGGAGCTGGGTCAGAAGTGGAACAGAGAGGGGACTCAAAGTGGTACCTACATGGAATACCAGCACCACAGGTGGAGGCTTAACCTACTACACCATAGTGCAGGCCTGCTAAAGGGAATTTTTTCTTTTCTATTTTTTTCATAAACATTTATTTATTTATTTGAAAGTCAGAGTTACACAGAGAAGAGAGGCAGAGAGAGACAGACAGACTGACTGACTGACTTCCATCTGCTGGTTCACTCCTCAAATGACCACAATGGCCAAAGCCGTGCCGATCTGAAGCCAGGAGCCAGGAGCTTCCTCTGGGTCCTCCCATGTGGGTGCAGGGGCCCAAGGACTTGGGACATCTTCTACTGCTCTACCAGGTCATAGCAGAGAGCTGGATTGGAAGTGGAGTAGCTGGGATCCGAACCAGTGCCCATATGGGATGCTGGCACTCCAAGCGGTGGCTTTACCTGCTATGCCACAGCACCGGTCCCGGCAAAGGGAATTTTCTAAGAGAATTGAAATAGTCTGCTTTTTGATCTGGGAGGCAACTACTTATGTATCTAAAATTTATCATTATGCACACTTAATATTTTTCTATTTTATGAATTTTTAAAATTTTATTTATTTGAGTGGTAGAGTTACAGACAGTGAGAGGGAGAGACAGAGAGAAAGTCTTCCTTCCGTTGGGTCACCCTCCAGATGACCGCAATGGCCAGAGCTGTGCTGATCTGAAGCCAGAAGCCAGGTGCTTCTTCCTGGTCTCGCATGTGGGTGTAGGAGCTCAAGCACTTGGGCCATCTTCTACCACTTTCCCAGGCCACAGTAGAGTTGGATTGGAAGGGGAGCAGCTGGGACTAGAACTGGCGCCTATATGGGATGCCAGTGCTGCAGGTGGATTAATTTACTGTGCCATGGAGCTGGCCCCTGAAAATATTTTTAATAGCAAAAATAGATCTTAAAAAAGATAAAAGGGGGCTGTTTCTGTGGCACTGCTTGCAACGCTGGCATCCCATATGAGCGCCACTCTGAGTGAGTCTTGGCTGCTCTACTTCTGATCCAGCTCCCTGTGAAATGTGCCTAAAAAGCAGAAGAAGATGGCCCAAGTCCTTGGGTCCCCGCATCCACGTGGGAGATCCAGAAAAAGCTCTTGGCTCCTGGCTTCAGATCAAGGAAGCTCTGGCCGTTGCAGCCAACTGGGGAATGAACCAGTATATGGAAGACCTCTCTCTCTGCCTCTCTCTCTCTCTCTGTATACCTCTGACTTTCTTTTTTTTTTTTTTTTTTTTTTTGGACAGGCAGAGTGGACAGTGAGAGAGAGAGACAGATAGAAAGGTCTTCCTTTGCCGTTGGTTCACCCTCCAATGGCCGCCGCGGCCGGCGCGCTGCGGCCGGCGCACCGCGCTGATCCGGTGGCAGGAGCCAGGAGCCAGGTGCTTTTCCTGGTCTCCCATGGGGTGCAGGGCCCAAGCACCTGGGCCATCCTCCACTGCACTCCCTGGCCACAGCAGAGGGCTGGCCTGGAAGAGGGGCAACCGGGACAGGATCCGGCGCCCCGACCGGGACTAGAACCCGGTGTGCCGGCGCCGCTAGGCGGAGGATTAGCCTATTGAGCCGCGGCGCCGGCCGACCTCTGACTTTCAAAAACATAAATAAATCTTTTTAAAAAATACTTTGATTTATGTCTGCTAGGCATTTTGTAAATACTGATTGCAGTTGGTTAACCACGTTTCTGTGATTTGGAGGCATTCCTGGATCCTTTATTGAGTAGTGACAACTAAAATAAGATGGTGACCAACTACAAATAAAGCAGAACACATATACCATGTAAATCTAGGACCAGCTATCTTTCACTGCCTACATGTGTTGTCATAGCTCTGAAATTAATTTATAATCTTACATTTTTATTGCAAAAGATTGTAATGACTAGTTCCCTGTGGAGCTAAGCCAAGATCATGGACAATCTATTTCAAGGTGCTGCTGATCAATGCAAGGTGAAAATTTTATATTAAACATGAACTGGCAGCTGCTAAAATTATAGAGAAGAAATTGAAGACAGAGCAGTGAATCCCTAAAACTGACCTAATCAGTTGATTGTTGGTGATCGTCTGGGACACTTTTGAGCAGCTTTTTCAGGTCCTGCTGCAGACAGGCTGGATCAGGATCTTGTGGGCAGGAGCCCAGAGATCTGTTTTTAAAACACTTCCTAGGCTTGTCTGATGCTAGTCTAGTTATACTACTCCTGTGCACTGAATTGTGCTGATGGTACAGCTGCTAAAGAAACAGCGATCTTTAGGGTGGTTTCCCCCTATTTCAAGGTCAGATTTCTGGACTCCAGGAGAGAAACTGAGTCTAGGCCTACTGCAATTAGAAGTGTGACGAGAGGCAGAACAGAGTGACTGCAGGAGAACAGATAGGTAACCAGAGTCAGAATCATAAATGCATAGGTAGTGACAAAGAACGCCTATGTTCTAAAAGAAATCTAGATTTTTTTTTTTTTTAACCAGGGGAAAGTCAACCTAGATTTATGATGACAATCCTTTACTTCCATGTGGTAATTTGCAGTCTGCAAGTACTTTTGATATATTATGGTCACTCTATTGGTCTTCAAGGCAATTAGCAGGTGCATCATCCTCATTTTCACACAGAGCATGGCCCCAAGTTGCAAAGCACTGGAGTGAGAGCTGAAAGTAGGAGGCTATGTTCTTAGTCATACCTTATCTTCTCTTAAGGTGACAAATATGTTGAAAATAAATTTTAAAGTAAAAATCTAAACATTTAAAGAACAGCTTTGCCATTTATGGGAGAACTGTATTTATCTGGAAAGTAGCATTGAGTTGAAACACCTTATTTCCATCACACAAGGTTAACAACTCTGTATAAATCTGTAGGTTGGGAGGGCTGTTAAAGGGCACTCAGTCTACTTTCCTCGCTGAAGAAATGAGGACCTGGAGAGTCAGAGGAGGTACCTTTGCCTGGGGCTTCTTATATCAGTGAATCTGCCCAAATGTTGGAAACAGGGATTTTACATGAACTATTGTTCCTCAATAGAATATACTGATTTATATTAGTTTGACATGTTCCAATTTTTTAGCTTTAAATTAAGCTTGTAATGATGAAACTTTTAGAATCCTCTGAATTAAAATGTTCACTTTCTTTCCTAAATGAGACATTTGTGTGACTAACTTAAACCTGATGTTTTTACTTATAAAATACTTCCCCAACAAAGTTTTTCCTCTCTTAAGAACTAAGACATGGTGTTTGCAAAGGAAAAATGAAATTATTTTCCTTTAGCTTTTTTTTTTGAAGTAAAATAGCTTTATAATTTGTTATTGTGGTAACGGATAGAAAATTATATGCAAAATATATCTTTTACCAGTTGCTATCAAACCATCTGAGTTACCTGAGAGGTTTTTGAGATTCTTAGCTGTTTTGAGCACCAGAATTAATGTGATGCAGTATAGATATAAAATGTTTCAAAGGACAAGAAGTGGACACTAATTTTTAGAACCCAAGCAAGTAATGTGTTGTGGGAGCAACTGAGACTAGACTAAATTACTGGAACTAGGACTAATTCTATGCATCTGCTCTCCCACAATATGGCACTGAGAGACAGCAAACAACTTCTACACAACTGCCTCGCCAATTTGACTTACGAGCTGCAGGAGCTGATCCTGCTCCTGATTGGAGGAGAGCTGCGTGCTCGGCGTGTGGGCAGCAGAGTTGGGATTGGTGGAAGAGGACTATAAAGGAGGAGAGAGACAACATGCACCAGGAACATCTAAGGGGAACACCTGAGGAACATCTGAGCAGCCCCCGAGAGAGCCGGCCAGCGTGTGCCACTCCTCCGCAGAAGTGGGGAAAGTGGGGGAAAGTGGGGGAAAGGGAGAAAGCGGGGAGGGGGGGGCGGCAGCTAACCCAGGACGGCGTCGTTCCTCCGCGAGTGAGGGAACGGCAGCTAACCAGGAAGGGCCGGGCCAAAAAGAACAGCGCAGGGTCCAGTGTCGTTCCTCCGCAAATGGGGGAGTGACAATGTGTCAATATTTTTAAGGAAGTGATAGAAAAAATATTCTGTGCTATTCTTAAGTATTGGCTGGATTCGGATGTCTTCATACTTAAAAGTGATCATTTTCTCGCACCGTGAAATTTTTACATGAAAATGTTAAAGGGGACACCTACCTTCCTATTTTGTAAAATGCATTCTATATAGCAACAAACTGAAAGAATGAGGGGGGAAAATAGTTCTGGTTTCCAGTCCAGCACATGAAGCTCCAACACAAGAGTCCTTCTTCATTACCACAATGCTTTGGCTCGTATGATAGGACACCATTAAGCATCCACTGACTTCTTTGCTTCCTAATCTTAAAAAATCTTGAAAGGGCACTCATTTTTCTTCAGCTAATAACGTTAAAAAAAAAAAAATCAGGAAGACAACTGCATTGACATGAGTAAATTCCTAAGACCCTCCGTTCCTTAGGGATGCACTAAATGCCTGCCATCATTGTAAAAGTGAACTTGAACTTGATGGAGTTTATGTTGAGAAAGCGCATATTGTATGCAACAGTTATGGCATGCACGTTATTGAAGCATGCTCTACACCCAGGAACTTTTGCTCAGTTAGCAGAACTGATCACTTAACCAGAGCTCTAGAACAAGGTAAGGACAAGAGAAAATAACTCCCAGGTGTCTATACAGCAAAAGGGAACTTACCCCGGGGAAGGCTGGCAAACAGATTTTACACAGCCTCTGTCAATGCAATAGGTATCTGCTTGTACTTATAGACACCTTTACTGGATGGGCAGAAGCCTTCCCAACCAGAACTAAAAGAGCTCATGAAGTGACCAAAACTCTCCTGAAGGAAGTTATTCCACACTTTGGTCTTCCAAAATCTTTACAAAGCGACAATGGGCCTTCCTTCATCTCCCAGATTACACAAGGGATTTGTAAGGCCCTAGGAATTACCCGGCCCTTCACTCTGCATGGAGAACTCAGTCTTCCGGTAAGGTAGAAAGAGCCAAGCAGACTCTATGGAAAACATCACAAGTAAAGAAATGTGCGCTTGGTAAGAAAGGCTAAGAAGGAAAGAGTGTTCTTGGTAAGAAAGGCTAAGAAGGAAAGAGTTTTCTTTTTTAATAAGGAAAGGACACGTTTTTTAAGAATGACTTTATCCTGATGGCTAGTTTACTCTAGACTGGAATAGAAATGATGGAATGTTTAAAGTAAGTTGAAGAGGGTGTATGGAAGTCACAAAAGGTTATGAAAGAAATAAATATTGGACATGCTAACTTCTGCTCTGGGAGGTATCTGTGCCATGCTCTAGGAAGAATGTTGTCTCTGGGTCAATCAGACGGGACAGGTACAAACTCAAATTCATACTTTTCCTGGACAAAGCCAAGCACCTCCAGGACCAGGCCAAGCAGGGCTGGGATTTAATTCCATTTGTCCAAAAACTTTTTGAAGGCCCTGTATATGCACACACACACAAATGGTACTTTAAAGAGTTCTTGGAGGAGCAGGCATTTGGCATAGCAGTTAAGATGCCAGCTAGGATACCCAAATCCCAAGTCAGAGCACCCGGATTTGAGGCTCAGCTTCACTACCAATTCCAGCTTCCTATTAATGTACACCTTGGGAGACAGCTGGTGATGGCTCAAGTGTTTGGGTCCAAGCCATCAACATAAGAGCTAGATGGAGTATCCGGCCCCTGTCATCAGCCTTGCTGTTCCAGCTGTTGTGGGCACTTGGGAAGTGAACTAGTGACCCATGCATGAGAGCTACCTATCTTTCTATCTCTTCGTTTCTCAAATCAATGAATGAATGAATATGTAAAACTTTCTGCAAAGTTCTTGGAAAATAGAATTGAAATTTTTTTTTTGGTGCAAAATTAAAAATTACCTGAGAAGTGAGGAGGAAGACAGGGAGACAGAAAAACAAACACCTCCATCCACCAGTTCACTCCCCAAATGATCAGAGCAGCCAGGACTAAGCTGAAGGTGTGAGTCAGGACACAATGGAGGCCTCCCATGAATTACTTGAACTCAATTAATTGAGCCTTCACTGCTTGCTCCCAGGATCTGCATTAGCAGAAAGCTGAGTAAGGAGCTGGAGCTATGAATCAAACCCAGGGTCTTTGATATGGGACACATGCATTTTATTCTTTGCCATTCAATATTTTTATCTTTAATTTTTGAAAAACCGACATATAAAAATTATACATATTGGGTACTATAGATGTTCATTACAATTATGTGTAGTGTCCAATATATTGATCTCCTCAAACACTGAATGCTTCTTTATGGTAAAAACATCCAAAATACTATCTTCTAGTTTGTTAGTTTTTAATCCAGAAATAAAGGGTACATATCTACAGTCACCCTACTATACAATATAACCCCAGAGCTACAAACTCTTATCCAACTAAGTACATGTTAATCAACTTTTCCCTATCCATCACTTTTTGCTTCCCTCCCTAGCCTGATAGCCACCATTAAATTTTTACTTTTTTTTGAGATCATCCTTTATTATTACTTTTTTTTTATATTTTTTTTAATATTCCACATATGAGGGCGCCGGATTCTGTCCTGGTTGCCCCTCTTCCAGGCCAGCTCTCTGCTGTGGCCAGGGAGTGCAGTGGAGGATGGCCCCAGCGCTTGGGCCCTGCACCCCATGGGAGACCAGAATAAGCACCTGGTTCCTGCCTTCGGATCAGCGCAGTGCACCGGCTGCAGTGCGCCGGCCGCAGTGGCCATTGGAGGGTGAACCAACGGCAAAGGAAGACCTTTCTCTCTGTCTCTCTCTCTGTCCACTCTGTCAAAAAATAAAAAATTAAAAAAATTAAAAAAAAAGATTCCACATATGAATGATAACAAGTTTTGGTTTATTTTACTTAACATAATCATCTCCAATTTTATCCTTACTATTGTAAATGACAAGATTTCAGCCTTTTTTCATTGTGTATTTGTACCACATTTTCTTTATCCATTCATCATAGATGGACACATAGGTTGCTTCCACTTCTTGACTACTGTGAAAAAATGCAGCAAAAACATGGGATGGCAGATGTCTTTTTTTTTTTTTTAAGATTTTATTTGATTTGACAGCCTGAGTTATACAGAGAAGGAGAGGCAGAGGGAGGCAGAGAGAGAGAGATGTCTTCCATCTGCTGGTTCACTCCCCAGATGGCCACGAACGCCAGTAGCTGCACTGGTCTGAAGACAGAAGCTTCGGTTTCTTCCACAGGGGTGCAGGGGCCCAAGGACTTGGGCCATCCTTTACTGCCTTCCCAGGCCATAGCAGAGAGCTGGATCGGAAGTGTAACAGCCGGGACTCGAACCAGTCCCCATATGGGATGCCAGCACTGAAGGCAGCAGTTACACCCATTACACCAGTGCCGGCCGCAGATGTCTCTTTGACAGCAATGATATCACTTCCCTTGGAAGTATACTCAGTTGTGAGATTTCTGGATTGTAAAGTAGTGTGCTATTTTTAGTTTTCTGAGAAACATCCATACTGTATTCCACAATGGCTGTACTAATAATTTACATTCCAAATGTATGCAACGGTTTGCTTTTTCCACGTCCTTGCCAACACTTATCTTTTGTCTTTTTGATAATAGCCAATATACCTGGAATGAATTGATTTCTCATTGTAGTTTTTTCTTAGAGATTTATTTGAAAGACAGAGTTACACAGAGAGGCTGAGACAGAGAGATGCTCCACCCACTGGCTCACTCCCCAAGTGGCCACAACAGCAGGAGGTGGACGGAGATGAAGCAGGAGCTAGGAGCTTCCTCAGGGCCTCTCAAGTGTGTTTTAGGGGCCCAAGCACTTGGGCCATCTTCTGCTGCTTTTCTAGGTACATGACCAGGGAACTGGATTGGAAGTAGGACAGCAGGGACTCAAACTGGCACTGCTATTTGGGATGCTGCTGTTGCACAAGAGGGCTTAACCTGCTGTGCCCTGACACTGGCCTGATTTTATATGCCTTCCTTTGAGATATTTCTGTTTAGATCTACTGACCATTTTTCAACTGGATTTTATATTCTGGATATTTGGCTTGCCAACATTTTCTCCCTCTGTAGCTTGTCTCTTCACTCTGTGGTTTGCTTCGTTTGGTGTGCAGAAGATTTTAGTTCAATGAAATCCCATTTATGCTTCTGTTTCTCGCTGGGGTTTGATCCAAAAAATTCCTAGCTCATTCCAATGACTTGAAGTGTTTCACTTGTGTTTTCTTCTAGTAGCTTCAAAGTTTCAGGTCTCAAATTACAGTCTTCATTCTACTCTTTAATTTTTTTGTACATGATGAGAAACAGGGGTCTAGCTTCATTCTTCTGTATGTCTCCTATTTTCCCAGTGTCATTTATTGAAGCCTGACTGCCCTTTTGCTTTGAGTATGCACATTATAATGATACTAATTCTTCAAGTCATGAAAGTGGGATATCATCATCCCATTTTTTTATGTCCTCTTCAACTTTTTTGTTCATTTATAAGATTTATTTATTAGAGTTAGAGAGGTAAAGACACAGAGAAAAAAAAGAGATCCTCCATCTGCTTTTTCACTCTCCAAATGGATGCAATGGCCAGAACTGGGCCAGGCTGAAGCCAGGAGCAAGAAACTCTATCCAGGTCTCGCATACGGAAGGCAGGGGCCCAAGCCCTTGAGCCATCCTCTGCTGCTTTCTCAGGCACGTTAGCAGGGAGCTGGATCTGAAGAGGAGCAGCTGGCACTTGAACCGGTGCTCTTATGGAATGCTGGCATAGCAGTGTGGCTTTACTCCGGCATCACAACACTGGCTCCTATTAGATTCATTCGCATTGTCTCGATGTCTGATGAATTTTGAAACCAGGATGGGTCAGTCAGACTGTGTAGTTTCTCCTGTATTTGCCTTCTGAAGTTCTGTTTACTGTTTCTTGAAGGTTTATCTTGAACTCTCGGTGAAAAGGTAGATTTCTTGAAAGACCTGAAGCAGTCTCAGTGTTCTTCCCCTGGGTCTTGTTCTAAGAGCTCATTAGATTTCCTTTTTCTCTGGATACTTCTCCGGTTTTGAAACCAAATTTGGATTCTTGACTCAGAAACCCCAATTTCTTTGGCAAGTTGTTCTCTGGAATCAATTCCTGGGTAAGGGTTGCTCATAAATGCCTTGATGAGGGTGTGCAGTTGAGAGGAGCTGTAGTGGGTACGACACCGTCTGGATTCTCTTTGTACAGCAGAAAGATCTGGGGAGGGTGGGTTTTGAGTCTCTTTTTGAGGACGGTCTTCTCCATGGCCTTGGCTTGATTCTAAAGCTTCCTTAAACTCTGCTGTTTTCTGGAATCGATGTCGTGCTCTTCGATTCTGAAACCAAACCTGGATCCTTGACTCTTCAGTGTTGACTTCGGAAGCAAGCTCTTGTCTGGTAGCATAGTTGGGGTATGGTTTTTGATTGAAGGCATTGATGAGGATTTTCAGTTGCTCTTTTGTGAATCTTGTGCGACTGCGCCTATAATTTTGCGATAGCTTCTCTGTGGAAAGAACGTTAGAAGAGTTGTCTTCGGCCATGTTGGAAGACGATCGCAGTGTCTAAGTGTCTATCTCTCTTCAATTTTCTTTTTTTTCTTTTGACAGGCAGAGTTAGACAGTGAGAGAGAGAGACAGAGAGAAAGGTCTTCCTTTTCCGTTGGTTCACCCCGCAAAAGACCACTATGGCTGGCACGCTGAACTGATCGGAAGCCAGGAGCCAGGTGCTTCCTCCTGGTCTCATATGCGGGTGCAGGGCCCACGCACTTGGGCCATCCTCCACTGCCTTCACAGACCACAGCAGAGAGCTGGACTGGAAGAGGAGCAACCAGGACTAGAACCTGGGGTACTGGCGCCGCAGGCGGAGGATTAGACTAGTGAGCTGTGGCCCCAGCCCAACTTTCTTTCATCAGTTACTTACTTGGTTAAATTTATTCCTTGGCATTTAATTAATTAATTAAGGTAGCTATTGTAAGGAACACAGCCATCTCATCTGTACCTTTTTTTTGACAGGCAGAGTTAGACAGTGAGAGAAAGAGACAGAGATAGAGACACACAGAAAAAGTCTTCCTTCCATTGGTTCACCCCCCAAATGGCCGCTACGCTGGCATGCTGCACCAATGCCAGGAGCCAGGTGCTTCTTCCTGGTCTCCCATGTGGGTGCAGGGCCCAAGCACTTGGGCCATCCTCCACTGCCTTCCCAGGCCACAGCAGAAAGCTGGAGTGGAAGAGGAGCAACTGGGACAGACTGGTGCCCCAACTGGGACTAGAACCCGGGGTGCCAGCACCACAGGCGGAGGATTAGCCTAGTGAGCCGCGGCGCCAGCCTCATCTGCCTCTTAACTGCTAGACCTACTCTGGTACAGAAATGTTTTGAAATTCATCATGTTTTTTTCATCATACACATTTTCCATGGATTCTTTTAAGACTCTTGTACTTATATGTTTTAATTGGAACATATAATTGAACAAATTTATGGAGGACCATGTGATGTTTGTATACACTTATACACGGTGAACTTGTTCAAATCAAGGCAAGCATCTCTCTTTTCTCATTTATCAACTCTTTGTAGCGAAGACACTAAAAATCCTCTCTTCTAGATTTTTTTTTTACCACACTATGTTTTAACATTTTTTAGCATTAAAATCCTTCATTTCTGTGGTGCTGCTTTTTGAGTTCTACAGGCAACAGCAATTTAACTTCATCTTTTTCCAAAGTAAGCTTTTTTCCTACTCTACTGATTGAAGTTTTCCTTTTTTCCCGACTGATTTGTTGTCTTTCTCCATCTGCAAAGGTCTGAATGGTGACCTTATAACTCCTAATCTCTAAATCAGGTGAATGTGACTGTTTGGGAAACAGTACTTAACAGATGAAATCAAAGTATCTCAGGTTATTTTTGATTAAGCATTCCCTAAATCTCATGATTTATGTCTTTTTATGTGATATAGAATAGAGGAAGCAATACTGCTGTGGAGGTAGAGACTGAAACAATGTGGCCACAAGCCAAGGACACTTGGAGCTACCAGAAAGTGGAAGACTGAACTTCTCTTATAGGCTCTGGAAGGAACTGGCTTTATTGACATCTTGGTTGTAGACTTCTGGTCTCTGGAACTGTCAGAGAATACAATTTTATCATTTAAAACCAATCAGCTTGATAATTTGCTACAGCAGCCCTAGGAACTAAAACAACATCTTCCATACACATGAGGGATAGTCTGGGTTCCTTTTGGCATTCCACAGGTCAATTTGCCTGTCGTGTGACAATATTATATTGTCTCAATGATACTTGTATTTGACTTTCGAGTAACTTGTGATGACTAAGGCAAGTAAATGAATCAGAAAGAAGAGAAATCTAGACATAGTCACTCAACAGGCTCAGATGGCTGCTTTAGTAAATGCATCCCAACATTCCAGATTCATCCAATTTTACAAATTCTTTCATAAAACAGAAAAATGAGAATATTTCCCAACTCATTAGTGATGTGAGAATAGCCTTGACACCAAACATGATAACATTACATAAAATTTTTAAAAGGAAAGGAAAATGTTTTTCATGGATAAAGACACAAAAATTCTAAACAAAATATCAGCAAATTGAATCTAATATGAAGAAGGTAATAAATCATGACTAAGTAGTTTATTCCAGAAATGCAAGATTAGTTAATATTTAAAAATCAATGTAATTCACCACATTAAGAAAATAAAGAAAACTCACACTTATTTCAATAGATTTTTAAAAAGTGATAAAAATCAGTATTAATTCTGATCTAACTCTCTGTAAACTAGAAATAAAATTTCTTAATCTGATAAACTATGTCTACAAAAATCTACAGTTGATATTATATTTAGTGGTGAAATATTGGACACTTCTTTCCTAAAGTTAAAAAAAATGATAAGGATGCTACTATACTTGTATGAGAGTTCCATTCAAAACTATACAGGATGTCACAGCCAAGGCAATAAAGCAAGAAAAATAAATATGCACAGACAGGAAACAAAGAGGTAAAACTGTCATTATTTACAAGTGATATGATTTTGTGCAAAAGAACCCACAAACTATTACAATAAATAAGTGAACTAGCCAGTTCACTCGAAGTAAGGTCAATATTTTAAAAATCACTGTTTGCTAGTAATAAACAAAACTTTAAAAAGTCCCATCTAGAATGGCATAAAGAGCCAAATACATATCTAAAGATAGACTTGCCAAAGTCTCATATTTAAATCTACAAATCACTTTTGACACGATAAAGAGTCCTCAAAAAGTTCACAGAAATGGGTAGTATGAAAAAACTGCATGTGGGTTTCATTTTCTTTTTTTGCACCAAAAGAAACTTACCTTTCAATTCCATTTTCCAAGACTTTTTCAAAGTACTCTCATAGTAAAGAAGACCAAAATAAATGGAATGACATAACATGTTCATGCAGAGTCAATTCTCAGTTAAACTGATGTATAGAGTCAGTGCACTAATAATAAAAACTGCAGAATAATTTTTGTAGAAACTGGCATACTAATTCCAAAATGTATATGAAAATATAAAGAAAATGGAATAAGCAAGGAACTATGAAGCTGAAAGGTGCTACCAGACAACAAGACTTGTGATAAAGTCACTATCATGGTAGTGGTTCTAGGATAAACAAGTGGATCAAAGTCCAAAACAGACTTCGCATTTTCAGATACCTGATTCATCAAAATGTGTTACAATGATGACAGTGAACATTATGGGTAAACAAAATGATGTTTTTGATAAATAATGCTAGGTCAACTATATATTCATGTGAGGGAAAAAAATGAAGCTTGATCCTTACTTCAAAATGTACATATAAATTACTTAAAAACCAATTCTAGACCTAACATGGAAAGCAAACTTAAAAATTTCTAGAAGAAATAACAGAAAAATATATTTAGGATCTTGATGTAGGCAAAGACTTTAAAATACTGGACATAAAAGCAAACCATAAGAGAAAAATATTAAAATATGTATCACTAAAATGTAGTAACTTCTATTCACTGGAAGACATCATGAAGGAGGTTAAAAAAAAAAGAGCCATAGTGAGATGCATCATCTGATAAAGGAGATTTATATTAGCAAGACAGATGGCCCAACAAAAATATGGGCAACAGACCAGAACAAGCACTCCATAAATGAAGATATCTAAGTGGCTAGTTATATAAAAGTATGAAAAGGTACTTGACCTTGTTAGTCAGAAAAAGTGAGATACCACTACTCATTGGATTCCTTAAAAAATAATCCAAACAGGCTCTATACCATGTGTTTGATTATAAGTCTCTAATGTTTTATAGAATACTATTTTTTTCATGCCATTAACTCACTGACATGAGCACGTAAGTTATCCTGTAGAACATGCAACATTCAAGACTTGCCTTTTGTTTTTTTTTTTTTTTTTTTTTTTTTTAAATTTTAGATAAAGAGAGCTTGCTTGCTTCTGTTAGTTCACATTCCAAGTGCCCACACTGGCCAGGGCTGGAGCTAGGAGGTGGGAATGCAACTCATGTTTCCCATGTCAGTGGGAGGTATCTAATTATTTGAGCCATTACTACTGCCTCCAAGGGTCTGCATTGGTGGGAAGCTGGTGTCAGGAGCTGGAGTCAAGTACGGAACCCAGATAATCTATGTGAGACAAAACCATTTTTAACACTAGGCTAAACTAAATGCTCCTCTGGTTGTTTCTTACTGATATTACTAAACTTTCTTCCTTTTTTCGTCAATTAGAATATAAATATTTTTGGCTGTCTTTATGTTGTATAAAATTGAACATAATATTTAATTGTCCTTTTAGGTACAGACTGAGCAGTTGGTGAAAGTGATTTTTCAATTTTGAAGTTTCACTTTAGGTCAGGTTACTTTAGCATCCTCAAAATAACCAGATTTCAGTCTTTCATTTTAATGTTTCAGCATGCGATGATTTGAAGTTGTAAAATGCTGATTTTTCTAATTCTAGCATTCTTTTCACATTAACTACAACTGTTTTGTATAGAACTTTCATTTATAAACTATTTGGTTATTTGCAACCTCTTTTATTGGGTGCTATGAGACAATATTCATACAGCGAAGGCAGGATAAGTTTAAATACTTTCTAATACTAATAGTCATATTTTCAGAATAAGGAGTTGATACACTCACCAGTGATAAAAACAGTAAAATTTCTTGCTATTTTCTCAGCATCATTTGATAATGCGGACTTTTACAAATTGTATAGACTTGTATACATTAATTTTACATTAATCTTTCTATTACTGAAAAACCATTTTGTCTCTGGCCAATGAGAGAACCTTCAAGTTGGTACCCATATACTTTAGAATTGCCACATTAGTCTTTGGTTACATTCTTGCTTTTTGACATATAAAGATGCCAGGTTTTCATAACTGATGCCTGGTTGAACTGCACTATGATGCAAATGCAGTTTAAGATACCAATCTAATGATGTCGATATGCTCTTAATGATCAGTTTCTTTAAATGTTTCATCATTGCTGTGATGATGTAGATTTTGAAGTTTCATGTATGTTCAATAGGTCAATTTTCCTAATCCAGTTTCCAGTATCTTCCTTTAAACCCTGCACATCAATTTTTCTTTTTCACTATTAATATATGTTTCACATATTTGACATTTTCTTTACTATTCTTTTTTCAAGTCCTCCATCTAGGATCATGTATTATTAATAGCATGCCTATACCTCTCCTTGAGATTCCTCTTTAGTCCATGACATCACAGATCTTAAAAAGTGATCTGGGAAGGGCCGGCACTGTGGCTCACTTGGCTAATCCTCTGCCTATGCCGGGTTCTAGTCCCGGCTGCTCCTCTTCCAGTCCAGCTTTCTGTTGTGGCCCGGGAAGGCCGTGGAAGATGGCCCAAGTGCTTGGGCACCTGCACCCACCTGGGAGACCAGGAGGAAGCACCTGGCTCCTGGCTTCGGATCGGCGTAGCTCTGGCTGTAGCGGCCATTTAGGGGGTGAACCAAAGGAAGGAAGACCTTTCTCTCTCACTAACTCTGACAAAACAACAACAACAACAACAACAAACCTCTGGTAATCCCTAAAGGCCCTTGAGTAAAAAATATTGAAAAATAATGCTCAAACATTATTTCCCTGTATCCCCTTCATTTCCTTTATTTTGCCCTCTGTACACATGTGTATAAAGTGGTTTCCCAACTATGTGAATATGACATTACTAGCCTGAATACAGAAGCACAGATAAGAAGCCAGCTGTCAAGCCACTTGAGGATGTTTGCAAAAATTGTAGAACAATTGAAGACAGCGTACCCTTCCATAAGCAGCTCCCTTCATCTAAGATCATTTCCTGGAGAGGAACCTGGCAGTGAGTTGCCAGCAGTCAAGATCCTCAGCAGTTGGTAGCACAAATGCCTTCATCTTGAAAGTAGAATCCTGGCAACTTTGAAGTGAACATTACACTCTAGAGTTCCTCTAGGGGGTCAGCCTTTCATGGCCTACATCTGAGATCAGACCCTTCACTTATTTCTCTTTCCAGACCTGTTTCCTCCATGGCTTCATGATGTTCACTTCCTTAATAAATCACTTGCAAAAAATTTTCAATTTAAGGTCTGCTTCTTGGAAACATGACAGAAACCAAAGTCTGAGATTCCATCCTACAACCCTTATTCTAAAATATCTTCCTAGCCTAATGCATTTTTATCAAATGGTCTACCATCCAGCCAGTTGGTATCATTTATCTCATTCTTCCTTATTTTTCATATCAGCAATTTCTACTGAATTACTTCCAAAGTGTATTTCACATCTACCATTTTCTACTGCTAGGTCTCTTAGTCCAAGCCACTATTAACTGATGTTTAATTTTGTGTCCTCCACAAGAGTTGGACCTTAGAAAGTCTGAAACCTAGAATGGGAACTCTTCAGGTAGTGAATGTATGTTCAGGTAAAGAGGGATTGGCTATGATTTTTTAGAGTGTTACCCTGATCACTTAAACCTATCTTAATGTTTCTACTCTTTAGGATGGAGGAAAATTAATTTACAGAGATCATATCATTTGCTTGCTGACACACCAGCACTAAAACAACCTTCTTAGACTTTACGCCCCCATTTACTCTCAGGGACTTTATTATACCTGATAACCTCAGCCAGTTTATGGGGGTGAAGGTGAAGACAAAAGAGAAACCTAGTGACCTTTATGGACCTTACTGGAAAATTTAAACTGCTCTATTGACTCCACAGTTATGTTAAGAAAGGGAAGAGGTTTTAAGGCATATGAAGTACAAAATAATAAAATCGGAGAAAAATGATTGTTTAGATAATAAACTGTCTTTCAAAAGAAAATACTTATATAGGATTTCCTGTGTAGATAACATTGAGATTTGAAATCAATTTAAATAGAAAGGTCAACAAAGATATGCTGCCAAAACTGGATTTAGTATAAAACCTTTAACTATATGACTAAAATGACAATATTCACTTAAGTTTTAGTAAATCATTGTTTTATTAAAATCAAACATTCTAATTATATATGCAACTGTCAAGATTCAAAAATACCTAGTAACAGTCTAATGTACTTGTACTTCACAACTTTAGTTTGAGATTTACTTTTGTAAAATCAACTTCAAATTCATGCAGTTGATGTTCACATATAAATTTTTTTTTTTTTTTTTTTTTTTTTTGGACAGGCAGAGTGGACAGTGAGAGAGCGAGAGAGAAAGGTCTTCCTTTTTTCCGTTGGTTCACCCCCCAATGGCTGCCAGCGGCCGGCGCTCCACGCCGATCTGAAGCTAGGGGCCCAGATGCTTCTCCTGGTCTCCCATGCGGGTGCAGGGCCCAAGGACCTGGGCCATCCTACACTGCACTCCCAGGCCACAGTAGAGAGCTGGACTGGAAGAGGAGCAACTGGGACAAAATCCGGCGCCCTGATTGGGACTAGAACCTGGTGTGCTGGCGCCACAGGCGAAGGATTAGCCTATTTGACCAATATTCAGATTCTTTCCTTTAAAAAAAAAAATTGTTTGAAATGCAAGGTGACAGAGACAGAAATAGAGAGGGACAGACAGAGAGATCTTCCATACCCTGGTTCACTCCCCCAAATGGCTGTACCAGCCAGGTCTGGGCAGGCAGAAGCCAGGAACCAAGAACTTGTCTTCTACATGGATGGCAGGGACCCAAGTACTTAGACTGTTTTCCTCTGCTTTCCCAGGAATGTTAGCAGGAAACTGGACTGGAAACGGAGCAGCCAGATGTTGAATCAGCATTCATATATGGGATACCAATGTCATAAGCTGCAGCTTAACCCACTGTGCCACAACATCGGCCCCATTGCTTCCTTTTGAAAAAGATACTTAGTGGCTTTCTATATATCAAATAACATTGTACAGAAGGCCTAAGAAAAGTTTCCCTAAATAAGGGTTGGTTCATGTATTGTTAAAGGACTCTATTATCACTGTTCAGGGGCTGGGACCACCACCGCTTCCAACCAGAACTAGCTGGGTTGTAAAAGTCAAGAGTTGTGGAAAGAATAAAATGATCTGTAGGTTAAAACTGAAGCAATTTAACACAACTGTTTATGGTCACCCCAAGAAAGTAAAAAGGCTCATTTCCAAATATAATAATTGATAATAACACAAATCCTATGCTGGTTGTATGAAAACTTACAAACCTAGAAAATTCATAGTGCAAAGCCAATTGCTCAGGAAAATCTCATTCTCTCCAAAATGACTCTAACAATATTAATAATTAGTTAGCTATGAATCTAACAAATCAGTTTTCAAGTAGTTAGACAAATTTAGAAGGTAGGGGCTATAAACAGATCATGATGCCCTAAAATGGTAAATAAAAACACATTTCATTTGTTACAGTGGCATCTGGTTTTCAAATTTTTAGTAATTAAATGTTTGAGTTAATTTGTCATTGTTTGAAAGATGTCTCAATTTCAGAAATGTTAAAAATATAAAATTACAAAATAAAATATGCTAATTTCATATAATAAACAGGGTGAGCCTAATTACTAATTTTCTGAAATAATTTTTTATAAAGCAGGTTAGCATTTAATAAGCACATGATTCCACTGTAACACTTCTCTGTACTGGCACACGCTTTCCTTTGCTTGCTAATTCTCAGAGATAGCTAGAAAAACACTATTAAGACAAAGCATTAATATTAATGCTGTGTTTCACTAAGTTTTTGGTTTTATTTTATATGTAACCAATTTTTCTAAAGCATAAAAATTAAAAGTGAAGTTAAAGGCCTCCCAATATCAATTGCCTGCCAAAGATAACACTATAAAAATTTTGTATGTATCTTTCCAATCCATTTAAAATTGTTTTACATACATACTTCAATAGTAAACAATTCTGTTCTTTGCAAATTTCATTCCAATTTATATGAATATCAGTTTACAACATGTTTCACCTCTATCTTTTTTTTTTTACTCAACACTGTTTTAAATAACTATCCGTGCTATACAATATGGATCTGATTCATTCCTTCTAACTGCTGGATACTATTTCTTCATTTGAATATATTACATTTCATTCATGTATTATCCTATTGATGAATATTTATGCTGTTTTCAATTCATATATATATATATTTCTTATGCATTATTGTGATTTCCTATAGAATTTATATCCAGAAGTGGAATTGCAAAGTCCTTTTGTCTTGGGGAAAAAAAAATGCTCCCTTTCCTCAAAGTCATAGACAGTATCCTGTATTTTCTCCCAGTGGTTTTGGTGTTTGACTTTTTCACATCATGCTCAAATCTCTTACAATATTCTTTTTGTATGTTGTAAGGTTGTATGTAGTTTTATTTTCCTTAGTACAGAGAATCAAATATTCCAATTTTTTTAATTAACTAGGCTATCACTTTCCTACTGACTCATGACATCATTTTTAACATACACAAAGTTCATGTACACTTCCGGGTCTGTTTCTAGGCACTCTATTATTTAAAAATTGTTTATTTACCTATTAATGCACAAATATCACAGACTTTTTATATGGTGAGGGTCTCTTCTTTGTCTTTTAAAAAAAATTGTCTCAGCAATCCATATGCTTCTACTTCACATGAATTTTAGAATATTTTTGCACAGATCCCAGACAATCCTGTTTGGAATTGCAATAAGTCTAGCTTTTCAGGAGGGCTGACATCTTTATGATAACATTTTTTTCCATCTTTATGTATGGTATGTCTCTTCTTATTCAAGTCTTAGACCCTTCAACAAACATTTAGTTTTTTCTCCATAAAGATCTTCACTTTTCTTAGACTTATGTGACATATTTAAATGGAGTTGAATTTAACAGCAGGCCTTTCCTCATCTAGTACACTTGGCGTTTCTCACCTGTATGACCTCTCTTATGTATAGAAAGGGATGCTCTCTGAGAGAAGGCTTTCCCACATTCATTACACTCAAAGGGTTTCTCACCAGTATGACTTCTCATGTGTATAATAAGTAGTGAGCACTGAGAGAAGGCTTTTCCACATTTATTACACTCATAGGGTTTTTCCCCTGTATGACTTCTCACATGAAGTGTAAGAGATGAAATTCGAGAGAAGGCTTTACCACAATCATTACATTTAAATGGTTTCTCTCCAGTATGAATTTTTTCATGCTCGAGGAGATTCTGTCTCTGACTGAAGGCTTTTCCACATTGATTACAATGGTAGGGTTTCTCTCCAGTATGAATTTTCTCATGTTCAGTGAGATTTGATTTCTGACTAAAGGCTTTTCCACAGACTGTACATGCATAGGGTTTCTCCCCAGTATGAATTCTCTGGTGTCTAATGAGGTTTGACATCTGAATAAAAGCTTTCCCACATTCATTGCATTCATAAGGTTTTTCTCCAGTATGAATTTTCTGGTGTGTAATGAGATTTTCTTTCCGGCTGAAGGCTTTTCCACACTCATGGCATTCATAGGGTTTCTCAGCTGTATGATTTCTCATATGCACAGTTAGGGATGAACTTTGAGAGAAGGCTTTCCCACATTCTGTACATACATACGGTTTCTCACCTGTATGGCTTCTCATGTGTATAATAAATACTGAGCACTGAGAAAAAGCTTTTCCACATTTATTACATTTATAGGGTTTTTCCCCTGTATGACTTCTCATATGCAGAGTAACAGATGACATTCGAGAAAAAGCTCTACCACATTCATTACATGTATAAGGTTTCTCCCCTGTATGAATTTTCTCATGCTCAATAAGATTCTGCTTCTGGCTGAAAGATTTCCCACATTCCTTACATTCGTAGGGTTTCTCTCCAGTGTGAATTCGCTCATGTTCAATGAGATTTGATTTCTGACTGAAGGCTTTCCAACAATCCTTACACGCGTAAGGTTTTTCCCCAGTATGAATTCTCTGGTGTCTAATGAGATTTGACATCTGAATGAAAGCTTTTCCACATTCATTACACTTATATGGTTTTTCCCCAGTGTGAATTTTCTGATGTGTAATAAGGTTTTCCTTCCTGCTGAAGGCTTTTCCACATTCCTTACATTCATAGGGTTTCTCTCCAGCATGAATTCTCTCATGTCTGATGAGGTCAAATTTATGACTGAAGTCTTGTCCACACTGATTACACTTAAAGGGGGTTACAACATAAGAGGAGCAATGGTAAAATGGCTTCTCATACTCATTACATTCATAATTTTTCTCTCTTACAGAGCCTTTTTCATAATTAAGCAAGTCTAAATTATGTTCCAAACCCTTATCAAGTGAGTCACATCCAGAGAAGCTTTGTTTCGAAGTAACAGTGTCTGAACTCAGAGGAAATATTTTTGCAACTCTTTTATATTCAATGACTTTTTCCTTAATCAGAGTTTTCTTGGAGATTGATGTGACTTTCCTCACAAGTGTTTCCTGTTGCTTCTTGATCTGTTCATCAACTTCCCAAACTTCTAAAATGGAGGACCAAAAATTATTACTTGTGAATTTCTCTACCACTGTACTACTATCAACATCTTAGAAATTTGCTACTGTGGGCTTCAAACTTTGATGTTGGCCTTACTCAACAAGTATTTAAGAAATCTAAAGTGCAGATGCTTCCAGTCCCTAAGGTTTGAGAAATTAACTACTATTAATGACATTCTGGAGAGTAAACTGACAATTATAGACCTGACTACCTGGGACTGATTTGAAAGTGTTTATGTACATTGCATAAATCAGCAAAATGAATAATGAAAATGAAAGGATGAACACAGAAATGACTGAGTGGGGAATCAAATGGTAAAGGATAAAATTAAGACTTCTGGTTAAACACACTGGATTGGATGAATATGTTTATTTCTTCTCCTTTCTAAAATTACTGTTAAATAATAAAGGGCCAAAAAACCCCGAAGACAAAGCAGATAGATGTTTAAAGAAAAGCAAACAAGAGATTTCAACAGAATACAGTAAGAAAGGCATACAGACAGTTGTAAACTGGACAGCAGACCTAAGAAGTTAAAGCAAAAGTATCAATAAGATGCTAATGTCAACTGGCAACAAAACATTGGAATTTTCAAGAACTGGAGAATTCAGGTACTCTAAATGTACTGACAAACAGGAACAAGGAGAGGATGTTCCTTTTTACCATTGCTTTCCAATATTATACCAGAATTCCTACTAAAAGCAGTATAACAAGGAAATAAAAGTGCAAATTAGAAAGAAAGGAAAAAAAACCAAAACTGTTCTTGTTTGCAGATGACATTATTATCTACATATAAAATATGAAAGAATAAACAATAAACCCACCAGAACAAATGATTGATTATATCAAGGTTGCCAGGATACAATATTAATCTGTAAAAGTAAATTGCTTGTGTATCAGTAATATGCAAGTGGAATCTGAAATTAAAAACATATTGCATTTATATTAGCACTCCCCAAACTGAAAGACTTAGGTATAAAGTCAATTTGCACTCAATCTACAGGCGGAAAACTATAATACTCTTATGAGATGTCAACAGTAGTAAATAGATAATGGCAGACTCCTGCAATGGAAAACCCAATATTGTCAATATGCTAGTTCTTCCCTACTTGACCTATATTAATGCAATCCCATCCTTTATCAATAATCCCAGGTTATTTTGTGGATACAGATAAATGGATTCTAAAGTTTACTGGAAGACACAAAAGCTCAAGAATAGATAATATTAAAAATAATAAAAGTGGATGAATAACATTTTTCAGCTTCAAGACTTACTATAAACCTATAGTAACCAAGATAGTGTAGTACTGGTAAAACAACAAATAAATGGAATAGAAATTGACCCTCATAAATATAGTCAACTGATCTTTGACAGAGGAGTAAAGGCAATACAATGAAGCAAAGACAGTCTTTCAAAAGTGCTGGAGCAAGCGGACATCTGCATGTACACAAATGAATCTAGACAGAGCCTTTACTCACTTCATAAAAATTAATTCAAAATGAACCATATAAACTGTAAGACATAAAAATGTAAACCTCTTACATAACAGAAGAAAATCTAGGTAATCTTGCATATGATGATAACTTATTCAACATGCAGTAAAGACATGTTTCATGAAAGAAATCAATTTTAAACTGTCATTAAAATTAAAAACTTCTAATCTGCGAAAGACACTGTCAAGAGAATGAGAAGACTGGGAGAAAATATTTGTAAAAGACACATCTCAGAAAGGATTGCTACCCAACATATACAAAGAACACTGAAAACTCAAAATTAAGAAAACAAATAACTCCATTACAAGAGGCAAAAGAACTGAATAGACCCTCCGCAAACAAGATATACAGATGGCAAGTAAGCATATGAAAACATACTCATCATTGTTTGCCATTAGAAAGTTGAGAATTAAAACAATGAGATACCACTGCCCATCTATCAAAATGGCCAAAACTCCAAACCGTGACAAAATTAAAGGCCTGACAACAATGCAGACCAGACTGCAACTCCATTGACTGCTAGTGGGAATGCAAGCCAATTTGAAGACAATCTGGCAGTTTTTTAAACAATTAAAGATACTCTTACTATATGATTTAGCAATTACAATTCTTGGTTTTTATCACAATGAACTGAAAATTTGTCCATACAAAAACCTGTATGTGGATGTTTATATCAGTTTTATTCACAATTGTCAAAATTTGGAAGATGTCCTTCAGCAAATGAACACATAGAAAAACTGTGGTACCTCCAGACAATGGAATAGAAGTAAATGCTAAGAAGAGTTGAGCTATCAAGTCATCAAAAGAATGGAAGGAACTTAAATGCATACTGCTAAGCCAAAGAAGCCAATCTGAAAGATTGCGTACTATAGAATTCCAAAAACATGACATTCTGGAAAGGACAAAACCATGGAGGCTGTAAAAATATAAAGTTTGGCAGTGGTCAAAAGAAAGGGCAGGATGAACAGGAGAAATAGAGGACTTTTAGGTAAGTGAAACAAGAGTGAACTCTAAGGTAATGGACTTTGAGTGCTGAAGATGTGTCCATGTATGTTTGTCAGTCATTCACAAATACACCACTGTGGTGTGAAATATTGACAGTAGGGTAGACCATGGCTGGGACAGTTGGGTGGGGGTAAATGAGAACTGTACTTTCTGCTCAATTTTGTTGTGAATCTAAAACATAAGAAGCAAAGTTTATTAATTACCAAACCAAAGAGGGGGTGCAGGATAAAATTTGGAGCAAAATAAGAGAATTCACTTAAAGTCTGAATAATAAGCAGTCAGATCCCCTGGGACAGGTATTTTGAATTGCTTAAGCAACATCTACTCAAACCTTCTACTATGCAAAGGCTGAGACAGTTACAACCACATTTCCTAGATATAACTGCAGGTATGTTTAGGTTTACCATATATTTAAACAACATTTAAATTCAGAATTAAATTAGGAGAGGAAAGAGTAGACATTTTGCTTATGGTATTACAACAGACAAGGCAAGCCCTTGGAGCCCAGAGCTGTAAATGCATTTTCCTGGTTCAACCAGAAGCAATTTCTTGGCCACAGTGGGAGAAGGTCCTCACTTAGCAGCTCACTTCTGTGTATATTTAAGACTAATTCCCAGGGGCTTATCCTAGTCTATCTTCTGTACTCCCCAAGAGTCTGTAAACCATTTAATATCTACAAATAAATTCCTTCCTGTTTAAATTAGCAACTAATATATTATCTCTGTAAATGAATTTTGACCACTATACTACCACCCTGATTCACACTATCCACACAGGAACAAAAAAGTCTTGCTTTCTAGAGAAAATGAACCTCAGAGAGTCTAAGGAACAAGTTACATAGGTGAGGAGGAAGGGCCTCATACTAACATGTAGGGAATCATCAATATTTACATATTGAATACAGAGACATCTAATATCTTTCTGTTGCTTAGCTTCACGAATGCTGGCAGGTACCTCCAGGTAGTACATGGAAAGATTAAAAATAAAAGACACACAGGCTGGCGCCGTGGCTCAATAGGCTAATCCTCCGCCTTGCGGCGCCAGCACACTGGGTTCTAGTCCTGGTTGGGGCGCTGGATTCTGTCCCGGTTGCCCCTCTTCCAGGCCAGCTCTCTGCTGTGGCCAGGGAGTGCAGTGGAGGATGGCCCAAGTCCTTGGGCCCTGCACCCCATGGGAGACCAGAAGAAGCTCCTGGCTCCTGCCTTCGGATCAGCGCGGTGCGCCGGCCGCAGCGCGCCAGCCGCGGCAGCCATTGGAGGGTGAACCAACGGCAAAAGGAAGACCTTTCTCTCTGTCTCTCTCTCACTGTCCACTCTGCCTGTCAAAAAAAAAAAAAAAAAAAAAAAAAAGACATACAGATACTGGCCAGGTACAGGTTCTTATCTGATCATCCTAAGTACAGTGTTCTAGTCAAAAAAGCATAAACACATTCTTGGTTTGCTACAAGTAACATCTTTACAATTTCCTTTTTATTCCCTTACTACATCAAAATCAGGTGAACTAGTGACACTGGTAAATTTCTTACTTATACAAATATTTTGAGTCTTGTTTAAATTAAAACCAAGCAAACACAATGGTAAGTCAGTAATAACTCTAGAAATGAATAAATGTATTTAAGTATATGAAACTGTCATTTCTTGACTCAGTATTAAACAATATGTCAACAATCCCAACAAAATAAACTGTGAAAACTGAATTAGTCAAAAATTGTGATGTTTCTTCCTAGCACCTGGCTTCAGCCTGAACTAGCCTGGACCATTGCAGCTTTCTGGGGAGTGAATCAGAGGATGGAAATTCTAACTGTCTCAAATAAATAAATCTTTAAAAATATTGATATTGAGAGGTGGGGCCTCTGAAAATTGATGAGTATTACATAAAGCCTGGGTATATTCCACATGATTGAATATTGGTGGCTTTATGAGAAGAGAGAGACAGATAAGAGGATACACACAAGTGCAGTTCCTCCCATTCACCCTGCACAACCTTGGGCACTGCCAGAAAGAGGGTCCATCACCTGATGCAGCCCTTCACACTTGTACCAGAACTGTTAGCCAAAATACACTTTTCTTTTATACTTTACCCTATCTATGTTTTATATATATATATATATTTTTTTTTTGACAGGCAGAGTGGATAGTGAGAGAGAGAGACAGAGAGAAAGGTCTTCCTTTTGCAGTTGGTTCACCCTCCAATGGCCGCTGCGGCTGGCGCGCTGCGGCCGGCGCACTGCACTGATCCGAAGGCAGGAGCCAGGAGCTTCTCCTGGTCTCCCATGGGGTGCAGGGCCCAAGCACTTGGGCCATCCTCCACTGCCTTCCCAGGCCACAGCAGAGAGCTGGCCTGGAAGAGGGGCAACCGGGACAGAATCCGGTGCCCCGACCGGGACGGGACTAGAACCCAGTGTGCTAGCGCCACAAGGCGGAGGATTAGCCTATTGAGCCGCAGCGCCGGCCCAATCTATGTTATATTAGCCACAGAAAATGGACTACTACAATAATAGTCTTATACTCTAATTTAAATAAGGTATGTCAGTATAAATTTTTCTTTAAAAATGCATATTTTTCTAGTTCTGTCCAGTTAAAAGCTTTAGAAATAGTGACAACCCAGTACTAATGAGCAACCACAGTACTAAGTCTCAAAATATCACTTCCCACTCAAGGAAGCAGGGGTTTAAAGAGAAATGGCTACTTCTGTGTCTGCAGTAGGAAAGTTAGAATATTGGCCAAAGAATCCTCTGGCTGAGGATGAGACAATGTATTAAACAATATAAATAAGAAAACATTACTTATATGTACATAAATATGTTTTGGTGTTCAAATTATATAAAATTATAATGATTTTATTTAATAAACTTTAGAGATTTCTAGGATGCCAATTCTTTTTCTAAAAAGTTTTCAAGGGAAAGAGTATTTCTTTTTCCTGTCCTTAAAAACTGTAATTCAGATAAACAAATAGTTGTTGAGTTTTTCTTTATGAGAGAATTCCAGTCAATACAAACAAAAGGAAACATCTAATAAAATAATGGATCTAGGCAATGATAATCAGTATCTGGAAAAGCCTTAACTGAAAGGTTGACAGTGAACATTATAATAGACAGAATTTGACTGACAACACACAAGCCTACTGATCAATCTTGATATTTCCAAAAGTGGGACAAACTAACCTAAGATGAAGTCAGATATACACAGTACCACCTATGAAACATCTAAAAATGCCAATTATGGGGGAAATGGGAAAAAGGAGTACATTAAACATCAGCATGAGGAGGCAAACTGCAAAATTCGAATAAGAGACATTATGGAGCAGGGGGTAGCAAACAATAGCCATGGCCTATTTTTGCACAGTCATGAACAGTTTTACATTTTTTAAAGGCTATATAAAAAAAAGAGAGAGACACACACACACACAGGGAGAGAAAAGAGGGAATTATAACAGAGACCTTATGCAGCCCATAAAGCCAACCCACAAGTAGCTTCCTCATAGTTCAAGATTCCAGTGGATGCCTGAACTCACATATAGTAGCAAATCTCTCCTCCCCCAAAATTACATATAGAACCAGACCTCCCCCTCAATGAATATATGCCTATTTCCCAGACATATGTGCCAACGGTAAAGTTTAATTTATAAATTAGGCTCAGTAAGAGATTAATAATAACTAATAAGACATAACAATACATTGTGATAATGTGAATGTGGTTTCTCTGAAAATATTTTATTGTAGCTCTTACATATAATTTTTTTTTCCTTATTGGACTTTTACATTAAAGGAGGTATGCACAGCTTTTCTCTTTGGCATATTCAAACTGCCAACATCATTACTCTTTCACCTAAAGGAGGCCACTCTACACTTTTTCTAAACATCTAAATTGAGAGCCACCATCACTATTCACACTTTAGGGTTATTAAGTAAAACAAGGGTTACTTGAACGCAAGTGCTGACACCATGACAGTCAATCAGATTACCAAAAGGTTTTCTAAGTGACTAATGAGTGGAGAGAACATATGGTATGCATACACTGGACAAAGGGATGATTCACATCCAGGCAGAGAGGGGAGTGGGACTGAGGGAGATTTCATCATGTTACTCGAGCGACACACAATTTAAAATTTATGAGTTGTTTACTTCTAGAATTTTCCAAGTAATGTCCTCTTACTGTGGTTCATTGCAGGTAACTGAAGCAAAACTGGGTATTGGGGAGCTACTGTACTACTGGGCCCTTGAAAGAGAAAACCTGCTGACATTTTTTCTAGAGGACAAAAGCCTGAGTTAGACACAATTTTTTTTTTTTTTTTGACAGGCAGAGTTAGACAGTGAGAGAGAGAGAGACAAAGAGAAAGGTCTTCCTTTTCCGTTGCTTCCGCCAAATGGTTTCCGTGGCAGGTGCACAGCGCCGATCCGAAGCCAGGAGTCAGGTGCTTCTTCCTGGTCTCCCACGCAGGTGCAGGCGCCCAAGCACTTGGGCCATCTTCCACTGCCTTCCCGGGCCACAGCAGAGAGATGGACTGGAATAGGAGCAGCCAGGACTAGAACCCAGCGCCCATATGGGATGCCAGTGCAGCAGGAGGAAATTAACCAAGTGAGCCAAGGCAACGGCCCCAGAAACAAATTTTAAAAGTGTGGAGGGGCCAGTGCTGCGGCTCAGCGGGTTAAAGTCCTGGTGCCTGAAACACCGGCATCCCAATTGGGCGTCGATTCTAGTCCCGGCTGTTCCACTTCCGATCCAGCTCTCTGCTGTGGCCTGGGAAAGCAGTAGAGGATGGTCCAACTCGTTGGGCCCCTGCACCCACGTGGGAGACCCAGAAGAAACTCCTGGCACCTGGCTTTGGATCGGCGCAGCTCTGGCCGTTGAGGCCATCTGGGGAGTGAACCAGTGGATGGAAGACCTCTGTATCTACCTTTCTCTGTAACTGTCTTTCAAACAAATCTTTTTTTTTTTTTACAGGCAGAGTGGACAGTGAGAGACAGACAGAGAGAAAGGTCTTCTTTTGCCGTTGGTTCACCCTCCAATGGCCACCGCGGCCAGAGCGCTGCAGCCGGCGCACCGCACTGATCCGAAGGCAGGAGCCAGGTACTTATCCTGGTCTCCCATGGGGTGCAGGGCCCAAGCACTTGGGCCATCCTCCACTGCACTCCCGGGCCACAGCAGAGAGCTGGCCTGGAAGAGGGGCAACCGGGACAGAATCCGGCGCCCCGACCGGGACTAGAACCCAGTGTGCCGGCGCCGCTAGGCGGAGGATTAGCCTACTGAGCCGCGGCGCCGGCCAAATAAAACAAACCTTTAAGAAAATAAATAGGGCCGGCGCCGAGGCTCACTAGGCTAATCCTCTGCCTGCTAGTCCTGGTCGGGGCGCCGGATTCAGTCCTGGTTGCCCCTCTTCCAGTCCAGCTCTCTGCTGTGGCCTGGGATGTGCAGTGGAGGATGGCCCAAGTCCTTGGGCCCTGCACCCCATGGGAGACCAGGAGGAAGTACCTGGCTCCTGGCTTCGGATCAGCGCATTGGAGGGTGAACCAACGGTAAAGGAAGACCTTTCTCTCTGTCTCTCTCTCTCTCACTGTCCACTCTGTCAAAATAAATAAATAAATAAATAAGAAAAATAAAACTTAAGTTCTCATTACTTTTCCTGGATTAACTGCCAAATGATCCTAAGTTTATCTTTTGTTTATTCTGTATACCACAAGCCAAGTAATTCTCAGAAAGTTCTGATTCCTTTATTTCTACTTAAACATACTTGAAGTGTAGGCTGTCCAAACCAATTCCAATTCAAAATTGGTAATAAATATGGAAAGAATGCCAATTTTCCATCTGATTTTAATTGATTTTTATATATGCTTAAAGCCAAAGCTTATTAGAGATGGAAATCGAGGGGCCAGGTTTGTGGTGTAGTGGGTAAAGCTGCTACCTGCAGTGCTGGCAAACCATATTGGTGCTGGTTTGAATCCTGGCTGCTCCATTTCTGATCCAGCTCTCTGCTGTGGCCTGGGAAAGCAGTGGAAGATGGCCCAAGTGCTTGGGCCTCTGCACCTGCGTGGAAGATCCAAAGAAGCTCCAGACACTGCGGCCATTTGCAGAGTGAACCAGTGGATGGAAGACCTCTCTCTTTGCCTCTCTGTAATTCTGCCTGTCAAGTAAATAAATGAATCTTTAAAAAAAAAAAAAAAAAAAAGAGGAACTCTAAATCTAACTAAAGAAACTGATATAAAAAACTGGAAAAAAATCTTTAAATTAAAAAATATATAGGCCGGCGCCGTGGCTCACTAGGCTAATCCTCCGCCTAGCGGCGCCAGCACACCAGGTTCTAGTCCCGGTCGGGGCGCCGGATTCTGTCCAGGTTGCCCCTCTTCCAGGCCAGCTCTCTGCTGTGGCCCGGGAGTGCAGTGGAGGATGGCCCAAGTGCTTGGGCCCTGCACCCCATGGGAGACCAGGAGAAGCACCTGGCTCCTGCCTTCGGATCAGCACGGTGCGCCGGCCGCAGCGCACTGGCCGCAGCGGCCATTGGAGGGTGAACCAACGGCAAAGGAAGACCTTTCTCTCTGTCTGTCTCTCTCACTGTCCACTCTGCCTGTCAAAAAAAAAAAAAAAAAAAGGAGGCTGGCGCTGCAGCTCAATAGGCTAATCCTCCGCCTTGCGGCGCCGGCACACCGGGTTCTAATCCTGGTCAGGGCGCCGGATTCTGTCCCGGTTGCCCCTCTTCCAGGCCAGCTCTCTGCTGTGGCCCGGGAGTGCAGTGGAGGATGGCCCTAGTGCTTGGGCCCTGCACCCCATGGGAGACCAGGAGAAGCACCTGGCTCCTGCCTTCGGATCAGCGCGGTGCGCCGGCCGCAGCGCACCGGCCGCGCCGGCTATTGGAGGGTGAACCAACGGCAAAGGAAGACCTTTCTCTCTGTCTGTCTCTCACTGTCCACTCTGCCTGTCAAAAAAATAAATAAATAAAAATAAAAATAAGGAAATCTAATTTTTTCCAATGAAAAGCCTAAGAGATCAGGAAGCAAGTTGTTTTTGATTTACTGCATTGTTCTTATAGCAGGTACTATCATTTTATCTCATGTTCATTTCTAGACGAGCAGTCCTTAACGTAAAATCCCACTGTGCTTTGCTTTATTCTTTCATGATTTCTCCCAAAGTATGATTCTCCCCTACATCATTAGTCCTACACTGGCTCTTCATTCCCTTGGTGGCCAATCAACTGTGAGCCATTTAATTCAGATAATGAGACATTTTTAAACCTTACTGTTTAGTAATCTTGTAAGCCTCTGCTTGTAAATATTGGTAATCTTCCATGCATAGAGTAAAACTATCCATGATTAAAGGCAGGAAAAAAATAAAGACTGACATTTAAAAAATGAAAAAGAAGGTAAAAGAGGACATGAAAACTAGCATGATTCAGAACTCTCTAACTCTACACTGGATAGCCCATCCTCAATTTTACTAATATTTTAAAATACTCCGTCCTGTACCCCACAAACAGGTCATGCTAATATTATTCTCCAAATGTTTTGTTCTGTTTTCTCATTTTTTGTAAATCTTAAGGATCTATAGATGTTACAAGAAAACAACTTGAATGCAATTTCTCTTTAAAAAAAAGTGTGTGGGGTGGAGTCGGGCAGGCACCATTGTGGCATAGCAGGTAATGTCACCACCTTAATACACTGGCTCATGTCCTGGCTGCTCCACTTCTGATATAGCTCCCTGATAATGGCTTGGGAAAAGCAGCAGAAGATGGCCCAAGTGTTTGGACCCTGCCAAGCACACGGGAGACCTGGATGAAGCTCCTGGCTGGCTCCTGACTTCAGCCTGGCCCTGTGTTGGCTGTTGCAGTCACCTGGGGAGTGAACAAGCAGAGTGGAAGCTCACTTTCTCCCTCTGTAACTCTTTCAAACTAAATAAATATTTAAAAACAAAAAAGTAAACCTCTCAATCTTGTAACTCCTTCTATAGCCTTTCTCTTAAAAACTTCAAGGTATTCTCTAACTCATTAAAAAAAAAAAACTTCATATTCAATTTATGATTCCAATAATATTTCATGTGATTATGCTGTCTTTCTCTGCATTTACTTTTAAGGTCTGCAAGCAGACATTTTAAAATAGCAAAAATAATTTTAAAAAATCTTTTCAAATATAGCTCTTACATCAATTATCATTTATACGAAGAATAAGGCACAAGACTTTCTTTTTCTTGGTGGGTTAATAGTTTAAATTTCAAACATAAAATTGTGAAAACATATGACAATATATGTTTTAGACTCCAGTCACTCTGGTAGAAATGAAATAGAAGTTAGTTGTGAGATAAAGAACAACATAGGCTCAAAATACTGGGGACAACTTACTGGAAATTGTGGTGAAAGTTAAACAATTGCTAAAACAAGGTAAGAATACTCAAAGGCAAAGATGTGGAGAATTTCACAATTCTGGAGACAAAGATACATATTCAAATATTGTCATGTCTGGAGTTAAATACAGAGTTAATGGTAGGAACACATATAAATCATAAAGGCACACAGAGGAAAAAGGAGGCTACATGTAATTTAGAATTATTTTGGGTGATATACAGTGATAGCTAAGGAAACAGGGAAGAAAAACAATGAACGGGTAGCAAGAAGATATCAGAAAGCTTTAGAGAAGAGCAAAGAAGACAGACATTTCTAAGAAGGGCAATTCATGGCCGGCACCGCGGTTCACTAGGCTAATCCTCCGCCTACAGCGCTGGTACCCCGAGGTTCTAGTCCCGGTCAGGGCGCGGGTTCTGTCCCAGTTGCTCCTCTTCCAGTCCAGCTCTCTGCTGTGGCCCCAGAGGGCAGTGGAGGATGGCCCAAGTGCTTGGGCCCTGCGCCTGCATGGGAGACCAGGAGGAAGCACCTGGCTCCTGGCTTCCAACTGGCGCTGCATGCCAGCCATAGCAGCCATTTTGGGGGTGAAGCAATGGAAGGAACACCTTTCTCTCTGTCTAACTCTGTCTGCCCAAAAAAAAAAAAAAAGGGTGATTCACAGGATCAAAGATTTTTTTGTTTCAATATGGTGGAATGAAACATCTGTTTCCTCTCCACTCTGCAAATACGAAAAGAAGAAAACACATCTTCAATGAAAATAACAGGAACTAAACTCCAACTCTAGAACATGAGGAAGGAACGAAGGATAGGTTGTACAAGGTAGGGAAGGAAGAAAGCTACAAACAAGGTAGGGGAGAAAGACAGACAGTGGCTGCTGTTTCTTAGAAAAGTACAGGGAAGAGAGTTCTCTAAAACAAGGCACACCTCTGTGGACAGAATATATGAATCAGTTTTTCAACAATGGAATCCAGAGGTGTTGAGATGGTGGAAGAAACATAATGGACTTCATCTGGCCCTGTCAAACAGTGAGATATGCAAACAGCCACTATTCTTACACAAGCTAACTGTTGCTACAGGAGGGTGATAAAGATACAAAATGCGAGGAAGCATGCAAATGATAATCTCTGGCTTGGGACAAATAAACAGTAAGCCAATTTATAACACAAAACCTTGTATGATAAGGGAGGTCAGTATGACGTACAGAGGCTTCTTACTAGCTCAGAGCATTTTTCTGGATAGTCTTCAACGTTACCTTCTATAAACAGTACCTTCAGAAGGAAACGCACTCACTCAAATATGAACAAACAAGCACAAAAGGAATCAGCAGCAAATCTATGCAACAGCACTACAAGAAGTAAAAAAAATATGTATCCACAAATTAAAACAAAAACGGATATTACTTGACTGATCAGTTTAAGATATGGTTTCATAAAGTCTAAGTTTTTAAAGAAAAAGAAATCTATGGGCATACAGACAAATAAACGAAGTTACCCATGACAGGGAATAATCAAGTTTCAGACTTCTTTAAGCAACACACGCAGCTAGGAAACAACAGAGAATTGTCTAAAGCACTCAGGGAACTGTTTACAAAAATCACTGGGGGGGAAAATGTATGTCTCAAGAATGTTATGTGAAGGCAAATATGAAGGCTAAAGATTATTTTCCCACGTACAAAACCTCAGGTGTCAGCCAGCGCCATGGCTCACTAGGCTAATCCTCTGCCAAAGGTGCCAGCAACCCGGGTTCTAGACCCAGTTGCTCCTCTTCCAGTCCAGCTCTGCTGTGGCCCGGGAGGGCAGTGGAGGATGGCCCAAGTGCTTGGGCCCTGCACCTGCATAGGAGACCAGGAGGAAGCACCTGGCTCCTAGCTTCGGGTCGCCGCAGAGCGCCGGCCATAGCAGCCATTTGGGGGGTGAACCAACGGAAGGAAGAACTTTCTGTCTAACTCTGTCAAAAAAAGAAACAAAACAACAAACAAACAAACCCCCCCCCAAAAAAAAAAAAAACAAAACCTCAGGTTCTAAATTACAAGCTCTATGAAGATGAACACTGTTCTGTATATTGTTACATGCCCAGGTCCACACCCATAACAGAATGTTATCTTTATTGTTACTATTGTAAATGCAGTTTCCTTTCCTTTATATCCTCTACTTAGTTGTTCAAGTATATAAGAAAGCTACTGATTTTTATTTGTTAATTTGATATCCTACCATCTCACTGGGTTTTCTTACTATTTGTTGTACTTTTTCTGTCAGTTCTCTCATTTTCCAAGCATGCAATTTCATCATCTGTAAACAAAATGATTTTACAGCTTTCTTTCCAATTCTTATAGCACTGGCTTTTTCTCTTGTCACAGTTAGGAATAAACTTAACAAGAAAAGTACAAAAACCAAAAAGGGAAAATGTGGAAATGCCACTTCTGAAGGGCACAACAGTAGATAGGTACTAACAGATATCGCTGGACAAAAGCTTTGGCATTATAAAGATATCAAATCTCTGAAAGAAGGGCCAGCACTGTGGCACAGTGAGTAAAGCTGCAGCATGCGGCTCCAGCAGCCCATATGGACATGGGTTCAAGTCCCAGCTGCTCCACTTCTGATCCAGCTCCCTGCAAATGTGCCTGGGAAAGCACAGAACATGTCCCAGTTCCCAAGTCCCCATTACCCACTTAGGAGACCCAGAAGAAGCTCCTGGTTTCAGATCAGCCCAGTTCCAGCCACTGCAGCCATTTGGGGAATAAACTAGTGGATGAAAGATCTGTGTCTCCCTTTCTCTCTCTGTAACTCTGCTTTTCAAATAAATAAATAAATCTTTGATTAAAAAGAAAAAAACACTATGCAGTAGAGGAAATGAAGAGTCTGAGTATCAAGGGCAAGAGGGGGATTTGTTTTCATGTATCTTTTGAAATGTTTATATTTTTTAACCAAGTATGTGTATAATGTATTTTCAAAAGAAATAGAAGGTGGAGGAGCTACTAAGAGATTTCTAAGCCAGAAATTTACATTTCTGAGCCATGGGATTGTACAGGTTGTAAAGTATAATGAGCAGTGTGAATATTGTTACAAGACACAAATCTGTGGCTTCTCAAAAATGCAAAGAAGGAAATACATTAAAAGGAACCTACGTGTGAAACAAGCATGTTTTTAAAATACTACACATCCACAAAATACTGAGTGCAGCAGAAAATAAAACTATGAACATAAATGAAAGTGACAGCCCAAGGTTCTCAGGGACAGGAATTTTGAAAGAAAGGTTGTAAATGAATTAGGGGAGACAGGCATCCTAAAATAAGACATGGCTATTCTTCCTTTAAAATGTGAAAAAGACAGTCTCAATATAGGAAGAATAAGTATTTCAAAGTATTCCTACCATTTGTCACTGTAGAAAAGTGGGGTTTTAAGAAACTTTGGAAAATGTAATAAGGTAGCAACCCTCACTGAAAAACTGTCACGTGGGTTTCTCATTCAGAGATATTTGTTATTATTCACCTGGATATTGCCTCTCAAACATTTCTTCCTCCATAACCCATGGCTCCTCTTCTTGCTCCAACTTGAAGATCACATCTGGTTTGGTAAGCTGACAGCCTATACAGGAAAGAGCAAAGGAGCTGCATGTTAACACTGGATATAACCATACAATCCTTGGGCCAGGTCTTGGGGTCTTGACTATATGTGAAAGTTGATGGTTAAGAATTATCTACACAGGGCTAGCGCTGCGGCTCACTAGGCTAATCCTCCGCCTGCGGCACCAGCACTCCAAGTTCTAGGCCTGGTTGGGGCGCCGGTTCTGTCCTGGTTGTCCCTCTTCCAGTCCAGCTCTCTGCTGTGGCCTGGGGCAGTGGAGGATGGCCCAGGTCCTTGGGCCCTGCACCCACATGGGAGACCAGGAGGAAGCACCTGGCTCTTGGCTTCCGACTGGTGCTGCGCGCCAGCCGTAGCAGCCATTTGGGGGGTGAACCAACAGAAGGAAGACCTTTCTGTCTCTCTAACTCTGCCTGTCAAAAAAAAAAAAATTATCTACACAAAATAATTGAAAAATGGGGTAAAAATCATGTGAAGGACAGTTACCCTTATTTGGCAAGTTAAAGTCTTTAGACATTCAAGAAATGGAAACGAATTGTTTCAAATCGCAAAGCTACCCTTACCCACTATGACTAAGTTGCTATAGTTCTCCAGCATCACATCCCGGTATAAGGTCCTCTGAGCAGGTTTCATTTGCTGCCATTCCTCCTGAGTGAGGTCCACAGCCACATCCTTAAATGTCACTGTTCCCTGGGGGGGGGGGGGGGGGGGGGACACAATTCTGATTAATTTAAGTCATCGGAACTATGCACTGTAGTCAAAACAAGTAAAAACTCACTTAGCTAGGATCCAGGAGTCACCAGTTCTAAAAACTGTACATTAGGTGTTCATGTTACCTCATTTTGTATTGTACTGTGGGAGAAAACCAACCACTCAAGCACATGTGAGACCCAAAGTAAGTACTGGGTTCCTAACTGACTCAGCCCAGCCGTGGCTGTTGTGGGCATCTGGGGAGTGAACCAGTTACAGAAGAGTTCCATTATCTCTCCCTTTCCAAGAAAAACTAATAATAATTTTGGCAAGTCACTCAAACAAATACGCAACAGAAATAAGAAAAACAGGGGAAAGGAATCAGTATCCACAGCTGCTGCAATACATGACCTACTTGTTCTGTTTTAAATAAGAAATTACCAGGCAGGCAAAGAAACAGGAAAGAAAAATCCATATGCAAAGGAAAAATCAGAAAAGACAAACCTAGATATCTGCCTTATGCACTAAAACTTCAAAGCAGTCATCATAGAAATAAAACTCAGAAAATCATAATTAAAGTAAGGAAGGTATGATGACAATGTCTTATCAAAAAAACAAACAAACAAACCCAGAAGTTATAAAAAAGAGCCAAAGGGAAATCATAAAGTAGAAAAGTATATAACTGAAGTGAAACATTTGCCAAACACGCTAAGCTGTACATCTGAAGTGGCAGAAGAAAAAATAAATCAGCAATTTGAAGTTTAATTGATAGGGTTCCTACAATCCAAAGAGCAAGGAGAAAAAAGAATGAGAGAAAATAAACAAAAGCCTGAGAGAAATGTGGGACATTATTAAGTGCATCAATATGCATGAGTACTACATATAGTATTGGATAAAAGAAAAAGAAGAAAAAAACAATTGGCCGGTGCCGCGCCTCTCTAGGCTAATCTTACGCCTGTGGCACCGGCACACCGGGTTCTAGTTCCGGTCAGGGCGCCGGATTCTGTCCCGGTTGCCCCTCTTCCAGGCCAGCTCTCTGCTGTGGCCTGGGAGGGCAGTGGAGGATGGCCCAAGTGCTTGGGCCCTGCGCCCGCATGGGAGACCAGGAGGAGGCACCTGGCTCCTGGCTTCGGATCGGCGTAGCACACTGGCCACAGTGGCCATTTGAGGGGTGAATCAATGGAAGGAAGACCTTTCTCTGTCTCTCTCTCTAACTCTGCCTGTCAAAAAAAAAAAAAAAAAAAATTCAAAGAAATAACAGCTGGAGCTGGCTCCGTGGTACAGTGGGTTAAAGCCTGGCCTGCAGTGCCAGCTTCCCATGTGGGTGCTGATTCGAGTCCCTGCTTCTCCACTTCCGATCCAGCTCTCTGCTATGGCCTAGGAAAGCAGTAGAAGATGGCCCAAGTCCTTGGGCCCCTGCACCGGCATGGGAGACCCGGAAGAAGCTCCCGGCTCCTGACTTTGGATCTGTGCAACTCCAGCCATTGCAGCCAATTGGGGAGTGAACCAGCAGATGGAAGACCTCTCTCTCTCTCTGCCTCTTTCTCTGTGTGTAACTCTGACTTTCAAACAAATAAAGAAATAATAGCTGACATTTCTCAAATGTGATGAAAAATTAACATTTTTCATTCATGAAGTTCAATTAACTCCAAGTATGCATAGACCACACCTGATATATTATAGCAAACATGCTGAAAAATAGACAATCTTGAAAGGAAAGTAGTACTGGAGTAAGAAAATGACACCAGACCGTAACTTGGGTCCACACAAATGATAGAAATGGTAAATAAAAAAGTTAATATAACAAGGTTATAGATACACAAGCACATTGTAAGGCTCACAAAGTTCATGGAAAATTTATGATATCTTTTAGTTTCATCTCTCTATTATCTTTTTGTATTACCTTGCCACTTGTTCTCCTTTCTTAGCTTCTTAAATAGATGTAACTTTATATGTATTAATAATTGTTTATAACATACAGATGAAATACGTGTAACAAAAATAGCACCAAATGGAGAAAAAGAGACTAGAGCTACTTAAGAGTAGCATTTCTGTACAGCACTGGAATTTAGTGTAAATCTAAAGTAGATTCTGAAGAGATATGCATAAGCCCTAGAGCAACCACCAAGAAAATCCTTAAAGATAGTAACATTTTATATAGACAACATTCACTTAATGAAAAGACAGCACAGAAGAAACAAAAGACATGAGACACATGGATGCAGAAAAATGGCAGACATAAACCAAATGATGTTAGTGTTAACATTAATTGTGAATTTGTTGAGTAAGATTTAAAAGGCCAAGACTGTCAGACTGAATAAACAAGCTCTGACTATGTGTTGTTGTCTACAAGAGATATACTTTAGATTCAAACATAACAAACATGCTGAAAGAAAAATGATAGAAAAAGAGATGCATCATGTGAACAATCATTAGCAAGCTAAAGTGGATATGTTAATGTCAGTCAAAATATAATTAAAATGAAAACTGGTACTACGGGGCCAACGTTGTGGCACAGCAGGTAAAGCTGCCGCCCATGATGCCAGCATGCCATATGGGTGCCAGTTTGTGTGCTGGCTGCTCTGCTTCTGATCCAGCTCCCTGCTAATGGCCTGGGAAAGCAGCAGATCACGGCCAAGTACCTAGACCCCTGGCACCCATGCGGGAGACCAGAAGAAACTCCTGGCTCCTGGCTTCAGCCTGTGCCGGGCCTGGCCACTGCAGCCATTTAGGGAGTGGACCAGTGGATGGAAGATTTCTCTCTCTCTCTGTCTCATACTCTCTCTTTGTGACTCCATTGAAATAGATAAACCTTAACAAAAATTGTTACTACAAAGAGTATTTTATGATAAAAGAGTCAATCTGACAGAAAAGTATAACAATTATAAATATATGTACCTAACAAAATTTCAAAACACACGAAGCAAAAATTAATAGAATTTAAAGGATAAATCAGCAGTTCAACAGTTCATAGCTGGAGTCTTCAAACAGAGCCTCTAGGCAAATTATCAGTAAGGAAACAGAAGACCTAGGCAACACTACACCATCAACTAGACCTAACAAACATCTATACAACATATATCATCTGAGAATAGCAGAATACAGATACTTCTCAAGTGGGGATCAGCAGAATAATCTATCCCTGTGGGTCAAATTCTTCAGCTAATTCTTCAACTAAACAACCTGTCTTGAATCTGTAGGTCAAATTTTCAGAAATGGAAAGGAGATACTATCCGCCAATCAGCTACTGGTTATTTGAAAACTGTTTGTGACCATACTGCACAAACTTTGTTACCTATTTTGCAATGCTCCCATTAAGTCCCAAGTTTACAATTTTGCTATGTCAATGGAATTAATATAGGCCCATTAAAATAGGTTGGAAATCATAATTAGGAGCCAATATAGCCTTTATAATCATAAAGAACAAAATACAGATTGCACACTGGGACTATATCATATTCTTTACATATGTAAGCTGTTCGAAAAATAGGACATTGGGAAAAATTATATCCTTTCATACATTACAAAATACCCAAAGGAGTGATTTTCATGACCTTTTCAACAATTATCTTTGGCAGAAAGGAGCAAAACACTCTATGTAACTCTGCCTTTCAAATAAATGAATAAATTTTTTAAAAAATTAGAAATAGGTAGCAGAAAGAAATCTGAAATTTACAAATATGTGAAAATGAAATAATATTCTTAAATAATCAAGAGATAGAAAAATCATTATGGGAATTACAAAATTTTTTTAAAGATTTATTTATTTGCAAATCATAGTTACACAGAGAGAGGAGAGGTAGAGAGAGAAAGAGAGAGAAGTCTTCCATCTGGTGGCTCACTCCTCAAATGGCCGCAACGGCCAGAACTGCGGTGATCTGAAGCCAGGAGCCAGGAGCTTCTTCTTGGTCTCCAATGCGGGTGGCAGGAGTCCAAGGACTTGGGACCGTCTTCTACTGCTTTCCCAGGCCACAGCGGAGGGCTGGATTAAAATTGGAGCTGGGCCATCTTCTGCTGCTTTCCCAGGCCATAGCAGAGAGCTGGATCAGAAGTGGAGCAGCCAAGACTAGAACCAGTGCCCATATGGGATGCTGGCACTTTAGGCCAGGGCGTTAACCAACTGCGCCACAGCGCCAACCCCAATTACAAAATATTTTGAGATAAACTAAAATCAACACACATACCAAAACTTACAATATACCACTAAAGCAATGTTTAGAAACATATCTTCAGCTATGAACACCCTCTTTAAAAAAAAATGACAGGGGTTGGCACTGTGGCAATGTAGGTAAAAGTGCCACCTGCAGTGCCAGCATCCCATGTGGGTGCCAGTTTGAGTCCCGGCTGCCCTACTTCTGATCCAGCTCTCTGCTATGGCCTGGGAACGCAGTTGAAGATGGCCTAAGTCCTTGGGCCCCTGCACTGACATGGGAGAGCTGGAAGCAGCTCCTGGCTCCTGGCTTCGGATCGGCCTAGGTCTGGCCATTGTGGTCATTTGGGGAGTGAATCAGCGGATGGGAGACTTCGCTCTCTTTCTCTACCTCTACTTCTGCCTCTCTGTAACTCTGCCTTTCAAGTAAATAAATAAAACTTAAAAAAAAAAAAAAGAAGAAGAAAGAGTTGAAATTATGTTTGTAGTAAACTACCTACATATACCTTCTGATATTGGAAGAAGGACTAAATCCAATATAACTAAGAGAAAATAAATATTATACATTATATTGGAAATCAATGAAATCCAGGATAGAAAAGATTAGACAATCAATGAAACCAAAAATTCATTCTTAATTTTTTTATTTTACAGAGTTAGACAGTGAGAGAGAGAGAGAGAAAGGTCTTCCTTCCATTGGTTCATTCTCCAAATGGCTGCTACGGCTGGTGCTGCGCCGATCTGAAGCCAGGAGCCAGGTGCTTCCTCCTGGTCTCCCATGTGGGTACAGGGGCCCAAGCACTTGGGCCATCCTCCACTACCTTCCCAGGCCACAGCAGAGAGCTGGACGGGAAGAGGAGCAACTGGGACTAGAACCTGGCGCCCATATGGGATGCCAGCACCACAGGCAGAGGATTAAAGATCAACAAGGGGACTGGAGCTGTGGCGCAGCAGGTAAAGCCACTGCCTGCATTGCTGGCATCCCATATAGGTGCTGGTTCAAGTCCCAGCTACTCCACTTCCGACCCAGCTCCCTGCTAATGTGCCTGGGAAGGCAGTGGAAGATGGCCCAAGTCCTTTGGATCCCTGCACCCACTTGGGAGACCTGGAAGAAGCTCCTGGCTCCTGGCTTCAGATCATCTTAGCTCTGGCTATTGCGGCCATTTGGGGAATGAACCAGAGGGTGGAAAAGCTCGCTCTCTCTGATTCTCCCTCTCCCACTCCCACTCCCTCTCTCTCTCTGTAATTCTGCCTTTTGAATAAATAAATAAATCTTTAAAAACAAAATCAACAAAATAGACAAACTTTTCATTTAACTGATAAGGCGGGGGGAAGACTATAAAAACACACTAAAATCAGGAATGAGAAAGGAAGTATGACCACTAAACTCATCTGAAATATAAAGGGTTATAAAAAATATGAACTGTATGCCAACAAATTAGATGGCATACATGAAGTGGAAGTATTCTAGAAAGATATAAACTAATGAAATTGTATCAAAAAGAAAAAAAAATTGCAGATCTCTGGTTTTTTTTTTTTTTTTTTTTTTGGACAGGCAGAGTTAGACAGTGAGAAAGAGAGAGACAGAGAGAAAGGTCTTCCCTTTTCCGTTGGTTCACCCCACAAGCGGCCGCTATGGCTGGTGCGTTGCGGCCGGTGTGCTGCGCTAATCCAAAGCCAGGAGCCAGGTGCTTCCTCCTGGTCTCCCATGCGGGTGCAGGGCCCAAGGACCTGGGCCATCCTCCACTGCCCTCCTGGGCCACAGCAGAGAGCTGGACTGGAAGAGGAGCAACTGCGACAGAATCCAGTGCCCCAACCAGGACTAGAACCCGGGATACCAGTGCTGCAGACGGAGGATTAGCCTAGTGAGCCGTGGCGCTGGCCTAGATCTCTATTAAGAGAGATTAAATTACTAGTCAAGAAACTACCCAAAAAGAAAAGCTCGGTCAGGTCCAACACTGTGGCCTAGTGGTTGTAAAGCTACCACCTGCAGTGCCGACATCCCATATGGGTGCCGGTTCGAGTCCTGGCTGCTCCACTTCTGATTCAGCTTTCTGCTTTAGCCTGGGAAAGTGGTGGAGAATGGCCCAAGTCCTTGGGCCCCTGCAACCGGCATGGAAGATCCGGAAGAAGCTCCTGTCTCCTGGCTTTGGATTGGTACAGCAGCAGCCATTGTGGCCAAGTGGGGAGTGAACAACCAGATGGAAGACCTCTCTTTCCCTCTCTCTGCCTCTCCTTCTCTCTCTTTGTAACTCTGACTTTCAAATAAATAAATAAATCTTAAAAAAAAAAATAAAGAAAAAAAAAGAAAAGCTAAGGCCCAGATGGCTTCACTGGAAAGTTATAACAAAGAAATATTAATACTAACTTCTTTATGAACTTCCAAAATAAAGAGGAAAAGTAAAGAGGATGGAAGATTTATTCTATGAATTCAGTTATACCAATACTAAAATCAGACAAGACATTACACACACACACAAAAAATTATAGACCACTACGTCTTATTAATACAGAGGTAAAGTGCTCAATGCTAATGAATCTAATCAAATGAAGATTTTCAGACCATGACCGAGGAGATGTATCCCAGGAGTACAACATTGGATTAACATCCAAAAAAATCAGTTAAGGTAATACACAATATCAGTACTAAAAAGGACAAAACCAAAAGGTCATCTGCAGAAATGGAGAAACAGTACTTCACAAAATCCAACATTCTCATGATTTATAACAACAACAACAAAATATTCAACAAGCTACCAAAAGAAAAGGACTTGTTCAACAAGATACAGGATATCTTCAAGAATCTCACAGGAATATAATAATAAATGGTGAAACACTGGATGCTTTCCCCTAAGTTCAGAGACAAAACAAGGATGCCTACTCTCATCATTTCTATTCAACACTGTAGTATAGACATTAGAGAAATTAAGCAAGAAGATAAATAAGCATACAGATTGGGAGAAAATGACACTACGACTGTTTTCAGATGGTATAATTTTGCATATAGAAAATTCAAAGATGCCACTAAAATTCCATTTGAATAAGTTCAGCAAGGTTACAGATCTAAGATCAATAAGAAAAGTTAATTGTATTTGAAGATACAGAGAACAGGCAAAAATGAAATTAAGAAAGCAGTACCATTCACAACAGTATAAAAATATAAAATACTTAGGAATAAATTTAACAAAATAAATGTAAAATTTATATTCTGAGAGCTTGAAAATACTGAAATTTGAAGACATCTCGTTTATGGATCACAAGACTTAATACTCATATTGATAAGATAATAATACTTCCAAATCGACCTATAAATTCAATGCTATCCCTAACAAAAGATCAGCTACCTTTTTGCAGTAATGTACAAGCACATCTTAAAATTTATATAGAAATGCAAAAGAGAGGCCAGCATTATGGCAAAGTGCATAAAGCCACCATATTGATGCCAGTTCAAGTTGCAGCTGCTCCACTTCCAATTTAGCCCCTTACTAATGTGACTGAGAAAGCAGTGGAAAGATAGCCCAAGTGCTTGGGTCCCTGCCACCCATGTGGGAAACCTGGAAGAAGCTCCTGGCTTCAGACAGCCCCAGTTCCAACCGTTGTGGCCATCTGGGGAGTGAACCAGTGGATGGAAGATCTCGATGTCTCTCTCCCTCGCTTTCTGTCTCTCTCTCTCTCTCTCTCTCTCTGTAAACTCTGCCTTTCAAATAAATAAGTCTTTAAAAAATAAAAAAAGAAATGCAAAGGATTCAGAAAAGTCCAAATGATCTTGGAAAAAAAAAACCTGGAAGATCTACATTTCCCAATTTTAAAATTTACTAAAAAGCTACAATAATCAAGACAGTGTGGGCCAGCAACGTGGCTCACTAAGCTAATCCTCAACCTGCAGCGCTGGCACTCATGGTTCTACTCCCGGTTGGGGCACTGGTTCTGTCCTGGTTGCTCCTCTTTCAGTCCAGCACTCTGCTGTGGCCCGGTAGTACAGTGGAGGATGGCCCAAGTGCTTGGGCCCTGCACCTGCGTGGGAGACCAGGAGGAAACACCTGGCTCCTGGCTTCAGATCGGTGCAACGCACCGGCCATAGCAGCCATTTTGGGGGGGTGAAACAACGGAAGGAAGACCTTTCGCTCTGTCTCTCTCTCTCACTGTCTAACTCTGTCAAAAAAAAAAAAAAGGAAAGAAAAAGAAAAAAAGACAGTGTGGTACTGGCATGAGGACAGACATAACAGATGAACAGAATAGAACTGGTTGAAAGAAATAAATCTCCCATTTATAGTGGATTGATTTTAGACAAAGGACACTCACTGGAGAAAAGGATAGTCTTTTCAACAAATGGTCCTAAGAGAACGGGATTATCTAAATGTAAAACCATGAACTGGATTCTACATTCTAAAAATAACTTAAAAGAGAACAACAACCTATATATAAGAGCTAAAACTACAAAATTCTCAGAAGAAAACAGGTGTTAACTTGTGACCTCAGACAACAGTTTTTTAGATATGACATAAAAACACAAGAAACAAAAGAAATTTTTAAATAAAAATGACTATCAGAACAATTAAAACATTTTATACTTCTAAGCATGTATCATCACAAAATTGAAACATCCAGGCTGGCTCTGTGGTACAGTGGCTTAAGCTGCTGGTTGTGGTGCCAGCAACCCACATGGTAGTGCTTGTTTGAATCCCAGCAGCTCTATTTCCCATCCAGCTTCCTGAATTTACCTGGGCAATAGATGATGGCCCAAGTACTTGGGCCCTTACCACCCATGTTGGGGACTCAGATGGAGAATGGAACTCCTAGCTCTTGCTTCAGCCTGGCCCAGAACTAGCTTTTGTGACCATCTAGGGAGTGAAATCATCAGCTGGAAGACTGATCTTCTCTTCCTCTCTTTACCACTTGCCTTCAAATAATTCTATGAATAAACATTTTTTTTAATGTGAGGGGCTGGTATTGTGGCATAGCAGGTAAAGCCACTATCTGTGATGCCAACATCCCATATCAGAAAATCTGGTTTGACTCCATATAGTCTACTAAGCCACAGTGCCAGCCCCATATGTTCCTATTTATCATATGGTAATTGTTACTATCCAAATTTAAGAATCCACAGAACAAGATAAATGAAAACATAACAAGTAGCATATTAGGGCCAGCATTGTGACATGGCAGGTGCAGCTGCCCACTGCAATACTGGCATCCCATATGGCACACGTTTCTGTCCTGTCCACAATGTGGGCACCACTTCAGCTGCTCTGCTTCCAATCCAGCTCTGTGCTAATATGCCTGGGAAGGCAGTGGAGGATGGCCAGATGCTTGGGCACCTGCAGCCACATTGGGGACCCAGAGGATGCTCCTGGCTCCTGGCTCTTGGCTCAGGCCTGGCCCAGCCCTGGCCATTGCAGCCATTTGGGGAGTGAACCAACAGATGGAACTTTCTTTCTCTCTCCCTCTCTCTTTATTCTGCTGTTCAAATAACATAAATCTTTAAGAAAGTGACAGATTGGGGCCGGTGCTGTGGCACAGAGGGTTAAAGCACTGGCCTGGGGCGCTGGCATCCCATATGGGCACCGATTCTAGTCCCGGCTGCTCTTCTTCCAATCCAGCTCTCTGCTATAGCCTTGGATAGCAGTGGAAGATGGCCCAAGTCCTTGGGACCCTGCACCCATGTGGGAGACCCGAAAGAAGCTCCTGGCTCCTGGTTTCCGGTTGGCGCAGCTCCAGCCGTTGCAGCCATCTGGGGGGTGAATCAGTGGATGGAAGACCTCTCTCTCTGTCTCTACCTCTCTCTGTAACTCTTTCAAATAAATGAAATAAATCTTAAAAAAAAAAAAAAAAAAAAAAAGTGACAGATTGAGAGAAGGTATCTGCATCAATTCTAATACTGAAGTAGGCAGAGAGATCTTCCATCCGCTGGTTCATTCCCCAGATGGTCGCAATGGCCAGGGCTGGTCCAGGCAGAAGCCAAGAACCAGGAGTTCCTTCCAGGTCTCCCATGTGGGTGGCAGGAACCCAGGAACTTGAGCCATCTTCCACTGCTTTTCTGAGGTTGTTAGCAGGGAGCTGGATCAGAAGCAGAGCAGCTGGGAAAAGAATTGGCACCCACACTGTAGGCGGCAGCTTTACCTGCTATGCTACAATGCTGGCCCCAACATTTCTTAATTTTAAAGATTTTATTTATTTATTTGAGAGGTAGAGTTACAGACAGTGAGAGGGAGAGACAGAGACAAAGGACTTCCTTCCGTTGGCTTACTCCCCAAATGGCTGCAATGGCCAGAGCTGCACTGATCCCAAGCCAGGAGCCAGGAACTTCTTGACCTGGTCTCCCATGCAGGTGCAGGGGTCCCAAGGACTTGGGCCATCTTCTACTGCTTTCCCAGGCCACAGCAGAGAGCTGGATTGGAAGAGGAGCAGCCGGGACTAGAACCGGCACCCATATGGGATGTCGGCACTACACGCAGATGATTAACCTACTGCACCATGGCTCCAGCTCCTCTTAATTTCAAGTAAAGAAAAGACTAACAATATAAAATAGGCAAACAATAGAACTCACAATTGGCAAAATTTGCATTTTTTCCACTCCTGAGTTGGCAGAACAGATGAAAACTGTTCAGCATCATAAAGTGCAGCCCTAGAATCAGACTGTATGGGTTTGAATTCTAGGTTTACAACACACTGATAATTATAATTCTTTTCCCTTATTATGTAAGAATTAAAACAATAAATCTACTTCACAGAGTTTTTATACTGATTACAATAAATAAGCTATATAAAGTTCATGGCACAATCCACATAGCACATAGAAGCTAGTAAATAAAATATTATGTAGTCTAGATGTATGTAAGTAACAGCTATAATGGAATATCACATCCAGATTCTAGAATGACTTTGAGACTGTAGGGCCTAAAATACAGGCAGTACATTTCCTCATCCCAAACCAAAACATATGGATTTTGTATCTGAAGAATATATATAAAGTTTCTGATAGCTAAGAGAATAGTTTGCAGATCACAATTCCTTTGACACAATTTCTAGCTTTCTACTCTATGTGAAGAAAATGTATATGTAATTCAGAATTCTCTCATAAAAGTGGTTATTACCCAATCTAAATTTTACCTAAAAAATGTATCTGCAAATCCCAATTGTCTCTTTAAGATATTATTTTAAAATATATGTTGGCCACTTGCATTTCTTCTGATTGCTTCATGTTATTCTATTTAATTATTGGGTTCTTTTTGTTTATTTGATTTGAAATTGGAGTTACTGAGAGAGGGAAGAGACAGAGAAAGACATCTTCTATCCTCTAGTTCACTCCCCAAGTGGCTGCATTAGCCAGGGTGGAGCCAGGCCAAAACCAGGAGTTGTCTCCAGGTCTCCCACATGGGTGGCATGGGACCAAGCATTTGGGCTCTCTTGTGCAGCTTTTCCCAGGCCATTAGTAGAGCTGGATCAGAAGTGGGGGGGCTGGGACACGAATTGGCACCCTTGTGGGATGCTGGCTCTGCAAGTGGCGGCCCCACATGCAACACCACAATGTCAGCCCCTAATTAATGGTTTTTACGAAAAAGCTGTTAGTAAATCTCCACTGTACGTATTACAAAAACTATCTCTAGCTTTGCCTTTTTATAGCATTTAACACAGTTTTACTCAAGAAAAGCATTACTTTTATGAACCTAAATCAAGCAATTTCATCTTCCGGACTGCACATTAAACTTTCAAGGAATATAGTCAACATATTCAAAGCAGTCTCAGGTATGAAAGATTATATAGCTAATAATGATTAACAACACCTATCATTCATGTAGCACTTATTACCTGAATTTAAACCTTCTAATATTCCTATAGAGTAAGTACCATTATTATCTCCCTTTACAGATGTTGCAACTAAGGCATGAGCAATTAAACTTACCTGCAGTCATATACTTTGTAAGATAATAAAACCATTTGCCCACTGGCATGAACTGAGCTAACATCAGAATCCAAGTCTGATAAGGGCCAAAGAACCACTGTACTGATGGGAAAACAATTGCATGAACTATAGAATCATATGGTTAAAATAAGAGTATATGTGCAGTTCAAACTATAGGAGTGTAAATGGTTTTACAGGTGCAAACAAAAAGAATCAAGAACAGAGGTTTTTGTAAGATGATGAAGAACATCCTTTTTTCTCAAAGGACTTAATTTGCTTTATTTTGTATTCCAAAAACAAGCCATCCTTCACTCCATAAAATACAGTAAGTATCCCAGAATACTAGATCTTCTTTTTTTTTTTGACAGGCAGAGTTAGACAGTGAGAAAGAGAGACAGAGAGAAAGGTCTTCCATTCGTCGGTTCACCCCCCCAAAAGACCACTACAGCCGGCGCACTGCACCGATCTGAAGCCAGGAGCCAGGTGCTTCCTGGTCTCCCATGCGGGTGCAGGGCCCAAGGACCTGGGCCATCCTCCATTGCCCTCCCGGGCCACAGCAGAGAGGTGGCCTGGAAGAGGAGCAACCGGGACAGAATCTGGAGTCCCAACCAGGACTAGAACCTGGAGTACTGGCACCGCAGGTGGAGGATTAGTCTAGTGAGCTACGGCGCCGGCCTATACTAGATCTTCTAAGACCATAACAGAGATATGGAAAGCTACAGAAGCCCGGCGCCGCAGCTTACTAGGCTAATCCTCCACCTTGTGGCGCCGGCACACCGGGTTCTAGTCCTGGTCGGGGCGCCAGATTCTGTCCCGGTTGCCCCTCTTCCAGGCCAGCTCTCTGCTGTGGCCCAGGAAGGCAGTGGAGTGTCGCTCCCCCTCTTCGTGGAGAAACGACACTGAATCCTGCCTAGGCTTCATATCCGAGTCATGGCACCATTATGTCGCTCCCCCTCTTCATGGAGGAACGACACAGGACCCTGCGCTGTTCTTTTGTCTGCTCGGCCCTCCCCGGGTTTGCTGCTGGTTCTTCCCGGGTTGGCTTCTGTCCCTTCCACCTCCGTGGAAGGGCGGTTCCCCCTGGCCACTTTCCCCACTTCCGCAGGGGAGTGGCACACCGCCGGCCGGCTCTCTCAGGGGCTGCACAGGTGTTCCCTCAGATGTTCCCCTCAGATGTTCCTGGTGCATGTTGTCTCTCTCCTCCTTTATAGTCCTTTTCCACCAATCCCAACTCTGCTACCCACACGCCGAGTACGCTGCTCTCCTCCAATCAGGAGCAGGTCCTACAGTTTATTGGTTGAACTGGAGGCAGCTGTGTAGAAGCTGTTTCCCTTCTCAGCGCCATATTGTGGGAGAGCAGATGCATAGAATAAGTCTTAATTCCAGTAACTCAGTCCAGTCCGGGTTGCTCCCCACAGTGGAGGATGGCCCAAGTGCTTGGGCCCTGCACCCCATGGGAGACCAGGAGAAGCACCTGGCTCCTGCCATCGGATCAGCGCGGTGCGCCGGTCGCAGCGCGCCAGCCGCGGCGGCCATTGGAGGGTGAACCAATGGCAAAGGAAGACCTTTCTCTCTGTCTCTTTCTCTCACTGTCCACTCTGCCTGTCAAAAAAAAAAAAAAAAAAAAACGAAAGCTACAGAAGACTTGCCACATAATGTTAGTATAATTTAGCTCAATGTGTATCGAAAGCTCAAGAATATATATATGTAGAATCATTTGAAAGATATATATTCCATTTATTCTTTCAGGTAATTTTTTGATCTAAGTGCCAGTGGATAGCTTTGTCTTTCTGTAGATTTTAATTTTTCTTTCATAAATAATGCAAATTATGAAATGACCTATATGTTCCAATTTATTTTAACTCCCAAGATCATACTCAAATTTAAATTCAATTATAGTAATTCTGTATGTATTTGTTGCAGTGCAGTCATATCCCAAATGCCCTTGGTTCTGATTTTCTATTCTCACTTTGATTTTACATATTCCTCATTTTGATTTTTTTTTCATATTTACTGGTAGGTTACAGTAACTAACTATAACTACACTGCAAAATAATACAAGAAACAAATAAATGCTGAAGACATACAAGAGACCTGGCTGTTTCCTCTTCTTCCTTGGAAAGAGCAGAGTCCTGATGACACCAAGCTGAAGAAAGAAAAAACAGATTTGCTTCAGAGTTTCCACACAAAAGAATACAGAAATTCTTCAGTACCTAGTGGCTTTATCATTTTAATGAATAACTCTCAGATACATGAGAAATGCTAACCACTACCAAGGTACAGAGACACCAAAATGTATATGGATGATTAATTATATAGGATCTGATAGGAATTTCTGGAGGGCTAATTATAGGATGCCCAATAAATTTACTAACAATATAATTTTCTTAGGATTTGGCTATATTTTATTCCTAATAGGAAATTTATTTTAAGTATATAATGAATATCACAAAAGATTTAATGAGAAAGAGGGCCTTTAAGGTGATACATGTTACCATAAAGATTCTGGAAACAAACCTCAGTCAGAGACTGGCTATAGGCACTGTGGAAACTTCTATGAAAGAATGTAGTCATGATTCTGATGACATTTTTAAATAACCTAATTTATTTTCACTCTAAAAAATTCAGGACCTTCTGGTTAAAAATTTAAGGTTAAGTATTTGCATTTATGTCTGCTCTCTCCCAAACTCAATCACAATGTTAAAAAGGAACAAAGGAAGCTAGAATACAGAAGACTTCAGCAGTAAGAGATACTAACAAAATTTTGGAAGCTAAAAAACAAACAGGTGGATACTTTCTAACTTAACCCAAGAAAGCTAGTCCTTAAGTGAAGGTGGAGAAGCTAAGACAGAACCCTAGAAATATTCAAAAATGGAATTACTAAGTAATTCTACAGATAAGAACTTGGGAGTAGGGCTGAAAGACAGGGAACTGAATATAAAACATTATAAAAAGACATTAAGACTGGCCAGCGCCGCGGCTCACTAGGCTAATCCTCCGCCTTGCGGCGCCGGCACACCGGGTTCTAGTCCTGGTCGGGGCGCCGGATTCTGTCCCGGTTGCCCCTCTTGCAGGCCAGCTCTCTGCTGTGGCCTGGGAAGTGCAGTGGAGGATGGCCCAAGTCCTTGGGCCCTGCACCCCATGGGAGACCAGGATAAGTACCTGGCTCCTGCCATCGGATCAGCGCGGTGCGCCGCCTGCGGTGGCCATTGGAGAGTGAACCAACGGCAAAGGAAGACCTCTCTCTCTGTCTCTCTCACTGTCCACTCTGTCAAAAAAAAAAAAAAAAAAAAAAAAAAAAAAAAAAAAAGCATGTTGGGGGCCAGTCCTGTGGCATAAGCGAGTACAGCTACCACCTGCAGAGCTGGCATCTCATATGGACATCAGTTCAAGTCCCAGCTGCTCCACTTCCAATCCATATCTCTGCTATGTCCTGGGAATGCAGTAGAAGATGGCCCAAGTGCTAGGGCCCCTGCACCGGTGTGGGAGACCCAGAAGAAGCTCCTGGCTCCTAATCAGCACAGCTCCAGCTGTTGCGGCCATCTGCAGAGTGAACTAGCGGATGGAAGACCTCTCTCTCTTTCTCTGCCTCTCTGTAACTCTGCCTTTCAAATAAATAAATCTTTATAAAAAAAAAAAAAAGAGAGAGAGAATGTTGGGGTAGAGGTGAGATGTGGCTAAATAGCAAATGAGAGCTAAATCCTTATCTATACTGTCAAAAAATCAATAGGAAGGGGCCAGTGCTATGGTATAACGGGTTAAGCCATGCCTGCAGTGCCGGCATCCCATATGGGTGCCAGTTCAAGACCCGGCTGCTCAATTTCTGATCCAGCTCCCTGCTCTGGCCTGGGAAAGCAGAAGATGGCCCAAGTCCTTGGGCCCCTGCACCGGCATGGCAGACCCAGAAGAAGCTCCTGGCTCCTGGCTTTGGATCAATGCAGCTCTGGCTGTTGCAGCCAAATGGGGAGTGAACCAGCAGATGGACAACCTCTCTTTCTCTCTCTACCTCTCCTCTCTCTGTGTACTCTGATTTGCAAATAAATAAATAAATCTTTAAAAAGGGGGGGGGAGGCCAGTGTTGCGGTAGAGAAAGTTAGCCCACCACAGCAACCATGGCATCCCACATTGAAGGGCCAATTCAAGACTTGGCTGCTCTGCTTCCTGCTAAGGTGGCCAGAAAGGCAGCAGATGATGGCCCCAGTGCTTGTGCCCCTGCCATTTATGTAGGGCATCAGAATGGAGTTCCTGGCTCCTGTCTTCAGCCCTAGCTGTTTTGACCATTTAGGGAGTAAAATAGCAGATGGAAGAACTCTGTGTTTCAGATAAATCTTTCAAAAAAATCAACAAAAAAAACTAAAGCTGAGAAAACAAGCACAGCAGTATAGATGTTATTCAGAAAAATGGAGACGAATGGCAGAAAATCCAGACAAAAATGGTCAGAGCAGTTGATTGTAAGGAGTGGACAGGGGATTAGGAGGGATGGAATAGGAATCTTTTGCTTACACTTACGTGAGCATTTAAAAATATTATTTAAATGTATCCATGAAGAAAAACAGAAATACATTTTTTAAATTATTAACAAAATGTGAGTTAAAAAAAAGTCTACAATGTACCGTCAGTAATACATATGAGAACTTTCTTGGTAAGAGTACTGAATTTTCTAACTCTTCAACATTGTCTCTGAATGTACAACTTCTCTCTCCTACATTTTGCCTATCTGAGCTGCCTTACCTCTCCTTGCCATCACTGGGGTCAAGTGCTCCATTGTCACACAGCTGTTCCTGATTCCTAATGGCTGAGATGTGATTCAGAGTTTGCCCATTCTTGAAAGCACGATGAAGACAGGTTGCAGATCCAACAATTCCAAGGTCCACTCTTTCCTGGTACCTTCCAGCCTCTGGGACAGCCTCAGGGGTCAGAGATCTCTTCCCATGATAGATGCCTGTTCCTCAGGCTTCTTTTTACTCACATCTACAGATCCGTCGTATCCTTGTGGAGCCAGGATCTGTGGGCTTAGAACATAATCCAATTTACCTGATGCCTTCTCATTGGATCCCTGTGGTAACCAACCTCCATGACGGCCCCCAATGACCACAGTCTTCTGGTATTCATGTCTTTTGTTGACCCCTCCCACATGAATAGGGCTGACTTATATAATTTAGAGGATGTTGCAGAAATGACAGCGTGTAACTTTCAAGGTAGGTCACAACAGACATTGCGTTGTTTCTTAGGCATTTTTTGGACCACGCACTTTAAGGGATGTCAGTCACCATACCATGTAGACACTACAGTGAGGTCTCCTGTCAACAGCTAACTCTTAATTTGCCAGTCATCTTGGAAGTGAATGGTCCAACTCTGGACCAGTGTTCCAATGACTGCAGCCTTGCCAACATTTTAACTGCAGCTTAATGAAACACCTGAGTCAGAATACTAAGCTAAGTTATTCTCCACGGAAACAGCAAGACAATATTGTTGGTTAAGCCATTAAGTTTTGACGTAACTTATTACATAATCCTAACAAATACAGCCCCAAACACTTATCTTCCTTATTAATTTATACTCTCTGGATACCAGATTGGATATGCTGAATGCAAAAACCAGTTTGGAGAATTCAGACTGAACAGTTCAGGCTGAGCCAAATATACAACAGACACTAAGAGTCTAAAAACAAAATGATGTTCACTTATCTCAAATATCATCCAAATATATAAAGGCGCAGTCTTTTTTTTTTCTTTTGGACAGAGTTAGAGAGAGAGCACAGAAAGAAAGGTCTTCCTTTTCCATTGGTTCACCCCGCAAGAGGCCGCTATGGCCGGCGCTCTGCGCAGATCCGAAGCCAGGAGCCAGGTCTCCCATGCGGGTGCAGGGCCCAAGCACTTGGGCCATCCTCCACTGCCTTCCCGGGCCACAGCAGAGCGCTAGACTGGAAGAGGAGCAACCGGGACAGAATCCGGCGCCCCAACCGGGACTAGAACCCAGGGTGCAGGAGCCGCAGGCAGAGGATTAGCCAAGTGAGCCGCGGCACCGGCCAAAGGCGCAGTCTTGATGCAGTGACAGATATAAAGTTGGCTCAACAAACTCAGATCTGCACCAACTGAGAGTTGGAGTAAAAGAATGTTCAATCAAGGTCCAGTTATTCAATTCCTGATCTGAGTTACCTCGGCAATTGAGAGGATAGTTGCAATTTAGAATCCTAAGACTTTCTCATTCTAAATGAGAATTATATCCATGTCATAGTGATACTGAGTGAATAAATGAAATGGCTATTAAATAAATAAATGCCAGGGCCCACGCCATGGCACAGTGAGTAAAACTGCTGCCTGCGGTTACCGGCATCCCATATGGGCGCCAGTTCTGGTCCTGGCTGCTCCTCTTCTGATTCAGCTCTCTGCTATGGCCTGGGAAAGCACCAGAAGATGGTCCAAGTCCTTGGGACCCTGCATCCGCGTGGGAGTCCAGGAAAAAGTCCTGGCTCCTGTCTTCGGATTATCACGGCTCCAGCCATTGTAGCCAATCGGGGAGTGAACCAGTGAACGGAAGACACCCCACCGCCCTTCCCCGCCTCTCCTCTCTCTGCGTTAACTGTGACTTTCAAGTAAAATAAAAATCTTTAAAAAAAAATTAAATGCCAAAAATGACATAGGAAGTGGACACCTCTTTAACCACATCCTTTTTTTTTTTTTTTTTTTTGACAGGCAGAGTGGACAGTGAGAGAGAGACAGAGAGAAAGGTCTTCCTTTTTGCCATTGGTTCACCCTCCAATGGCCGCCGCAGCCGGCGCGCTGCGGCCGGCACGCCGCGGCCGGCACACCGCGCTAATCCGAAGGTAGGAGCCAGGTGCTTCTCCTGGTCTCCCATGGGGTGCAGGGCCCAAGGATTTGGGCCATCCTCCACTGCACTCCCGGGCCACAGCAGAGAGCTGGCCTGGAAGAGGGGCAACCGGGACAGAATCCGGCGCCCCGACCGGGACTAGAACCCGGTGTGCCGGCGCCGCTAGGTGAGGGATTAGCCTATGGAGCCGCAGCGCTGGCCATTTAACCACATCTTTTAAATGGACAGACATTGTGTGACAGAATGAAAATAGTAATTCATGTATAATACATTTTGGAAAGTGGTAAGTTTGAGACATAATTTTTTTAAAGATTTATTTATTTATTTATTTGGAAGGCAGAGTTACAGAGAGGCAGAGGCAGAGAGAGAGAGAGGTCTTCAATTTGTTGTTCATTTCCCAATCGGCCACAACAGCCGGAGCTGGGCCAATACAAAGCCAGAAGCCTGGCACTTCTTCAAGGTCTCCCACATGGGTGCAAGGTCCTAAGGATTTGGGCCATCTGCTGCTGCTTTCCCAGGCACATTAGCAAGGAGCTGGATCAGAAGTGGGAGAAACACATGAAGTTCCTGGCTCCTGGATTCAGCCTGACCCAGCCCTGAATATTGGGGCCATTTGGGGAGTGAACCAGCAGATGGAAGATCTCTGTGTCTCTCCCTCTGTCCACTCTGCCTTTCAATTAAATAAAATAAACCTAATTTTTAAAAAATACATTAAGGAAAGAAGGCAGCAACTATGGAAAACAGTATGGCAGTCAAAAAATTCAAAATAGAATTAACATATGATCAAGCAATTCTACTTTTGAGTATACACCCAAAGGAATTACAAGCAAGGATTCAGGTATTTGTACTCCCTTATTTATATCACTGTTTATTCACAAGAGTCAAAAGGAAGAAAGCCGCCTAAGTATCCTTTGAAATTCTGACACATGCTCACACCGACGGATCTGAAGGACATTGTGCTAAGCACCTTCAACAGGACAAATATTTTAAAAGTCTACTTATATATGATGTACCTACAGTAATCCCAGTAATGGAAAGTAAAATGCTGGTCAGCAAGAGCTGGGGAACTCGAAGAATGGGGAGTAACTGCTTAATGGATACTTGAGTTTCTGTTTTGCAAGATACACAAACAGTTCTGTGGGTGGATGGTGCTGATTATAGTATAACATTGTGACTGTACTTAATGTCACTGAACCATACACTTAAGCATGGTTAAGATGGTAAAATTTAGGTTATATATTTTACCACAAACTAAAAATATATATACATGCGTAAAAAACAAATGAAATAGTAATAATAAATAAAACTAGAAGAAAACAACATATCAGACAAGAATAAAACAGAAATAGGTGAGTAGTTTTGAATTCAAGTATAGTTAAGTCTTCTTAAATTTGGGTTTTGTAAATTATGCATATTAAAAATTGAAGGGGGCCAGCCATATGGCGTAGTAGGCTAAGCCTCCACCTGCTGGCACCAGCATTCCATATGAGTTCTGGTTCAAGCCCTGACTTCTCCTCTTCCAATCCAGTTCTCTGCTTACGGCCTGGGAAAGCAGTAGAAGGTGGCCCAAGTGCTCGGGCCCCTGCACCCATGTGGGAGAGCCAGAAGAAGCTTTGAGCTTTGTATCAGCCCAGCTCCGGCTGTTGTGGCCATTTGGGGAGTGAACCAGTGAATGGAAGACCTCTCTCTCTGTCTCTAGCTCTACCTCTCAAATAAATAAGTAAAATAAAATAAAATAAACTGGAGGATAAGAGCAGAAACCAAACCAGTGGAGAGGGGGGAAAAAAAGGAATAAGGTAAACCTGCACAATAAAAAGAAAGGTAAAATAACACAGAATAGGAAATGGAAAAATAAAATCTCTATCAGCTATCAGGATAAATACAATCGACTTACATTTACCTATTAAAATAACAAAAAGTTTAAAAGGGTAAAAACACCAGAAATATGGTCTTTGCAGAAAACCTGAGCCATAAAGACATTAATACTTGAAACAAAGACATGACGGAAAAGAAAATAAACACTGAACATAAAATTCTTGATAATACATAATAACAAAACCTGAAAAGCAGTATTACCAGGCAAAAGAGAACATGGACTACAATACATTCAGAATGAAGAGCCACAGTTTTTAATGTGGTAAGCTGCAACCTTGGCTCCAATTCGTCGCTTTCCTCTAATAGAATTATACATTCACATTCTTTGCCAAATAACTTTGTAATGCCCTTCAGCTGTGGGTGTAGTGATGGTAAGCTCAGCCACGTGCCCCGCTTTGGCTAATCTATTATTAGTATACTGGGGAGCACTGGTTTTAGGCGTGCTTGCATATTCTATCTTGTGCCCCGGTGATGCGCTATGAGAAGAACATGTCCTGGTAACCACTGCCCTCTTAACCCGCGCTCAGTTAGAACACATGAAGCGCATTATCTGAATTCACCCTGCAGCCTCCTCACTCAGCCAGACCAGGCTAGATCAGGTGAGCACAAGGAACCTGTAAACCCATGAACAGGAGAATATAAACTTCTCTGTTATACGGCACTGGGTGTAGGGGGTGTCTGCTAGGCGGTGTTATGGCAAGAGCTAACTCATCGACACAGTAAAGGAAACAAGCCTTAGAGGAGGATCCTGAACCTGGGGGAAATCATCAAGCAAAACTCGGAAGCTACAGAACAAGGCCAAGGGCTGAGGGGGTCAAGAAGGAAAAGCCAGCAAAGGAGACTAAGAATGGGAAGACGGGGAGGGAGGACCACAACTCAAACGCAGAGCGGTTTCTTTACTTCTCACGCAGTTCCTGACTGTGCCAAATGCTACAAAGAAGTCAACTCAAGTCAGACAGGAACCACCACACATCGCACAATCAGCACACTTAACCCTGCTCGCACTCAGCACACTTTAATCACAATCACACACAACCACAATCAGCCCGTGACTATCACGCCATCACAACACACACACAAAATTCCTATCACAGTTTTTTTTTTTTTTTTTTTTTTAATTCCAACAACTCCGATCACTCACCAGCAGCGTGCTCTCCCCAGGAGCACCCCCTCTCCACAGCCGCTACTTGGGGGACGCCGACCTCCGGAGAGGCTCCGCCCGTCAGCCGCCCGAGGCGGCGCCGTCCGAAAGCTCAAACTGCCCGCGCTCGCTCAACTGCTGCGGACAGGCGGCAGCACCACCTGCCAGGAAAGCCCGAGGGCTGCTCCAGCGCAGTGCCTCAGAGTATGAGAGGACGGCACCACCAAACACGCCGTGGACCAACCACACTACCGCCGAAACATTCCTCCGCTCCCGACACGTTCCACAGCACAACTCCTCCCAGGATGCCGCGCGGTCCTATTCAACTTCCGGCCGGAGCGCGGACCGCGTCTGCCGGACGGTAGGCAGTGAGCCAGATTGGCGCCAGGAGGCTGAGGTCCTCCTTCCCTACTTGCGGGGATGCACAGCTGAGACTCGGCAGGACATCAGAGAACTGTCCTGCAGTCATTGCTGGTGGACCCGGGCGAGACCCTGAGAGCGATCGGCGTCGGCCCTGCTCTGGACTACATTTCCCAGAGATCCTGGTGGCCGATCGCTCTTCTCGCGGGAACAGGAACATTTCGTCACGCCTGGCGGGACCGTTAGATCTGTGAATTGAGAGATTGTGGCTACTGGTGGGACCAGCTCGGGTCTGCAGATTCCGACTCAGATCGGAAAGACCTTAGCTGGGCTACGATACTGGAGGTCCGTGCCGTGGGAGCGAGTTAAAGAAGGAGGGTTGTGGGATTGTGACACTGTGGCTGAGGTGGGGTGCCTGTCCCCGAGCAGTGGGGACGGTGTGCGTCCCTATGGGTGTGCGATTGTAACGGTGTTACCATGTGGGGCTCCTTGGGTTAAGGATGACTGTATCAAAATCTTTGTGACACTATGGGTGTCACCCGTGCCATTGTGCCTCCAGAGCTCTGTCCCCAGGAAACCCCTATGAGGTTTTGTCAGATTCTAATCCTGGACAACAGTAAACAAAGGTTTTCCCTGACGTGGTGGGGATGGACAGGACGCCTCACTTGCTTCTGCTGTCTCTGTTCCCTGAGCGTGGTGATTAATGGGGCTGGGCTAGGGCTGGGAATGGCTACTGATTTGGGTACCAAGAGAAACCTCTCAAAATTACTTTTTCCTCTCCCAATTTCTATTCTTCTCCATGTGGGTTTCCCAGAAGAGGAGGAAAGAATGCGTGATGAACTCTTGCAAGCGATAGCCAAGGTGTGTGGGGGCTTCCTCTGCTTTCCTCTTTCCAAGAATTCTTGGGTAATGAAGATATGTCTGTTGATTATAGGTCCCTATAATTTCTTCATTGTATAAAAGAATGGTTGGGCCTGGTATTGAAGCCCACTACTGTCCGTGTATTTGACTTTCACTTATTTGAAAAGTGGCTCCGCTTCCACGTGCTGAATTTTCTTCTTTCCAGATAGAATATTCATTGTAATTTAAAAATAAGTACACGGTTATTTTGGAGAAGTTCACAGAATTACCAATAAAAATAAAGTATGACTATTAAGATAATTGGTTTTAATATTTCAATGTACTTTCATTATTTTTCCAATATATGCTCATACTTCATTTACCATTTTATTTTATTTTAAAGATTTATTTACTGATTTGAAAGTCACAGTTACACAGAGAAGAGAGGCAGAGAAAGAGAGAGGTCTTCCATCCGCTGGTTCACTCCTCAAATGGCTGCAATGGCCAGAGATGTGCTGATCCAAAGCCAGGTGCCAAGAGCTTCCTCTGGGTCTCCCACGCAGGTGCAGGGGCTCAAGGACTTGGGCCGTCTTCTACTGCTTTCCCAGGCCACAGCAGAGAGCTGGATTGGAAGTGAAGCAGCTGAGTCTCGAACCAGTGCCCATATGGGATGCTGGCGCTTCAGGCCAGGGCATTAACCCGCTGCACCACAGCACCAGTCCCTTCATTTTTTATCCTACATTTTCACTTAAAAGTGTCATAAGTATCCTCCCACGTTATGTAGTGGTCCTAGCAACTACACTTTTTCAAAGACATATTTCTTTGTATGAAGGATCTATGTTTTATACTTTTCTTTAAATCAGTTGTACCAGACTTCTAAATACTTATTTAAATGTTTATATATACCCATACACACACACACATACATACACCCCTACAAACTCACATAGAAGTTTGAATTTGGATTTCCATAATTAATAATATAGTTGAGTACTCTTCCACATGTACATTAGCATTTCTTTTGTGTCATAAATGTTCAAATTTTCTATCCATCTTTCTTGAATAATCTCTTACTGACTCATAAGAGTTTAAATTTACAGGCCGGCGCCGCGGCTCACTAGGCTAATCCTCCGCCTAGCGGCGCCGGCACACCAGGTTCTAGTCCCGGTTGGGGCGCCGGATTCTGTCCCGGTTGCCTCTCTTCCAGGCCAGCCCTCTGCTGTGGCCAGGGAGTGCAGTGGAGGATGGCCCAGGTGCTTGGGCCCTGCACCCCATGGGAGACCAGGAAAAGCACCTGGCTCCTGGCTCCTGCCACCGGATCAGCGCGGTGCGCCGGCCGCAGCGCGCCGGCCGCGGCGGCCATTGGAGGGTGAACCAACGGCAAAGGAAGACCTTTCTCTCTGTCTCTCTCTCTCACTGTCCACTCTGCCTGTCAAAAAAAAAAAAAAAAAAGAGTTTAAATTTATATAGGCTGAGTACGGGTAGCTTATTGATTATATATTTGTACTGTTAAGATTGTTCTATCAATTTCTTTAAGATAGTTTTTATTTTATTGTAAGATTTTACTCACTTATTTGAGAGGCAGATCCATAGAGAGAGAGAACGAGAGACAGTCAGGAAGGTCTTCCATCGCTGATACACTCCCTAAATGTTGGCAACAGCTGGAGCTGGACCCATCTGAAGCCAGGAGCCAGGAGCTTCTTCCCAGTCTCCCACGCAGGTGCAGGGGCCCAAGGACTTGGGCCATCTTCCACTGCTTTCCCAGGCCACAGCAGAGAGCTGGATCTAAAGAGGAGCAGCCAAGACTAGAACGGTGCTCATATGGGATGCCGGTGCCACAGGTGGAGACTGAGCCCACTACGCTACAGTGCCGTCCCCAAGATGGTTATATGAACAGCAATTCTAACAACAAGATTGAGTTTACCAGTTGTTTTTTTTTTTTTTTACTTTATGATTCATGCTTTTTGTATCTTTTTAAAGAAATCCTTCCCTGTCCCAAGGGTCATGGACATTTTCTCCTATACATTTATGTTAAAATCTATATATAAGGTTAACTTTCCCCCTTACATATTTAAACTAATGGTAATTGGCTCTTTTTTTTTTTTTAATTTTTTGACAGGCAGAGTGGACAGTGAGAGAGAGAGACAGAGAGAAAGGTCTTCCTTTGCCATTGGTTCACCCTCCAATGGCCGCCGCGGCCGGCGCACCGCGCTGATCCGATGGCAGGAGCCAGGAGCCAGGTGCTTTTCCTGGTCTCCCATGGGGTGCAGGGCCCAAGCACCTGGGCCATCCTCACTGCACTCCCTGGCCACAGCAGAGAGCTGGCCTGGAAGAGGGGCAACCGGGACAGAATCCGGCGCCCCAACCGGGACTAGAACCCGGTGTGCCGGCGCCGCTAGGCGGAGGATTAGCCTAGTGAGCCGCAGCGCCGGCCGGTAATTGGCTCTTATATATGCTGTGAGGGAAGGGTTCAGATCTTGCCTGCCAGTATTAATACCACTTCTCTGAATACCATATATTAGAAAATTCATTGTGTTCTCAGTGATCTGCATATATATACCAGTGTCTGTATGTGCATGGGTGTATTTATGAGCTCTTTGATTTGTCTCATTGATTTATTTGCATATCCTGTGCCAGTGTCACACAGTCTGTTTTGAGTAAACTTATATAGTTTTACATTATTCTTAAATTTCAGCATTTTTTTTTGTCTAATCCAAAGAATTTGGTTTCTTATTTCATTATACTGGCTAAGACCTCCAGACACTCTTGAATGACAACTGATGATAATGGATATTCTCTTTTGCACTTTTTCAAAGGGAAAGTTTTTTTTTTTTAAGATTTACTTATTTGTTTGTTTGAAAGGTAGAGTTACAGAAAGAGAAGAGACGGAGACAAAGAGACCAGGTTTATTAGAAAGGAGCTGAATCAGAAGTGGAGCATCCAGGACGAACCCACACTCATATGGGATGCCAGTATCACAGGTGGTGGCCAAACCCACTGTGCCACAATGCCAGCACATAGTGTCTTTTGAAAACAATCTCTTTTCTTCCTCTAGCAGGTTTAAGGATTTTCTTACTATTTTTAGCTTTGGGTAATTTTAGTATCATATAAGGGAGGAACCAGGAGTTTTATCTGGGTCTCCTACATGGGTAGCAGTGACCCAAACACTTGTGCCATCCTCTGCTGCCTTCCCAGGCCATTAGCAGGGAGCTGATAGGATATAGAGCAGCTGGGACTCAAACTATTCTGTTCCATTGCCCTTTGGATCCGTTTTTAATGTCAGTATCATATCAATTACTCATTTATTACAGTATTTTAGTTACTATTAATTACTATCTAATTAATTATACTATTTAAAGATTTCATTTATTTATTTGAGAGAGAGTTACAGACAGTGAGAGGGAGAGAAAGATCTTCTTTCCGTTGGTTCTCTCCCCAAATGGCCACAACGTCTGGAGTTGCACCAATCCGAAGCCAGGATCCAGGTGCTTCTTCCTGGTCTCCCACGTGGGTGCAGGGGCCCAAGCACTTGGGCCATCTTTTACTGCTTTCCCAGGCCATAGCAGAGAGCTGGATTGGAAGAGGAGCAGCCGGGACTAGAGCCGGCGCCCATATGAGATTCCAGTGCCGCAGGCGGAGGATTAACCTTCTGCGCCAAGGTGCCGCCCCCAATAATACTGTTTTAATTAATGAAGCACTATAGTATAAAGGATTTATTTATTTATTTATTTGAAAAGCATACATAGGGTTATCTTCTTCCACTGATTCACTCCCCAAATGGCTGCAATAGCCAGGATCCTGGAACTCCATCCAGGTGTCCCATGTGTGTGCAAGGGCCTAAGCACTTAGACCATCTTTTGCTGCTTTCCCAAGTGCATTATCCGGGAGCTGGATAGAAAGTAAAACAGCCGGGGCCAGCACTGTGGCACTGTGGCATAGCTGGTAAAGCCACTGCCTGCAGTGCTGGCATCCCATATGGGCACTGGTTCAAGTCCCGGCTGTTCCACTTTCCATCCAGCTCCCTGCTAATACATCTGGGAAGTCAGCAGAAGATGGCCCAAGTCCCTGGACCTCAGCACCTACATGAGAGACGCAGAAGAAGTTCCTGGCTCTTGGCTTCATCCTAACCAGCCCTGGCCATTGCAACCATTTGGGGAGTGAACCCGTGGATGGAAGACTTCTCTCTCCTCTCCTCCCCTCCCTCCCTCCCTCCCTCTACCTCTCCCTCTCTGTAATTCTGACTTTCAAATAAATAAATTTTTTTAGAAAATAAGAAAGTGCGGCCGGCGCCGCGGCTCACTAGGCTAATCCTCCGCCTTGCGGCACCGGCACACCGGGTTCTAGTCCCAATTGGGGTGCCGGATTCTGTCCCGGTTGCCTCTCTTCCAGGCCAGCTCTCTGCTGTGGCCAGGGAGTGCAGTGGAGGATGGCCCAGGTGCTTGGGCCCTGCACCCCATGGGAGACCAGGAGAAGTACCTGGCTCCTGCCATTGGATCAGCGCGGTGCGCCGGCCACAGCACGCCGGTCGCGGCGGCCATTGGAGGGTGAACCAACGGCAAAAGGAAGACCTTTCTGTCTCTCTCTCACTGTCCACTCTGCCTGTCCAAAAAAAAAAGAAAAGAAAAGAAAATAAGAAAGTGAAGAAACAGCAGAAACAGCACTCAAACTGGCACTCTGATATGGGATGCCAGGGTTACAAGTGGCAATTTAACCTGCTATGCCATGATACCAGCCCCCAGTAATATATTTTAAAGTCAGGGAGTGTAATCCTCCTGCCTATTCTTTTTGCTCAAGATTGCTTTGGCTATTAGTGGTTTTTTGTGGTTCCATACATATTTTAGTGTTTTTTCTACTTCCTTGGAAAATGTTACTGGATTTTTAGATAGGAATTGCATTGAGTGTGTAAGTTGCTTTGAGTCATATGCACATTTTAATACTGATTTTTCCAATCCATGAACATGTTATGTCTTTCTGTTTCTTTGTGTCCTCTTCAATTTTTTTCTCAGTGATTTACAGTTTTCATTGTAGAGATCTTTCACCTTTTTGGTTAAATTTATTCCCAGATATTTTATTTATTTATAGTTATTGATTTCTTTTTCAGGTGATTCACTATTTGTGCATAACAGTTCTACAGATTTCTTATACCCAACTTGGCATTCTGCAGCTTTGCTGAATTTACTGGCTCTGACAATTTTTTGGTGGATTCTTTGGGGTTTTCTTACATCTTTATAATTAGATTCAGGTTATTTTTAATTTTAATAAATCATTCTACTTAGTTGTCATTTTATTCTTACTTGAATAACTTTCTAGTTTTTTAAAAAAACAGATTTTGTTGCCATTGTAAGCATATATTATTTTCTCATGGGTTATTGTTTATAGAAAGAAATACTACTAATTTTTGTAAATTGATCTTTTTTTTTTATCTTTTATTTAATGAATATAAATTTCCAAAGTACGACTCATGGGTTACAATGGCTTTCCCCCCATACCGTCCCTCCCACCCACAACCCTCCCCTTTCCCACTCCCTCTCCCCTTCCATTCACATCAAGATTCATTTTCGATTATCTTAATATACAGAAGATCAGCTTAGTATACCTTAAGTAAGGATTTCAACAGTTTGTTCCCACACAGAAACATAAAGTGGAAAATAATAGATGATTTTTTTTTAAATCATGATGAAATCAGATCAGACCTATTGTCATGTTTAATCCCAGTGAGAGTCAAGTTGGGAATTGATAATTTCTTTTTTTTTTTTTTTTTTACAGAAGATCAGTTTAGTGTACATTAAGTAAAGATTTCAATCGTTTGCACCCCCATAGAAACACAAAGTGAAATATACTGTTTGAGTACTCGTTATAGCATTAAGCCTCAGTGTACAGCACATTAAGGACAGAGATCCTACATGAGGAGTAAGTGCACAGTGACTCCTGTTGTTGACTTGTAAATTGATCTTTAACGACTTTAATGAACTTAGTTTTTTAAATTTTTCTTGGTATTTCTAGTAAGATCATCTATTATCTGCATATCATTAGACTTATTCCTTCTATTTCTCCTACTTGTTATTTCTTTGCTTTTAATTATAACCAAGACCTCCATAACTCTTTTAATTGGTAACAGTGATAACAGATATCCATTTCTTTTTTCCATCTTACAAGGGGCATATCTAAAATATTTTTATTTAATGTAATGCTTATTCTTATTCCTGGTAATGTTTTACATGTGCTACTTTGAAGTGCTAATTTTCTAAGAGTTATAAATAGGTATTGACCACATCATGTGGTCTTTCTGTCACGATGATCATTGTAGAGTGTGGTCTTATTTCATAGTGGCTGCACTGTGGTATATGGCTATTTTGGCCTGTGAGCTCATGTTCCTATTAGCTTATCAACCACTTTGGCAACGTGCCTGGGAAAGGGCTATGAGCCAGATACTAGTCTGTGCCTCTCATGATGGATTAAGAAATGGGAGAGAGATGAGCCCCACGACCTACAGATTCACTGCTGACAGCTGTTGTTTGTAATTGCTACCCAGGCAACTCTTGTCATCAGGATTTCATCTTTCAACATTTATAAAGCAACAGTATACACGGAATGAGTCTCTCTCGCTTTTGTTGTAATCTGCCAGCTCTGGGGGAGTCTAATAGTTCAGGAGGTGGAGGACCAGCACCTGAGGGCACCTGGTCAACCATAGTCCTCTGTGCAGCAAGACTTTCTCTTTATCCTGACTTTAACCCACTGACTGGCCTGGGCTCTTGCTCCCAGCTGTGCTCCAGCCCCAGGACCATGTCTTTCTGTGTCTCTCATACTGGCAGTGTCTAAACCCTTATGAGCACCAGTTCCAGTCCCAGCTGCTCTGCTTCCATTCCAGCTCTCTACTAATGCACCTGGGTTATGTATTGATCAATTGATGAAAGCAATATATATTCACAAATTCCATATTCATGGTGAATTTCTAGGTCATAAGCACTATAAATAATGATCAACCTTACATGCTTTTAAAAAATTTTTTACTTTTAAGAAAACAGTTCATCTAAAAAGTCAGTTATTGCTTAAGTAATTCCTCAAATTATATATCGAGCTTCTGGTGTGTGTCAGGTATGTATTTTGTCAAGAGCTGAGTACACATTGTAAAATTATCAAACATTCCTGTTGTTGCTGGATCTATGCATATGTGTATAGCATTACAAATAAAAATTCTCCTAAAAAGCAAAGTCATCAGAGGCCTAATAACAGGAAGACTATGATTTAGATTGAAGATCAAGTATAGTTTTCCTAGAGATGTGGTATTTGAGGAGAGGCCTAAATGATGAGCAGAAATTAGCAGGGCCAGTGATGTTGTTGGGGAGTGGCATATACCAGCCAAAGGGAGATCCCCTCTAGAAAGATTTTGAAGGGTGAAGAGAACTTGGTTGGCCGGCGCCGCGGCTCACTAGGCTAATCCTCCGCCTAGCGGCGCCGGCACACCGGGTTCTAGTCCCGGTCGGGGCGCCGGATTCTGTCCCGGTTGCCCCTCTTCCAGGCCAGCCCTCTGCTGTGGCCAGGGAGTGCAGTGGAGGACGGCCCAGGTGCTTGGGCCCTGCACCCCATGGGAGACCAGGAAAAGCACCTGGCTCCTGGCTCCTGCCATCGGATCAGCGCGGTGCGCTGGCCGCAGCACGCCGGCCGCGGCAGCCATTGGAGGGTGAACCAACGGCAAAAAGGAAGACCTTTCTCTCTGTCTCTCTCTCTCACTGTCCACTCTGCCTGTCAAAAAAAAAAAAAAAAGGAAGAGAACTTGGTATGCTTGAAGGACTAGGGCTTTCTGAGCAGGTGGAAATAGGATGAGACCAGGTTGCAGAGGTGTGCGGAAGCCCTCCTGTTGGTCATATTGGTAATTGCCAGAGAGTTTAGATTTTCAGTAGTAGAAGGCTAGACCAGCTATCTCTCCAGTTGCTGAATAACTTAGAAGTAGCTGGAGCATAATAGAAAGACTTACAAGATTGTTATGGTTGTCTAGGAAAGACATGATGCTGGGCTAAGAGTATAATAATTAGATGAGGGCAGTTTTAAGACGTTTCTGCCAATTTACCTAGACTAGATTCGGCCAATGATTGTATGGGGGTAGAGGGAAAAAGATAACATATTTGGCATTTGAGAGCATAACTGGCTTTATTTTGATGTCTGGAAATAATTTCAGCTGCCTGGTATCACTATTTTCACTGACATTTTCCATAATAATAGTTGTTAGCACTGAGCACTTAATATTAGATCATTTTCCTGTGTTACAGTCCTCATCTTTATATCAGTCATGAGTTGAGTATTCTACCCATTTTAACTCATGAGGAAAAGATTCAGATTAAGTATTTGCCTTGGAATATAAAACTGGAGCTCACCTTTCCTATGTTGACATAGCGTTCCTCTCTTCTCACAGGGCAAATTTCATCCTGTCTTACTCTTTTCTCAAACTTGAGCTGCCTACCTTCTTAGTCACTTCCATAATGTTTTCTCCCAAGGTCAACATTGCAGAATTAATTCCAAAGCAAACTATTTTCAGTGACTCCTCACCCTATATCACGCTGTATCCACAGAAGATGTTTATTCACCTTCCATGCCCACCAATTTTGTTCAGCATTTTAGACTTGCTACTGGCTGTGCCACCCATCATGTGAATTCGCCAACAATATATCTTTGCAGAGTCACTGGTCCTTCTTGCATGTATACATTTCAACATGTTTATTCTTCTTGTACAACATCCCCAGAACTGGTTGGGGAAATTACTGTAGAATCCCTCAAAACTAGATGTGTTCATCTCATACCCAGCAAACCAATTACTGACACTGGGGTGGTAAAAGTAGATATTTATTCCAAAGCACACGGCAAGGAGCCAGTCAGCTATCACTTAATTCCCAGGCTCCCCAAGAAGTTAGTGGTAAAGTTTCTTATAGAGATGTGTGTTCAGTTCATGTCCAGGTCCCTGGTTCATCTGCAGTGTTTATGGTCCTCTTTACTTGGTGGGTGGTACTGTGTTCTGTGGGGAATTTTGATGATGGCGAGTGGGCTTCAGTCTGGGAACCGTGTACAGGTGGTAGTCAAGGAGCTGGCAGAAGTAAGAGGCAAGGGCTTGTCTTTCCCTCCAGGGCCCTTGGAGGGAGTTCAACAGCCATGCCAGATTTTGAACTTTCAAGCTTTTTAGAACTATGAGAAGATAAACTTCTGTTGTTAGAAGCCTCTGAATATGTGGCCTTTCATTATAGTTGCCTCAAGAAACTGACACAGTCACTCATTCGTTCTGTGATCCCAAGAAATTTCTGAAAACTTTTTGCTTGGAGATTGAGGTTCCTGGAAAGGAAATCTTTCAGTACAAAGTTGAACATCAGCGTGCTATCTATGGGCAAAATAAACGAACTCATGAATCCAAAGACTAGGGCTGGTCGCACCACTTCCTCAATTCAGCAAATTAATTTTTTTTTTTTTTGACAGGCAGAGTGGACAGTGAGAGAGAGAGACAGAGAGAAAGGTCTTCCTTTGCCGTTGGTTCACCCTCCAATGGCCGCCGCGGCCAGCGTGCTGCGGCCGGCGCACCGCGCTGATCCGATGGCAGGAGCCAGGAGCCAGGTGCTTCTCCTGGTCTCCCATGGGGTGCAGGGCCCAAGCACCTGGGCCATCCTCCACTGCACTCCCTGGCCACAGCAGAGGGCTGGCCTGGAAGAGGGGCAACCGGGACAGAATCCGGCGCCCCGACCGGGACTAGAACCCGGTGTGCCGGCGCCGCTAGGCGGAGGATTAGCCTAGTGAGCCGCGGCGCCGGCCAGCAAATTAAATTTTTAAAAAGATCTGTTTATTTATTGAGAGGCACAGTGAGAGGTCCTCCAACCACTGGTCCACTACTCAAATGGCCACAACGGCTGGAGCTGGGCTGATCCAAAGCCAGGAGCCTCATCTGGGTCTCCCACATGGGTGCAGGGGCCCAAGCACCCCAGACCATCCTCCCCTGCCTTCCTAGGCCACCAGCAGAGAGCTGGACCAGAAGAGGAGCATCCAGAACATGAACCAGCGCCCATGTGGGATGCCAGTGTCGCAGGTGGAGACTTAACATACTACACAGTGCCTGCCTCAGCAAACTGATTTTAGTAAGAAGTTGATTGACAATCATAAAAGCAGGGAAAGGAAATTTTAAGCTAAGGGAGGGAGGCTGGGACACTCGATCCTGATGATATCTGGTATCTGCCTTCAAGGCACTGTATAGGGGCTGTACACAATAGTCTTTTGATGTAGGTCTGATAATTACCTATAGATTGTGAAAACAGACAATCTGATGTTCTGTGCATGAGTATGTATGTTTAGATGTGTGTATAAGTCATTAGAATTGCTGTGGAATATGGAGGATGACACTGGATACTGTGTATTCAGAGGTTTAAGGTGATTCTGATCCACGCCAGAACACTGTCGACTTCCCTAATCACCTTCCCAGCTTATTTCATTACCTTGCCTTAACAGCTGTGCTTTTCTTGTCAATATTTGCTTAGCTGTATTTGAGAAATATCTAAGCTTGTACTTTCCCAAATAGTATTTTCAGCTTAGTCCTCCCATTTCTTTTTTTGAAGCTTAACTTCCGCAGAATAGGAAAGAACGAATATTTGCCTCTTCATTTTCTTTCAGATCTGGAATCATTGTGTGAAACCAAGGTATTATCTCTAAAAAAAGGCATTTCAGTCAAGTCATACTTACCCATGGAGACATGCCAACTTTCATTCAGCCCACATTTCTTACTCCACATCAAAAAACTGTTTGTGAACAGAAACCCTGTGAATGTAAGACATGCAGTAGGACCTTTAATCAGGACTCAAAGCTTATTCAATATCGGAGAATTCATTCTGCTGAAAAACCCTATGAGTGTAAGGAGTGTGGGAAATCTTTTAGTCATGGCTCACTGGTTACTCGACATCAGAGGGTCCACACTGGTGAAAAACCATATGAATGTAAAGAATGCGGCAAAGCTTTCAGTTGTAGTTCATATTTTTCTCAACATCAGAGGATTCACACTGGTGAAAAACCTTATGAGCATAAGGAATGTGGAAAGGCCTTTAATTATTGCTCAAATCGTAATGATCATCTGAGAATTCACACTGGTGAGAAACCCTATGAATGTAAAGTATGTGGAAAAGCCTTTACTAAAAGTTCTCAACTGTTTCCCCATCTGAGAATTCATACAGGTGAGAAACCTTCTGAATGTAAGGAGTGTGGGAAAGCCTTCACTCAACACTCCAGGCTTATTCAGCGACGGAGAATGCACACTGGTGAGAAACCTTACGAATGTCAAGAATGTGGGAAGGCCTTCAGTAGTGCCTCAACACTTACTAACCACCACAGAATTCACGCTGGTGAAAAACTCTGAGTGTAAAGAGTGTGGCAAGGCCTTTAGTCAGAGCTCAGAACTTCTCCAACATCAGAGAATCCATACAGATGAAAAACCCTACGAATGCAATGAATGTGGGAAGGCCTTTAACAGAGGCTCAAATCTGACTAGACACCAGAGAGTTCACACTGGCCAAAAACCCTATGACGGTAAGGCATGTGGAAAGGCCTTTGGCAGCCATTCAGGCCTCGTCCTCCTTGAGGGAATTCATACTGGGTGAATGAAAGAAGGGACGTAAAGGTTTCACCTTTATAATGATTTTTTTAAACAGTAATGAATACAAACCAGGAAATGCATGATCAAAAGTTCTCTCATGTATTAGTGTGTTTTTTTGTTGTTGTTGTTGTTTTGACAGGCAGAGTGGACAGTGAGAGAGAGAGAGAGAGAGAGAGGGAGAAAGGTTCACCGCGGCTGGTGCACCGCACTGATCCAAAGGCAGGAGCCTTCCTCCTGGTCTCCCATGGGGTGCAGGGTCCAAGCACCTGGGCCATCCTCCACTGCACTCCCTGGCCACAGCAGAGAGCTGGCCTGGAAGAGGGGCAACCGGGACAGAATCTGGTGCCCCAACTGGGACTAGAACCCAGTGTGCCGGCACCACAAGGCAGAGGATTAGCCTATTGAGCCATGGCGCTGGCCCTCTCATGTATTAGTTTTCTAGGTCTACCACAACAAAGTACCAAATACCAAAAACTTGGGGTCTTAAAAAATTTATTATCTCACAGTTTTTGATTCTGGAAATCTAAAACCAAGGTTGTTGGTTCCTTCTAAGGATAATGTATTCTATGAATTTCTCCTAGCAATCCTAGGCATTCCTTGGCTTATAGATGGATCATTCCAATCTCTGCCCCATCTTTGCATTATATTCTCCTTGTGCACCTCTGTCTTTGCATCCTTTTCATTAGGTGGACACCATTCTTATTGGATTAGGGTCATCTGATGACCTCATCTCTTTTTTTTTTCCAGAATAAATAAGCAGTTTTTTTAATAGTTACTTAAATATATTCCCAAAGTGAAGCGTGTTCATAGTTCATTTACAAGTGCAATGTTACACCAGTAAATGTTACATGACCTGCTGTAGAAAGTAAATAACGCTGATTAAGAATCAGTCCTGAAATAGTCTGCTGAATTTCTAATTCTAATAAATAGATTAAAAACACAATTGTGAATGGTATAAAGATGTAAGAAACATACGTGATAAAATCAACCTCAAAAATAGAGAATCCACACTCTTCCCAGATAATTTAGGAACTCAGACATTTTCCTCACCTGAAACATGATGGCCACAGAGAATATGGTAAAGATGCCTTTCAATGGTTGGAGTATATAAATCTCCAGAATATGAGTACTGATGATCAATGGATCAAAAGCAACAGAATTTAGAAAACACATTTAAACCTGAAGTAATTGTAGAAATAAGATGATTTACAAAGAATTATTGAGCTCTAATCATCATCAGAGTCTGAATCGTATTTCTTTCCTCCTCGGATAGTTTTCTTCTCCAGCTTTGTGAAGTTTGTTCCAAATTTCTTTTGGTTCTGAAATGGTGGCTCCATTAAATTTCCACTGTAGTTAAGAATATCAGAGCAACCGAGCCTCCATTCCAGAGTTTCCGTAGTGAAATCATCTGAATTTCCTAGGTCGGTAAATCCAACAACATAATCTTGTGTTTTCCCGTCTTTTACCAGTGCCAGTGTGGGAATGACTTTGATACGCAGTCTCTCACAAAGGAAAGGTGCTTTTTCCACGTTCAGCTTCAAAAATTTTGTCTCAAGATGTTTCTTGGACAATATCACCAAATGTCTGTCTAGTATTTTACACCTGAATGTAGAATCTCTGTAGAAACGGCAAACCACTTTTTTGCTCTCCTTGACTTCTTGAAAAAGGTCTCTCTCACTAGGAGTTTCTCTATATTCCCCATGTCCTTTAGAAAGCCATTCTTGTTTCTGCTGTTGAGCTTTCCTTAGTGCCTCAAGTCTCTTTCCTTTGAGGCGTTCCAATTCATCCTCGTCCATCTGATCCAGTTTCTGAATTTCAGAATCCAAATGTTCTTCCACCAGCTTGGTAGTCTGAAGCAACTGGTTCTCCAGGACTTTGGAAAACATGTCGACAGATGCGTCTGCTTCCAGTCTTCCAAATGGCACAGTTCAGCCTTGGGCCAAGCTCTCGCCGATTCCTGAGAAGTGAGGGCAACAGCCGCTTAACAAGAGCGGTCCACTCTGGTTTCAGCCTCTCAGCCGCTGCCGGCGGGCGCGGACATTGATGACCTCATCTTGACTTCATTATATTTGGAAAGATCCTGTTTCCATATAGGATCACATTCAAAGTTACCAGGAATTAGGGCTTCAACATATCTTGGAGGTGAGGAGGGACACAGCTCAACACTTAACACCCTATTTACACTATTTTGTTCAACATATCAATCAAATATGTTTTAAAATGTGAATTTAAGGTTGGAATTAAACCCTGAAAAGGAAAGATTCCATCCCCAAACTACTTATTCAATAATTCTTTCCTCATGGCTTGTTCCCCTCCCCTCTTGATACATTTATGTTTATATTAACCTTTTTTTTTAAGATTTATTTATTTGAAAGGCAGAGTAACAGAGAGGCAGAAGCAGAGAGAGAGAGAGACAGAGGTCTTTCATCCACTGGTTCACTCTCCAGATGGCCACAACAGCCAGGACTGCGCTGATCCGAAGCCAGGAGCCGGGAGCAGATTCCCTGTCTCCTGTGTGGGTATAGGGGCTCAAGCAGTTGGACCATCTTCTACTGCTTTCCCAGGCCATAGTAGAGAGCTGAATCAGAAGTGGAGCAGCCGGAACTCAAACCAGCGTCCATATGAGATGCCGGCACTGCAGGTGGCAGCTTTACCTGCTACACCACAGTGCCAGCCACAGCCTATGTTTTAGGGCCATCTGTTCCATTTATATGAACTACAGATCTCAGCTTCTACCAGTACTATACAGTAAATTGTGTTACACTGTAATATATGAGTGTTACATTGACTCATAACTCCTGGCAGAATTGTAACTTTGTTTTTGAAGCCACTGTTTTGTTCCTTTTGTACAATTATGTTTTCTTACTGTGGGGGCGGGGGAAGAAAAGAAAAACAAAAAATACCAGGGAACATAAAGAAGAAACAAAGATTATTTGTAATTCTCCTTACTGAATATGACTACTTTCAAGTGATAAAAGAAATCATTCCAGGCTGGCGCCACAGCGCCTCTGCCTGCAGCGCTGGTACCCTGGGTTCTAGTCCCAGCCGGGGTGCTGGTTCTGTCCCGGTTGCTCCTCTTCCAGTCCAGCTCTCTGCTGTGGCCTGGGAAGGCAGTGGAAGATGGCCCAAGTGTTTGGGCCCTGCACCCACATGGGACACCAGGAGGAAGCACCTGGCTCCTGGTTTCGGGTCGGCGCAGCATGCCAGCCAAAGCAGCCATTTGGGGAGTGAACCAACAGAAGGAAGACCTTTCTCTCTCTCTGTCTCTCTCTCACTGTCTAACTCTGCCTGTCAAAAAAATAAATAAATAAATAAATAAAAATAAAGAGAGGGAAAAAAAAGAAAGAAAAGAAATCATTCCAGAGACCAGCACTGTGGCACAGTGGGTTAACACCCTGGCCTGCAGTGCTGGTATCCCACATGGGCGCCGGTTCGAGACCTAACTGCTCCACTTCCAGTCCAGCTCTCTGCTATGGCCTGGGAAAGCAGGAGAAGATGGCCCAAGTCCTTGGGCCCCTGCACCCGCATGGGAGACCTGGAAGAAGCTCCTGGCCCAGGCTTCAGATCGGCACAGCTCTGGCAGCTGTGGCCAATTCGGAAGTGAACCATTGGATGGAAGACCTCTCTCTCTCTCTCTCTCTCTCCCCCCCCTCTCCTCTCTCTGTGTAATCCTTTCAAATAAATAAATAAATCTTTAAAAACACAAAAAACATTGCATTTTATTTTAAATAGTAATTATAATATACATTCTTTACTATAACCTGCTTTTATCTTGCCAAAGTAAATAATGATTAATATTTCTCTAAGTATAGATCTTTATCAGTTTTTTAAAAATGCTTTTAATATGCTGTTGGATACCATTTGCTAGTATTTTATTGAAGATTTTCACACCTATATTTACAAGGATATTGGCTTGTAACATTTTTTTCTTTTGTCCTTGTCCACAAAAACATTTTCAGATTGTCATGATCCCCTGAGAGAAACCTCACATGGACCCCATTCATTGCCTGCCATACCTGAGTAAGTGTGCTGATGGAACACTCTCTTACATTGCCACAGAGCAGGCTGAAGTTTTTGGATTGTTGGTTATGTCACCATATAGGTCTTTGATCTGTTTTAAGTATGGTATAAGTCAAATTTCAAGTTTGTTCTTTTGCATGCATACTCAGTTTTTCTCAGTCCTTTTTTTTTTTTTCAAATGACTGTCCTTTCCACATTGATTTTGGCATCCTTGTCATAAGGAATTTGACCATGTATGCAAATATCCAACAATCCAAAAGTCTCCTTCCTGAGTTTCATCTCAAGAGAGTCTGAATAGTGTGTTTTTGGACCATAGAAGGGAATTCCTTGATGTACCATGGGAAATAGGATCAATAGGATTAGGAAAAGGAAGTTCAGTGTCTGTTCATGCACTTTTCTTCTCTTCTGTGGTTACTGAGGGTACCAGATGAGGGTTACAGCAACTATGGTAGAGGAGACAAATTCTCAAGGGATAGATTCCAGATTGAGTAAAGTAATTCCTAGGGTGAACAGGAGAATACCTTTGAGTAGGGCAAGAGGACTGATTCCTGGCAGGAAATACGGATGAGTTTCCGGTTACTTGTCTTTCTCTCTCTCGAATAGGAGCTTTAGATCAGGCAGTAGTTCGCTTGATGAGGTGGAGTTCGTTTCTTTAGATCCTGTGGCTGCCTTTACCTGGGAGTGGTGGATCCCAAAGTGTTACTCCCTGTAACTTTAAGGCAGAGTTAGTTGTATGTATTACCAAAAATGGACCTTCCTATTTAGGCAGTAACTGATCTGGGGGATATCTCCTCTCCGTGCCTTTAAATAGAAGCAGTCTCCCAGATGGAGTGGATGTAGTTAAGTCTGAAGGGGAGGGTGGCTCGTGGTTTCCATAGGCCAATAAGGGCCTTTATAATTTTACCTACTTGAGTATCATATAGATATAGTTCTGCTTCTTTGGAATCTGTTTTCTGGCCTCCTTGGAACAAGTCTTCCAGGGAGTCAAAGTTCCTTGCATAATTTGGCCAGAGTTTTCTTTAGGGTCTTATTTGTTCTCTCTACCTGTCAAGATGATTATTGGTCTCCAGGCTGAGTGGAGATGCCTGATCCCCAACTCCTTATAAGTATGTTTGGTATTGACAATCTGAAAACTAGGCCTTTGTCCCTCCATATGGACTTAGGTAGTCCATATCTGGGGATGATCTCCTTCAGAAATAGCTTAGAGACCTTGGGAGCTGTTTCAGAACGGGTGGCAATTGGGGCTGATACTGTGGTGCAGTGGGTTAAAGCCCTGACCTGCATATGGGTGCTGATCCCTGTCCAGGCTGCTCCTCCTCTGGTCTAGCTCTCTGCTAATGCACCTGGGAAAGCAGCAGAGGATGGCCCAGGTCCTTGGACCCCTGCACCCAGGTGAGAGACCAAGAGGAAGCTCCTGTCTAGATCAGCTCAGCTTCGGCCATTGCAACCATCTGGGGAATGAACCAGTGGGTGGAAGACCCCTCTCTCTCTGTCTCTACCTCTCTCTGTAACTCTTTCAAATAAATAAAATAAATCTTAAAAAAAAAAAAATGGGCTTCTACCCATTCTGAAAATGTGCCGTTGAGAACCAACAGGTATCTAACGTTTTCTGCTGCTCTGGGCATGAAGGAAAAGTCCATTGCCAGTCTTTCTCCAGGCTTCCTTCCCCTACCTTGAACTAACCAGGGTACCTTTGTCCTGGGATGAGTATTAGGGTTATTTATGCAACAGGTTGGGCATTCCTCCATGGCCTCTTTAGTTACAGGGCTTTCATCTGTTTGCATAGCCAATTACAAAGAGCCTCCGGGCCTCAGTAAATGCCTAGTGGGCCTTCTAGATAGCTCAAATTGCTGTTCTCTGGAAAGAATAGTTGTCACGTGGACTATTCAACCATCCTGGATATTCTGTGCTTGGGCAGCCTTTTCAGATTCTTAAGAGGTAGATAAGAAGTTAAAGAGGTTCTGGCAAAGGAGGGAGGGAATGAATGCCATTAGAAAGAGGGAGTCTTCTTCAGCTTCCCTTTTGTTACCCGACAGGTTCCCTGCTTACTGTTAGAAAAATACTGCCTTTCTCTCTCTCTCTCTCACTGTCCACTCTGCCTGTCAAAAAAAAAAAAAAAAAAAAAAAAAAAAAACAACCACCACTGGATTCACCTTCTGAGAAAGAGGACAGTTACTATTACTACAGGCCTGTGGGAGAGATGGGCAAGTCATATCAAGGCCCAAATCAATCCCTCATACAGAGAGAGGTTTGGGAATTTATGGAATAGGACAGTTGGGGCAGACCTGGATAAAACAAAGTGACAGAACATGATAGGTGCAGGGAAAGGAGTGGAGAAAGTTCTTTGAGGTTGATGACTACTGAAGCATCGTTGGAGGTGTGTCAGTTAACATCGTAATGAATGATAACATAACTCTGGTACTCTAAGTTGATCTGCCCTGGCTCCAGTCTCAAGGTTGACTGTAGCTGCTTTTATCCAGTTTTATTGGAGACCCTGGAAAGACAGCTCAGCAGATTTTTTTTTTTTTTTTTTTTTTTTGCAAAAGAAACTACTATAGGATAGCAAGTTACTATGCAACAGGAAGCAAAGAACTATTATTGGCTGTTAGTATGTTAGGCAGCCACAGGAAGTTTGATGTTAAGCAAAGAAGTGGGATCTTTCATTCATGATTTCACTTTTAGCAACTCTGTTGGCCCTGTTACTTCCCTTTCTGACTTCTCTCTCCCCTCTGGTGACGTCTGCAGTGGATCACAGCCACCTTCTGTTGCTTCATCACTGCCTCTAGAAGGCACAAAAATTCTTTTCCATGTTTAATTACTTGATTGTCAGAAGTAAGCATTCCTCTTTGTTTCCAGATTGCCCCATGAGCACAAAGGATGGAATATGGATATTTTAAATCAATGTATAGGTAAGTGGTATTTCCTTCCCTTCCTTCTAAAGCCAAAGCTTTCAACTCAGCCTTTTGGGCTGAGGTTCCTGTTGGGTGGACTATAGCCTCTATTGTGGTATCTGTGGAGATCTCTCCACTTTTCTCTTTCTGGCCTTGGTACAGCAGCGCCCACTGGTGAATCAATCACTCAGCACTTTGGAGAGATTTACTCTGGAGGTCAGGTCTGCTGGAATTAGTGTCTTCAGTGCCTTTATGCACTCACTTTCTTTTTTTTTATTTTTTTTATTTTTTATTTTTTTGACAGGCAGAGTGGACAGTGAGAGAGACAGAGAGAAAGGTCTTCCTTTGCCGTTGGTTCACCCTCCAATGGCCGCCGCGGCCGGCGCGCTGCGGCCGGCGCACCGCGCTGATCCGGTGGCAGGAGCCAGGAGCCAGGTGCTTTTCCTGGTCTCCCATGGGGTGCAGGGCCCAAGAACCTGGGCCATCCTCCACTGCACTCCCTGGCCACAGCAGAGAGCTGGCCTGGAAGAGGGTCAACTGGGACAGAATCCGGCGCCCCAACCGGGACTAGAACCGGGTGTGCCGGCGCCGCTAGGCGGAGGATTAGCCTAGTGAGCCGCGGCGCCGGCCATGCACTCACTTTCAGTATCTCCCAAAAGTTAACTTTTCTGCTTCTTTAAAATGGAGGACAATACCTGCTATGACTTACAGACATGGTAGCCTTAGTAACTGCATTACCATGGCAACCCCTGTCCTCTCAGGAATGTACAGATGAAATGTCAGGTCTGGCAATGGCAGCAAAGGGGCTTCCAAAAGTTTAGCTATTAATTAGTCTAGAAATGCTCACTTACAGTCTGGAATCTGGTCAAAAGGATCAGTGTCTGGCCCTCTTGGGAGTTCATGTAACTTAACTGTGAGACCAAAACTAGGGATTCAGATTCTACTGGGCATTTTCAAGAAGCCCTTCAATTGTTTTAAGTCCCAGGAATGGGTAGTTTACAAATGGCCTTCTCTTTCCTTTGAAAATCCCCTTATCCTTCCCTCCAACAAGACCTGTTGGCTTGATATTTGATATTTTGACACTATAGCCCCTTGGACCCAAAAGATTAAAGACTGTCACTCTATTTGTATCTGAGCTCCCCTTAGTGGGGCTTGCTATTAACATATCACCCATATATTGGAATAGCATCCCCTATTCCAGGGTGAATTCCTCCAAATCTTTAGCCAATACTTTCCTAAATAGAGTAGGAGTTTGTGAATCCCTGGGGGAGGACTGTCCAACATACATTCTGTTTTTTCCCACAATGGGTTCTTGCCATTCAAAGAATTCGAGGTCTTGGAACTCAGGGTTGAAGAACGAAGAGAAGCCATCCTGGCCAGTGCCGCGGCTCACTAGGCTAATCCTCCGCCTAGCGGCGCCGGCACACCGGGTTCTAGTCCTGGTCGGGGTGCCGGATTCTGTCCCGGTTGCCCCGGTTGCCCCGGTTGCCCCTCTTCCAGGCCAGCTCTCTGCTGTGGCCAGGGAGTACAGTGGAGGATGGCCCAAGTGCTTGGGCCCTGCACCCCATAGGAGACCAGGAGAAGCACCTGGCTCCTGCCTTCGGATCAGCACGATGCGCCGGCCGCGGCAGCCATTGGAGGGTGAACCAACGGCAAAGGAAGACATTTCTCCCTGTCTCTCTCTCACTGTCCGCTCTGCCTGTCAAAAAAAAAAAAAAAAAAAAAGCCATCCTTTAGGTCTAAAACAGAATACAACTTGCAATCAGGTGGAAGAGTAGACAGTAAGGAATATGGGTTGGGAACCACTTTATCAGTGTTTTCTGCAGCCTCATTTACTGTCCTCAAGTCCTGCAGTAACCTGTATTTACCATTTGGCTGTTTTACTGGAAGGATGAAGGTGTTACAGACAGATTGGCATGACCTGAGGATACCTTGTTCCAGGAGTCTAGTTGCTACTGGTTTACTTCCTATGAATCATTCTTTGAAAGGGGCTAGGTCAGACCAAAGTCAGGAGCCTGGAATTCCATCTGGCTCCTGATGTACTTGGGCTTCTGCACCCTTGTGGTAGACCTGGATGGATCCTGGCTCCTGGCTTTGGCCCAGCCCTCCCTAGCTGTTGCAAGCTTTTGGGGAATGAACTAGAGGAAGGGAGATTTCTCTGTCTCTATAATAAATGGGTAAATAAAACCAAAGCACACAATCAGGAACAGCATTAATTTCACAACTATTTTTCATTGTCTTATTTATTGTAGGAGATTGTATTTTCATTAGAATTTTCCAAGTGTACAAACTGTATCAACAATGGTTCATTTGTCTCATAATTACTGATAAGTCGAAAGAATTTTACTTCTCAACCAGCAATTATTGAGGGCCTATATGTACTGTAGGTCAAACCTATTGGCCATATTTTAAAAGCTACTTCTATAGGTGATCCCCCAGAATAAATGGCCATCCTATACTGTTCTAACACTCATAGCAATAATGTTAATTTTTGCCTATTTGTTTTTCCTTTACAATAGGATAAGCGTCTTCAGACTATCATAATGTAATCACTTAGTTTTTGTTTTCCTTTTTTGGTTGCACTAGAAGTATAAAATGCAAATTTCTGAAGCACTGACTCTTATGTCCAACCATTTTTAGTGACTTCTGAGACAGGACCTACCCTTCTTTCTTTCCAAGTCCTTCACTCTGTTCCTGCCAGTGAAGACCCAGGGAACTTTAACCATCAGCACCCACTGACAGCCCATGGCAACAAGATTCACTGGTCTTACCTGATTATCCTAGTGGGCACTCCCTACCCCCAGGGCTGACTTTGTAGGCATGCCTTCCAAGGCTCCACGCTGGTTTAATACTCTGCTATTGCCATGTTGAAATTCTTGATGCTTTTTGAAGAATTCCTAACCCCCAGATTCTTGCCACCCACTTCCCATTTTCAATCACTCACACCCAATCCCTGCACTCATCCTTTTGCAGGCCCATGCATTGCTCACCTTAGCCCTAGAGGTGTTCCACCCTGCAAGGCTGCTGTGCCTGCTCATCTGCACTCTCGGCTGTTGTAGCTGGCTGCAGAGGGCGCCCCTGTGCAGGATGCTGATGGGTGGGGTTGTGTGATATTTGAGCCCATTGACTTGTTTATCCCTGGGGGTGGACATTTTCAAAGGTTTTTTCAAACTACATTGCCCCCAACTTTTTCTGGCCCAGAGATTTTTGTTGTTCAGGTAGAACAAACGATTGATGATAACCTATTGCCATCCTTTCTGTGGGGACCCCCGTGGTAACAGTCATAGGACACCCTGATAGGGCATAGCAGACTGCTATTTTGGAGAAGTTCTGGACAACTTAGATTCTGCCTCCGGGTTGGGGGAAAAAATCAGAGAGGCCATGGCAGGGGAGGTTTCCTTTTCGATAGGCAAAGTGGGTTTGGGTTCCCCTGTGTTGGAGTCTGGAAAGAGGGACTTAGTGGACAAACACATGGGAAGGGCAGAGATAGGGAAGGATGCTTAGTTAGGGAGAGTATGGCTCCAGTGGCACTTTCCAAGTTCCTGATCCACAGACGCTATGGGAGGTGTTTGTTGTTTGAAGCCACTAAGCTATGGAGGTAATTTGTTATTCAAGAATACAGCTTCCTTGCTGCTCTCCAACGTTGCAGGCACATCCCTATCGTAGGATCTTTGCACTGTTCCCCCTGTCTGCAGTACTTTTTTCTAGATCATTACATTGTTAGACCTTTTATTTCCTTCAGGTCTTAAAAAGCAGGTGTTACTTTTGAAGCCTTTCCTAGCTACCATATCAAAAGTTTCCCTCTCCTCCTATTTTATATCTCCTCACCGTGGTGTGTGTGTGTGTGTTTGCCCCTTGACTATTATCAATGTTTCCTTTTCTGTTTGCTACTATATCCTGAGTGCCTAAGAGTACCTGGCTTGAAATAAGTATTTTGCGGGTACTTGTGATTAAATGAGTGTATTCACTTCTGTTTAGAGGAACACTCCCACTTAGGGTGCCCTGCAGCAGACATGAGGCTTACTTAGATCCCTATTTGAACTAATTGCCTTCCTCACTCCTTCTTACTTTCAAATGTTTCCTCCATGAGCTGAGTGGACTCTAGATTGGCTCCCAGTGATCTCTGCTGTCTGGTAGTCTGGAAAGAAAAATCATTTGTGTAATTCTTTCTCACTGAGCATGGCTGGGACCAGTATTCTGATACAACAAAGCAAAAGTGATATCATTTCTGTTGTGATGCAACATAAAATTATAACTTCTGTATTAGTAATAGAATTTCAAACAAGCTACTATGATGTGAAACTACACTTTGGAGAGGCCCATTATGGCAAGAAACTGAGAGTGGCCTCCAAACCACAGCCTGCAAGAAATCAAGGCCCTTAGTCTAACAGGTAACAAGGAACTGAGTTCTGCCAACAGTCTGTGATCTTGGAGGCAGATGCTTTCTTAGTTGAGGATCAGATGTGACTAAGCTCTGGCCAACACTTTGACCATCCCTTTGTGAGACCCAGAACCAAAGGATTCAACTAAGCCATGGGTGAGCTTCTGACTCAAACTGTGAGATTCTAAATATGTATTGCTTTAAGCTGTAAGTTTGTGATAATGTGTTGGGTAGCATGAGATAATTAAATACCCAAGTTATTAAAGGTAAGTGCCCATGAATCCCATAACTCAATGTTTCTCATTACTCTATATTCTTCTGAGAAAAGAACACTTTGTTTTAGGGTTTATGATTAGGAATGTGATCCAGATCTAAGGCCCATCCCTGGCTGTCCATCAGAATCACTGGGGATGCCTAAACCCTCTGCCAGAAACTAATCAACCAATACCTGCTAATAAGTATTTTTAAAAGTTCTGCTAAGTATCTTGCCCAAGATTTTTATCAATAAAGAAATAATAACTTTATATTGGTGAAATCTGGCACCTTAACAAAGAAATCAAGTTTGATATTACCAATAAATCTTAACAATGGTGAGAAAGAAAAGTTGATCTAAAAAAGGGCAAAGGACCTGAATACACATTTCTCAAAAGATGACAAATGGCCAGTACTCATATGAAAATGCACAAGACCATTAATTATGTGGGAAATGCAGTTTGAAACCACAATGAGATATTGCCTTACATTTATTAGAAGATGTGGTAAAGATAACAAATGTTGGTAAAGATGTTGACAAAAGGGAATTCTTATACATTGTTGGGGGAATGTTAATTAGTGCAACCATTATAGAAAATAGTATAGCAAGTTCTCAGAAAATTAAAAATAGAAAAGCCATGTGATCCAGCAATCCCACTTTTGGGTGCATATCCAAAAGAAAGGAAATTGGTGTGTTGAAGAGATATTTACATTGCAGCTTTATTCAAAATGGCCAAGATGTGGAATCTACCAACGTGTCCATCAAAGGGATGGATAAAGTGGAACACCATTCAACCTTAAAACAGAAGGAAATCCTGTCATTTATGGCAACATGGGTGAACCTAGAGGACATCCACATGAAGTGAAATAAGTCAGGTACTAAGAAGAAAAATTATTGCATGGTCTCTCTTACACCTTGTATGTGTAATCTAAAGTTGAACTCACAGAAGCAGAGAGTAGAACATTGATTGTCAGGGGCCAGGGTAGGAGAAAATAAGATGTTTGTTAACATGTAAAAAGTCTGTTATGATGAATATGGTTCAATATAGTTCCAGAGATTTGTTGTATAACATGATGACTATAGTTGACAATATACTTGAATATCACAAGCACATTAGATCCTGAATGTTCTCAACACAAAAATAAGTGTATGAAGGGCTAGGTATATTAATTAGCTTAGTTTAAAATCAGTTTACAATGTATACATGCATTAAAACATCAAATATATCAATTGTACACTGTAAAAATAGATATAATCTATCTGCCAATTATACCTTATGGCTTATATTTTATTGAGCTGCAGGAAAAAGACATATCAATACCATGTACTCTGATATGATGCACTGAGGATATGTCACTTCTTTGGTATTATGCATTACTGCATAGCCTCAATATAATCAGGGAAAACTTTAGGTCAAACACAAATTACACTTGATCTTAGCCAAAAGGCCAAGAAGCAATCAAACACAAATTGAGGAAAATTCCACAAAATAACTGGCCAGTATTCTTCAAATATGTCAGAGTCACAGGAGGCAAGAAAAGACTGCTATGGATTGAAGAAACTAAGAAGTAACAAGTGTGCTCTGGGGATCTTGGATTAAACAAAGAACATTTGTGAGAAAACTTGAAATTTTAAAACTGTTTTAAGAATATTTATTTGTGAGGCAGAGAGATAGACATGGAGAGAGAAGAGAAGAGAGAAGAGAGAGAGAGAGAGAAAGAGAAACTTATTCACTGGCTGACTCCCCAAATGCCTTCAAGCCCAGAGTTGAAGCCAGGAGCCCAAGTCAGGAGCTGGAAACTCCATCCAGGTCTGCCACATGGGTGGCAGGGTCCCAGCCCAGGATGTGCATTAGCAGGAATCTGGACTTGGTAACAAAGCTGGGACTTGAACCCAGGCACTCAGATACGGGATGCGGACATCCCAAGTAGCATCTTAACCACCCTGCCAAATGTGCAATGTCCAAAGCCCACTTCTGTTGAAATTTAAATGTCTATGGTTTAAATATGACAATTATATCCACATTAATTTCCTTTTGATAATTGTACTGTGGTTATGTAACATTAGAGAAAACTGGGTGAAAGCTATACAAGAACTCTTTTGTAACTTCTTTATGAGTCTAAAATTAATTCAGAATAAGATGAAGCACTTCTCTCTACTGGGGGTTCTCAAAGTCTCTTTTTGCTCTTCAGATCTACATATTTCCTTTTACTCTCATGATAAGCCCAGGATTGAGCTGGGGAAAGGCTGTAAATCAGGGCAAGATGCCATCTTGTCAGAAAATAGATACATTTTCAAGGTTTCATGCATTTTTGAAATAGTTCCCCCTTTATTTTTCAAAGGACAAAAGCAGTATTTGTTATTAACAACTAAAACAATACAAAGATACATAAATTAAACAATTACTTATATACTCTTCCATTAGGGTGACCATGTTAATACTTTAGTGTATATCCTTCCACACTTTTCACTTACAGGAACATATACATGCATATACACATATAGAGTTTTTTCTAAAAAATAGAAGCATGAGTATTAAGCAATTTTCCCTTTTCACTTAATATGCAACAAACACCTCCACAACTTAGTAGACTTCTATCTTCCCCTTCCCCCCTTTCCCAAATATCTCTTCTTACACATTGTACATATACTTAGTTCAGTCATTTATGCTTTCTGTCTTTCCTTTTTTTTCCCTCTGACCCCCCAATATCTGCATCACCCACCTCCCCCAAACCCAGTAATACTCTTTTATATGTTTCTCCATGCACATAAAATCATATGTAGACATATAGTGATACATGTCCATCATTCATAAACACATAAGGACATTTTGTTGATGATTTGTAAAATACATATCATGCTTTTTTCACTCAAAAAAACATTGTGGAATTCCATTCAAGTCCACTAACATAGTTTAAACTTGTCTACCTTAATGCTGATATAACCATTCTATTGAATGGATCTACTATAGTTCTTTCCTTCCCCCAATTTCCATACGGATGGGCATTTATTTTTTTTTGCTATTACAAATAATTTTACAATAAATAACCATATTCATTTACCATTTATGTACCAGGATTTTTACTTTTAAAGGTAAGATTCTCCAAAGTGGCATTAAGTATTTTAAGTTAATAGCTGCTACCAGTTTACTTTTCAAAAGAGTAATTTGTATTGCCTTTCAAAATTTGTTTCTACCAACAGCTGATGAGAATACTTTGCTCTGGCAGCAAAAAGTATTCATGCACAGCATTATTAACACTTTAATTTGCACTCTGTATCATGTACTGAGGCTTAACACTTTTTGATAGGTTCATCAGCCACTTTTATTTGCTCTTCTCACTACTATCCATATTCTTTGCCATGTTTTGCTACTAGCTTATCCTTTTGTTTGTTTGTGAAGAGTGATTTCTCTTGATCATATCTGCGTATCATTTTCCACTATTACCTGTTGACTTTGCTGATGCATCTTTTGCCATTCAAGACTATACTTTTTATGCAGTCCAATATTTATTCTTAAATAGTTTTTGAGTATCCTGTGTTGGTAATCTCTCTCCACTCCTAGATTGTGTATGTAGTCACTTTTGATTTTAAGGATTGTGTTACTTTAAATTTTTAAGCCTTAACTCCACTTGAAATTTCTTTTTGGATATGGATGTGCTATTGGTCCAACTTTTCCATCTCTCAGATTAAAAACCAATGTGACAGAATTATTTTAAGATAAAATGACTCTCACTATGGTTTATGATTCCAAATCTTTTCATATATAAAAAACTCATATACACCAAGCCCTGTTCTTGAATTTTCTGTGGTTTCATTGAAACATTTATCTGTTCCTTTTCCAATTAAGTTTATTGGAATGGCAAAATGGTACATTCTTATCTGTTAGAAAAGTTTCTTTTTCATTTTTTTCTTAGATGCTCAGGCATTTATTTGTCCTTATGATACTTAAGGTAATTTCATATAAGGAAACAAACCTATTGGTATTCAGTGTAATTCCAAAAGAGTTCCACATAAATTATTGCATCTTTATTGTCAGTACAGAGAACAGCTCTTGATTTCTGTACCTTGCCTTTTCAGAGAACTTCCCAAACTCCAAAAAGACATCTGAATCTCTTCACTTAATGGTAAATAACCATGTCATCAGAAAAAAGGGATAACTTTACCTTTTCCAATTATTTATTCCAATTTTAATTGGATTCATTGGAACTTCCAAAGCAATATTAAATTCATTTTTTAAAAAAAGATGGCTTCAATTTATTAAATGCCTTGGCAGCCTCTATTAGTAATTCATATGATTCTTCCCCTTGAAGCTAATTGTATTGACATATTTCCTGTTAATAAAACAATCCTGCATTCTTGGGATAACTCTTACGTACTCATTACAGTTGTCATTCTTTAGGTGTACTGCTGAATTCTACTTGCTATTATTTTGGTATTCTTGTTTCCATGAGTAAGACTGATCTGGAAATGTTTTCAAACTACCTTTATTTGCTTTTTCTGTTAAAAGTTATTCTGACTTTATAAATAAATTGGGGAGTACAGTCTATGGGTTGAAATATTATAAATATTATTATTTGCTTTTTCTTTTAAAAAATGGAACTAAAGAAATCATCTGAGCCTGAATCATTTTTTCAATTAAAGATCTTTAATAATTTTCCATATTCTTCAGTGGTAATTGTTATATAAAGTATTTTATTATTTTTTAATCATTCTATAATTGTGCTATATCTCCTTTCTAATTCTGGATTACGCAGTCTTACACACAGGCAAATCTTTTTTTTTTTTTTTTTGGACAGGCAGAGTGGACAGTGAGAGAGAGAGAGAGAGAAAGGTCTTCCTTTGCTGTTGGTTCACCCTCCAATGGCCGCCACGGCTGGCGCGCTGCAGCCGGCGCACCGCACTGATCAGATGGCAGGAGCCAGGTACTTCTCCTGGTCTCCCATGGGGTGCAGGGCCCAAGCATTTGGGCACACAGGCAAATCTTAAAAAAAAAAAAAATAGATTCCAAGTGGCCATTTGTTTTCTTTTATGAACAGCATTGACCACTCAGGAGAGCAGACTTATTTCAAGCATTGGAATGATGAAAAACTTGGGATTTAGTGTCCAGGACAATCACAAGAAATGCATATGAAAGAAACATGGATAGTGCTGAATTAATTTTTAAAAGCAATTATCCTTCATTGATCTCTATGAAACATTTTTAATTATAAGACCCAAAGAAAGTGCCTCTTCTACTAATTTGCTATGACACATCACCAGAGTGATGATACCTTTTGTCAAACAGTATGACAGGTAATCAATTTTATGGTATCCCAGATCATGTTATTAAAACTATCCTTTGGCCGGCGCCGTGGCTCACTAGGCTAATCCTCCGCCTGCGGCGCCGGCACACCAGGTTCTAGCCCCGGTCGGGGCACTGGATTCTGTCCCGGTTGCCCCTCTTCCAGGCCAGCTCTCTGCTGTGGCCAGGGAGTGCAGTGGAGGATGGCCCAAGTACTTGGGCCCTGCACCCCATGGGAGACCAGGAGAAGCACCTGGCTGCTGCCATCGGATCAGTGCGGTGCGCCGTCCGCAGCGCGCCAGCCGCGGCGGCCATTGGAGGGTGAACCAACGGCAAAAGGAAGCCCTTTCTCTCTGTCTTTCTCTCTCTCACTGTCCACTTTGCCTGTCAAAAATAAAAAATAAAAAAATAAAACTATCCTTTAGCTTTACATTTTCAGTGTAGGTATATTCTTAGTAAAGTTTTGGCTGTCTTATTAAAACACATTAAAAATTGCTTTATTATTCAGAAAAGGACTCCAAACAACTACCGTAGCCATCTAGATTTTTTTTTTTTAAAGATGGAGATCATGTAGCTGGTATAATATATTATTGTTGTTGTTAAGACACCAAAAGAAAATGAGGATAGAGCGGAAGAGCTCTTCTTGTGGAAGAGAATTTTCTACATGCTATGTGATATATGTATTTGGTATTTACAATTTATAATAAATGTGCATTTATAGTTCTAAAATACAAAAACAGTACTCATTATGTGGCTCACTGTTGAACAGAATGTACTATAACATACCTCTAAGTCTGTTGTGATTCTATGTAATAGGTTTTAAAAATTTTTATATGCAAGAATGGTTAGGTTTATATTTTATAAAGTATTTTTGTAATCTTTCCTATAAAAGTTTATATCACAATTGAGCATGACTCTCCTTATAACAAAATATTTTGTTGAAATTCATTAAAACATTAAGATTTCTCCTAAGGATAAATTCCTTTATATAAGAAGAAGCCTTCTTGCTCAAGGCATTCCCACAATTACTAAGTTTTCATTCCTGTAGCCATTCTTCCTCGCATGAATTTTCTGGTGTCTACTAAGGTTTGGCTTCTGGTAGAAAGCTTTGCCACATTCACTGCATCCATAGGGCTTTTCCCCTGTATGAGTTCTCCAGTGTTTGTTGAGGCACGACTTTTGGCTGAAGGATTTTCCACATTCTCTGCAACGATAGGGTCTTTCTCCTGTATGCATTTTTCTGTGTACATTGAGGTATGACTTCTCACCAAATGATTTCCCACATTCACTGCACACAAAGGGTCTTTCTCCTGTATGCGTTCTCTGATGTTCTGTGCGGTGTGACTTCTGGGTGAAGGCTTTCCCACAGAAGAAACATTCAAAGGGTCTAACCCCAGTGTGAATTCGCTGGTGTTTAATGAGGGTTGACTTATGGGAAAAGGCTTTCCCACAGTCAGTGCATCCATAAGGCTTCTCCCCAGTGTGACTTCTCTGATGCCTAATGAATTCAGACTTGTAGCAGAAGGCTTTCCCACACTCGCTACATACATGAGGTTTCTCAGTAGGTGGTACCCTCTTCCGTTTGCATACAAGAGAATTGGTTACTGCTGATTTATACATAAGTGCTGGGTTATGGCTGAAAGCTTTCTCACAATGACTACATCCCCAGGGGTTTTCTCCATTAAGGGTTCTATCATGGTTTGTACGCTGTAACAATTTCCCACACCCATAACGCTCATCTTGCTTTTTGGCATAGTTTCTCTTAAAACCAATCATGTCTAAGTTATGGTTCAAACTCTTTCCACAAGAGCCCCGATTACTGGGACTTTGAATTGAAGGAAAAAGATCAGAGCTCAGAAGTGGTATTTTCCCAAACTTATTACACTCGTGGCGTTTTTCCTTGGGCAATGTTTTCTTGCTGATGAATGCATCTTGCCTCAAAAGCATGTCTTGCTGTCTTTTCCTCCGACCATTCTCTTCTGGAGAAAGTACAGTGAATCATTTCTCATGAATCTTTATACTATTATGATCTGGAATAAAGCTACTTTGAGAAATGGCTTTAAAATTTAAAGGGTGTGTTGCACATGTACTGGGAGCATGAACCATAACCAAAAGCACCAATGTAAGGAAGACTGTTCTGTGAGTAAAGAAGATTCAGAACACTGGCACAAATGGAAGACAACATATCACAGAGTATAGTGAGGAATAATTTCAAAAACAATGGGATATTATAGAGCAGGAGTTGGCAAATAGAGAGGGCCAGTGAGAAAATATTTTGTGGGCCGTTTAACCTCTGTCACTATTGTTCAAATACCCTACTACAGCATGAAAACACAGACAATATGTAAACTTAAGGGTTTGGCTTTATTACAATAAAACTTTGTTCACAAAAACAGGAGGACAACCTGTAGGCCATAGTTTGCTGATCCTTGTTGTAGAGGAAAGATGTTACACACAGTACCATGTTATTCAATGTGCAATAATTCAAAGGACAACTTTCATCTCACTACAGCTTGTTAAATATGCATAATTTAGGGCCCCACCCCAGACTTACTGAATTAGAATCTACATGAAATAAGATGTTTAGGGGATGTTAGAGTCTGTCAAACATTGTATAGCAGTTATCAGAGTTTACCATATTGGCCTAGTTAGTTACAATATAAATGACAAAGCACTATAAGGTGAACTAGGCAGAAGAATGGAACTATGAAAGCCAATTAGGACTTACTGCAGGAATTTTTAACATGACGGATAGAAATCAGGGGAGTTGTGAATTTGGACAGGATAAAAATTAGATCTTTATCCTCACTAAGCTATAACTGAAAATGAACATTTCCTTTTATTATGAATATAAACAGCAAAACAAGTAGTTATCAGACCCTGTGATTGTGGACTACTTTGTGATTATGGTGTTTTCATGTGACATCATAGTCATTGAAGATTTCTCAAGACGTATATAATAATCTCTACATTGAGATCAAGATAGCTACTAGACCTGTTGCTAGATATCATTATCTAATTTATAAATTAGTAAGGACATCTAGTACTATGTCACACATTTTGAAAATATTCTAATAACTATTTTCTCATTTTTTTGACAGTTACTGTGTTTCAGTAATTTGTTCCTCTTATTAATGTTATGGATTTTATTTTGGATTTATAAAAAGGGAGTTCTATAATTGTCACCAGAATATCTGAAGTCCACAGAACAAAATAATTAAGACCCCCTGACTAAACAGATTCAGACGTAACATAACCTGAGTCCACTTTTAGGAGATGTCAGGGAAAAGTAAAAAGTGAGGAGAAATATTTAAAACAATTTCTCAATGAAAAAAGGCCATCTATAAAATCAGCTTATAAGGGTAGGATAATTAGTGGAAATGGTAGAGGCAGAAGGTTTGAAATGACCACTTGGTAGCAAAGCTGTGTAACAAAAGGCAAGGTGAGGTGTGTTTGTGGTGACAGGTAGCCAGGAGGAATGAAGATGACCTTAGTTTCTGACATACAAAGAACCGGGTAAGAGGACAGACCTGTGGAGATGATCTGTATGTTAATGAAATGGGGAGAGGCAGAAACAGGGGGCTGGGTGGTACAAAGGGAATAAATGGGCACAAAATGGCAAAGGGGCCAGGTGGAAAATCATATGGCCTCAGAATGGATGAGTTCTTTAAGGGAGAGACATCACTGGAAAGAGAAACAAGTTATGGAAAACAAATTTCAGCAACCCCTTGGAAGGAAAAGGATGCGCTTCAACCAGGAAAATAGAGCACACAGAGCACTTTGAAAGGAGGGCTGACAGGCTGGCATCGTGGCAGAGTGGGTTAAGCCTTGGCCTGCAACACCAGCATCCCATAGAAGCGATCCCGCTCCCTGCTAATGCACCTGAGAAAGCAGCTGCTGATGGCTCAAGTACTTGGCCACGCCACCCATGTGGGAGACCCAGATGGAGTTCCTGGCTTCAGCCTGGCCCAGAAAGGAGAGCTGACTAGATACAGGGCAGTGGGATTTTCAGGTATAACTTTCTCAACAAAGGGAATCAACTGCTATCCAGGTTACCATGGTTTTGGGAAGGTTGACCACACAGTTTAGTGAAGTAGAGAAGAACCACAGACCAGAGTATAGTGGTTATGGGCATTGGTTCTGGAGTTGGCTGACTTGGGTTCAAATTCCTGTTCAGTTTCTTTTTCGTGGTAAGTTCTCAAACAAGTTTCTTACCCTTCTCTGTTTCCTCATCTCCAGATGGAGTAGTAAAGCTGGCTACCTCACAGATGCTGTAAGGGTTAAATGAACTGACAGGTGCTGTTAGGGTTAAATGAACTGATAAACATCAGTTACGCAGAACAGAGTGTGGCACACAATGCACACTGAGTATTAACCCATAACCTGTAATTCAATTGTGTGTTTACAGCACCAAAATGTAAGTGGCCTCAAGAGATCTAAGACTGGAAGTCACTGGCTCTGACTAAGGCCACAATGCTTGTGGAGAAGCAGGAGTTCAGAGGGATTCCCAAAAGTAGGCCACCAACATTCAGGATATCAGGGGGTATTGTGGGAGAGGCAGTTACTGGGAGTGCTCATTAGAAGTGCTCAAGATGGGCCCAGCTCTGCCTTCGCCATTCAGCTGCCCCTGGTCATTTCTCCACCCCTTCCTCCTCTGTGATCCCATAGTCTTCTGTCTGGGGCAGTGACTTAAATTTAAGTGCAAGAAATAAGGAAATGATGGTAGGGAGACTGTGGAAATGGTAGACAGGTTTGAAGCATTTGCTCTGGACAGTGTTAGAACAAGAAAAAGGAAGAGACCAGGGGAATGGGAGAATCACAGAGTCTCATCTGCAGGAATACCCGAGTGTCAAAGGGATGGTGTACTGACAGATTCTGAAGAAAGGGAGATGGACCAAGCATGTAAGGGCAGAGACGAGAGTTAAACAGAGGCAGAAGGAACACACAATGGAGTGGCGTGGGGGATACATGAAGCCTGAAGTTTCATCAAAAAGGCTGAAGCTCCTAGAGAAATGCCCAGGCTTTTAAGAGCAGGACCCTGAACAGAACATGCAAGACGGCAGCCTCCCGTGGTACCCCCTCTGCTAGATTTGTCATACTTACCCCGACAGTGGCAGCCTGGGCACGCCACCTCGCTAACCCATGGTGCTTCTTCCTGCTCCAGCCTGAGGATCACATCTGGCTTGGTGCCTTCATAACCTGTTCCAGACAAATAATCGGGGCCTTGAACCAACCTCCTTGGTCATCAGGGCCTCTCAGCTTAAAGGCTGCCCACATGTATTTAGGAGGTTGGACACAGACCTTGTCCAGATCCAAACAAATCGTAGTAATTCAGGACCACTAATACTCAAGCCAACCCATTGAGGCAGCACAGAGTACAGGGTAAGAATGTATACCATGTAGTCAGACTGCTGTAATTTCAAACCTGGCTATGCTATGTACTAGAATGTGGTACTATAAGACGTATCTCATAAGGCTTTCATGAAGACTGAACAAGCTAAGGTTTTTTTTTTTTTTAAAAAGATTCATTTATTTATTTATATTTGAAAGGCAAAGTTACAGAGAAACAGAGGCAGAGACAGAGAGAGGTCTTCCATCTGCTGGTTCACTCCCCAGATGGCCACAATGACCAGAGCTGAGCCGATCTGAAACCAGGAGTAAGGAACTTCTGGGTTTCCCACGTGGGTGCAGGGGCCCAAGGACTTGGGCCATCTTCCACTGCTGTCCCAGGCCATAGCAGAGAGCTGGATTGGAAGTAGAGCAACCAGGACTCAAACAGGCACCCATATGGGATGCTGGCGCTGCACGCGGAAGTTCTACCTGCTATGCAACAGCACTGGCCCCCAAGGTAAGGTTTTAAAAGTGGCTAAAACTGGACCCAGCACTGTGGTGCAGTGGGTTAATCCTCTGCCTGCGGTGCCAGTATCCTATATGGGCACCGGTTCTAGTCCTAGCTGTTATTCTTCCAATCCAGCTCTCTGCTGTGGCCCGGGAAGGCAGTGGAAGATGGCCCAAGTGCTTGGGCCCTGCACCCACATGGGAGACCAGGAGGAAGCACCTGGCTCCTGGCTTCGGATCGGCGCAGCGCCGGCCGTGGCGGCCATTTGGGGAGTGAACCAACGGAAGGAAGACCTTTCTCTCTGTCTCTCTCTCTCATTGTCTGTAACTCTACCTCTCAAATAAATAAAATTTTTTTTTTTTAAAGAAAGTGGCTGGCCAGCGCCGTGGCTCACTAGGCTAATCCTCCGCCTGCCAGCGCCGGCACCCCGGGTTCTAGTCCCGGTTGGGGCACCGGTTCTGTCCCAGTTGCTCCTCTTCCAGGCCAGCTCTCTGCTGTGGCCCGGGAGGGCAGTGGAGGATGGCCCAAGTGCTTGGGCCCTGCACCCGCATGGGAGACCAGGCGGAAGCACCTGGCTCCTGGCTTCAGATCGGCGCAGCGCTGGCCATAGCGGCCATTTGGGGGGTGAACCGACGGAAGGAAGACCTTTCTCTCTGTCTTTCTCACTGTCTAACTCTGCCTGTCAAAAAAAAAAAAAGAAAGAAAGGAAAAAGTGGCTAAAACTGTGTCAGGCACATAGAAAGTGCTAGATAATTATTAAATAGAGAGTAAAGTTGTAGCCTCTGAACTGCACGGTGAAGCTGTTCTTACCCACTGAGACAAGGTTGCTGTACGTCTCCAGCATCACATCCCGGTACAGGGCCCTCTGCGCAGGGTTCAGCCGGTGCCACTCCTCTTGAGTGAAGCCCACAACCACATCTTTGAATGACACAGGTCTCTGCTGAAGCTGAAAGGGCATTAAGTTATGCAGATTACGTGGGCGGGGTGGAAGGAACTGATTTTTATAATGTTCATAGGTCTGAGCTTACCACGGTAATTTGTCAGTAACCTTTACATTCCTGGCTTTGTGTTACATATTTTGGGGAACATGCAAATCAAGTTGGAAGCTGCCAACGATTGTAATTCATACTCTGAAATCAATAAACATTGTGAGGGCCAAGAGCGAATTTGGCTCAGTGTTGGTTACTGGAGTTGTGGATGGTTCCCAGCCTGTCTGGGCTGTGAGTGCCAGCATGGGGAAAAAGTCCCCAGGGCCGTGATGGCAGACATCTAGGTGTGGTGTGCAGAGAAGCAAATGGCCCATACGTTTCTCAGGGTCTGTTTGGGCTTCAGAACCTGAGGATGTGTGGAGCTGAGTCTTTTCTGCAGGAAGAGGCACTCTACACATCCTGAAAGGATGGACTAGCTTGTGAAACTGTGCTTTCTAAAATGCTGTGTGTCAAGGAAATAACTACCTCTTGGGAATTTCTGAGCTGTTATAAATGTAATCGTGGCAATTTTAAGTCTTCTGTTATCCTCAGTTCTGATTTTTCTCTGAACATATTAGCAATCAATTCAGAGACTCTAAGAAATATTCTTTTTTTTGTTAAAAAAAAAGATTTTATTTATTTGAAAGGCAGAGTTACAGAGAGACAGAGAGAGAGAGAGAGAGATCTTTCCATCCTCTGGTTCACTCCCGCAATGGCAACAATGGCCAGGGTTGGACTAGGCCAAATCTAGGAGCCAGGAGCTTCATCCAGGTCTCCTATGTGGGTGCAGGGGTCCAAGCACTTAGGCCATCTTCTACTGCTTTCCCAGGCACATTATCAGTGAGCTGGATAGGAAGTGGAACAGCCAGATCTCAAACCAGCACCCATATGGGATGCCAGCATTGCAGGCAGTGTTTAACACGCTGTGCCACAACACTGGCTCCTAACAAACATTCTTAAATGCAGAATTCTGACAGCCTTAACATCAATGGACTAAATAAGAATTTCCAGAACTTTGATAAAAATCTGGCAAATTAAATTAAACTGCTAGGGAGATCAAACAAAACAAGAATTAGAAGAGACATTAATGACATTTGTGGGTATCCATGTCTTTTACTCAAAAAATCATTGGTTCTATACTTAAATGTTTTGTCTTCTAGGCTTAAATATTTTCAACACTTTGGTAAAATATAATTGTGTAAGCAAAAATAGAAAACATTGACCTACTTTCTGTTTGATGCCTCCATATTCAAAAAAAAAACTTTAAAGTAACTACAGGTTAAAATTCTGTAAGGTATTTTCTTTTTTAAAGAGTTTCAATTTTAATTTAGAAGTGCTAAAGGATGATTTCAAAATGTAAATTAAAGGAACCAGTATGTAGAAGAAAGAGAGATGTGAAAGAATCTATAAGCATGAGAATGCATTCTTGGTGAGAAAGGCTAAGAAGGAAAGAGAATTTTTTTTGGATAAAGGGAAAACATTGTATGCAAAATCTTTGTCCTAATATATATAATATACTAAATATAATACATTAAATATAAATAATAAAGTAATACGGCTAATGTTCTGGAAGGAGGAGGAGGAACACTATAGGCCAAATAACTGAAGGAATGTAACAGTATGATAGGGGGTTTGGGGAAGATGACTCTTGTGTGAGATCAGGTTGGCTGAGATAGGAAGAGAACTGTTCATATGATCTCTAAAAATTAAGCATTAATATCAAAGATACACTGAATGAAGCTAGAATTTGATCAATCCCATACATTAAAGCAAGAAGATGTTCTGTTTACATAGGTTTACAAAGGGGCCAGGATTATGGCACAGTGTGTTAAGTGGCAGCTTCTTTTATTTATTTATTTATTTATTTTTGATAGGCATAGTGGACAATGAGAGAGAGAGACAAAGAGAAAGGTCTTCCTTTGCCGTTGGTTCACCCTCCAATGGCTGCCGTCGCGGCCGGTGCACCATGGGCGGCGCACTGTGCTGATCCGAAGGCAGGAACCAGGTGCTTCTCCTGGTCTCCCATGGGGTGCAGGGCCCAAGCACTTGGGCCATCCTCCACTGCACTCCCTGGCCACAGCAGAGAGCTGGCCTGGAAGAGGGGCAACCAGGACAGAATCCGGCGCCCCGACCGGGACTAGAACCTGGTGTGCCGGCGCCACAAGGCAGAGGATTAGCCTAGTGAGCCGTGGCACCGGCCAAGTGGCAGCTTCTGATGCCAGCATCCCATATCACAGCACCAGTTTGAGCCTTGGCTGCTCAGTTTCTGATCTAGCTTCTTGCTAAAGGGCCTGGGAAAGCAGCAGAAGATGGTCCACATACTTGTGTCCCTGCCAGTCCTGTGGGAGACCAGGATGGAATTCCTGGCTCCTGGCCTTGGTCTGGCCTAGCCCTGGCTATTGCGGCCATTTAGGGAGTGAACTAGTAGATGGAAGATCTCTTTCTGTGTCTATCCCTCTCTGTCACTCTGCCTTTCAAATAAAGAATCAATTTTTTAAGTTCACAAGAAGTTTTGCTCTTTTAATTTTTTTTTTTTTTGCTCTTTTAATTTCAAAATATATTTTTCTTTGTTTTAACCCATCTTCTAGACTATACTTTTTCCCCTTTCTACAGTTTGCAGGTAACTGGTGACACTTCAGCTTTTAGTCAACTCCTGTATTTCAGAAGTCTAGACAACAGGATCATCTGATTCGCTACCTCTGGCCCTTTATTGATATGTTTAAATTGTTCCAAGCAATGGATGATGTCATGTGCTAACTGTTCTACTCAAGGTTTTTCTTCGCTTTTTGTAGCAGACCTAGGAAACAAGGATCTTGTGTGTAATGGAGAAGGTTTCCTATGTTATTTGTTGTCTTTATTGAATTTGATTCCTTGGAGAGAGTTCAGTCTTAAAAGAGTTAAGATAATTTACTTATTTTAAAATATTTCAGTAATCATCAAATAACTGATTAAATGTCATCTTTTTTTAAAAAAAATTATTTATTTACTTAAAAGACAGAGTTAAAGGAGAGAGAGAAAGAGAGAGAGAGGGGGAGAGAGAGAGAGAGAGAGAGGTCTTCCATCCACTGGTTCACTCCCCAGTTGGCTACAATGGCCGGAGCTGCGCCAATCCAAAGCCAGAGGCCAGGAGCCAGGAGCTTCTTCTTGGTCTCTAATGCGGGTAGCAGGGCCCAAGGACATGGGCCATCTTGTACTGCTTTCCCAGGCCATAGCAGAGAACTAGACTGGAAGAGGAACAACCGGGACTAGAACCCTGCACCTACATGGGAGATCAGGAGGAAGCACCTGGCTCCTGGCTTCGGATTGGCACAGCGCTGGCCTAAGTGGCCATTTGGGGAGTGGACCAATGGAAGGAAGACCTTTCTCTCTGTCTCTTTCTCTCACTGTCTATGACTCTACCTGTCAAATTAAAAAAAAAATTCTGATTAAATGGATTATCATTTTTTAATAATTATATGGGATCTTATTTTGATTAAATGTTTAAACCTCAGACATCTTTGACAGCTTTTAAAAACTTATTCAAAGTTCTAAATTACGTCTTTTGATTTAGAGACTTCCAGTCAGATCCCTGGAACTCTCAAAGAATATGATTCTCATCCTGGAGAGACAATAGTTATTTAAGCTGATTTGGATTGTATAGAATGTATGGTCAGTTGTAAAATTATGCCCAATTTTAAGTTGTGTTCATACAAATGTTATTGATGTGATACAAATATTCTAAAAACTATATAACCAAACACAGATCTGATGTTCCTGGTGACACGTTTTTAGGCATCACTGTAATCTTAATAAAAAGACTCTAAGGACTTTTAAATATCTTTAAAACTGTTCCTCACCTACCCCCACCTTCTAAAATGCTGCCTATGTTCCTGGGTCAACCCACTGCTCTTAGAACTGGGGTTCAGAGCCAATCCTTCTCCCCATTGCCTTAGTAGGTGTCACCAGGTCAGGATATAGACCAAAAGCAGAAGGTGCTTCTACACAGGGGAAGAACCCTGGGGAGGAGACAGAGATGGTAGAGGTCAGGTTACGTAGTAAAGACAAGTGCATTCTTTAAACTCGGGGACAGAGGCCTGCACTGTGGCACAGAATGTTAAGCTGCCAGCCTGTGATGCCGGCATCCAATACAGGCGCCAATTTGAATCCTGGCTGCCCCATTTCTAATCCAGTTCCCTGCTAATGTGGCTGGGAAAGCAGAAGATGGCCCAAGTCCTTGGGCCCCTGTAACCCACACAGAAGACCCTGATGGAGTTCCAGGTTCCTGTTGCAGCCATTTGGGGAGTGAACCAGTGGATGGAAGATCTTCCTCTCTCTGTGTAACTCTGCCTTTCAAATAAATAAGTAAATCAAACTAAAAATAAAATAAATCTTATTAAAAAAAAAAAAGAAAAAGGTTCTCACGAAGCATGATGTAAAACAACAACAACAACAACAACAACACAAAACAAAACAAAACATGGAGAAAAACATGCTGGTTCTTGCCTGAGCAAATCAAAGATGCTTGCTCTCACTCCTCTTTTTATTGGGAAATGAGCAGAGAAGCCTGACATGTTGACCCATTTCCCCTCTATTCTCTGCCAGCTAGGACACTAATCCATTATACCATGCAACTCTCCACTTAGGATATATTCCTAAAAATTGGTCACAGTTTGATCCCAGACCTTAAAGAAGGGACAATTTAATCTTTTTCTGGAACACTGCCTGGCCCTCATATAAATCAGAGGATGAAAAATCATTGACAGAAAATGGGAGCTTCAATTATAACCCCACTTTACAGCTAGATCTAGTCTATTATGGGTGCAGTAATGGACAGAAGTCTCCTATGGACAGGCCTGTATAGCACTAAAAGAAAATCATGAATTCTCTAAGTTTCAAGCTGGACCCAGCCTTGCTAGATTTACTTTAACCAACCATTAAGAGCCCAGAGCCAGAAGACTTGCCATCCAGAAAGATCCCCTGCAAGACCTAAAGATTCCCCAGGCCACAAAAGACCCCAGAGTTCTGGTAAGATCAAGGCCCTTCTATAACCTCCTCTTCCTGATACAGGACCTGTTTCCCCCTTACTTAGGGACAGGGCCTGTGCGAGATAGGTATCACGGGAATGTACCCCTCAAAGGAGGCAGCAGTGCCAAGTGGCTCTATGAAATACAAGTCCTCTTTTCAATTCAGGACTTAAACCAAATTAAAGGGGAGATGGTAAGTTTTACTGACGACCCTGAAAATTTTATAGATGGGTAGTATAAGACGACTGTTATGTTTGACCTTACCTGGCAGGATACAATTCTCATGAGCACCATTTAACTCACAGAAAAAGATAAATAGTGGCAGAACATGCCCATGACTATGTGAATGCATTGCATAAACAAAATCAAAACTATTCAATCGCAAATACAGCCCTGCCAAGGGATGAACCCAAATGGGATTCTAATACTCCTACCAGATGAGGTCGCAGGGATCATATGTTGGCTTGTATGCTGGTGGGACTGCCTGTCAGCAAGAGACATCCAGTAAACTTTAACACATGAGCAACCACAGAACAGGGGTCCAGGAAAAAAAATCCAACCACTTTTGTAGAGGGGCTCAAAGAGGGCCTTATAAAATGTACTAACATAGTCCCTAGCTGACACTCCTGAAGAGCAGGTCCTACTTGGTACCCATTTTGTCAGCCTACCCTAGACATCTGGAGGAAGTTCCAGAGACTGGCCACAGGCCCCAGCCTCCCATGAATCAGATGCTAGATAGAGCATTTGGGGTGTTTTGTAACAGAGACAAGGCTGAAGAGAAAAAGGTGCTCCAACTTGAGGAACAAAACAGGCTCATATGACAGCAGTTGCTATAACCAGCACCTTGCAACCTCAGGGCCAACCCATGAAGCATCCAACTGTGGCAGAATAGCCCAAGAGAGAATGTTCTTGGGTGTGGAAAACTGGGACACTGGCACAAGGAATGTCCCCCACCTCAAAAGCCCATCTGGCCTCTGGCCTCAATACAAACAACAGGGGTACTAGAAGAGGAATTGCTCTCAGCTCCAAACGGAGAGGAGGTCTCCCAGGCCCCTCATACCCTTATCTGAGGCCTGATGGGGCCCAGGGACTCACACAGCTCCCATAACCCATATGACCATCATGCTCCTGGAGCCCCAGGAGACTCTGGGTACTGCAAGGAAGAATACTGATGTTCTAATTGATGGGAACTTCTAAAAGTGAGTGTTTTACTCCAAAAGTCATAAAAAAACAATCTCCCAAGACAGTTAGTTTTGTTACAAACTTGGAGAGAGGAATCCCCTTCTGACCAGTTGCAGTACAAATAAAAAGCACCCTTTTGGGTGCTACTTAGCACTGCTACTGCAGTTAAATTACATGGAATTTCTAGCCGGGTACCTCTGTTAAGAATTAAACCTCTACACCTTGAATCTTCACAGGCACACCCAGAGGATATTTCTGCCTGTTCTTGTGAACCAACTGAGGACCCCAAGTTTCTCTTCAAATGGATACTTACATGTTGGGTAAAGCCAGTGTCTGTGTGCAGAAGAGAGACTGCACTGCTCCACTCAAATCTCCCTGACAGTCTGGCTGCTGCTGCCGGCTTGCAACTTTTCTGAGAATTAGTCTTGGACAGCAGGAGCTGCCCACATCCAGGATTATCTTCCCTCCCTGGGCCAGGCTATGTCAATGACTGGTTGATTTCTGAATGCAAAAGCCCCTTTGATCCATTCAGGATAACTGTGAGAGCCATCCCAGCTCCACAGTGTTCTATGTAATCAGCTGAGGCCTCTGGCCAACAACTCCCTCTGCACAGCCCTGCTTCCCTACATGACTTCCGGTGTGAAAATCTTCACCTCTGAATCTGTTTCCCTGGGAACCCGGCCTATGCATACACTTTTCCAGGACACTTTCCACAAGATGGGGAAACGGGACACTTTGTGTCACACTCACCTGGTTCTCGATCATTTTTTGCTGTTCTTGGAAATAGAGCTGAGGCCTGTGACAGTAGAGACTGGAAGGAGGACAGAGAAAGAGAACAGAAAACACAGCGTGAGGGTCTAGGCCTTGTCTTGGATCTTCCAAATCCCCTATGGAATCCCATATGGATTTCCCTCTGGAAATCTTACACACAAATCCATGGTTTCAGTCACTATGGCAGAACAAATAAGGGTGCCATTCAACTCAGAACATGGATACATAAAACCAGTCTTTCAGGAAATCAAAGATGCTACCAAGGAATAACAAAGTTTTAAACACTAAGCATCCTTAACACTCAAACAACTGGAACTAAGTCTATACCAGACAGGGTATACACTTAGGAAATTATTACAAAGAACACAACACAAAGTAAAATAAGTATACAACACTGGCAGAATATATAAAAGATATGATCACAAATAATAACTAGAGGTCTAAATTTTATTATCCATCCAGTAGATTATTGAATATTGTCATTAAAAAATAATTTTCAACAGATAAGAATCACTATGTTACCTTTAATCAGGATGTTTAAGAAATAGCTGGCTTAACAAACTATAAAAGAAAAAGGGCAATCAGTTTAAGCATGTAAATATTTCATGAAAAGTTGAAGATTTAACTACATTAAAATTAGTTAACTATTTTTAAAATAGTTAACTGGCATTGTGGCATAGTGGGAAAAGCCACTGCCACTTCCTGTGGCACTGGCATCCCATATGGGCACTGGTTCAAGTCCTGGATGCTCCACTTCCAATCCAGCACCCTGCTGCACCTGGGAAAGCAGCAGAGGATGGTGTTGGGCCCCTGTATCCACATGGGAAAAGAAGCTCCTGGCTCCTGGCTTCTTTTGGGCATTTGGGGAATGAACTAGCAGATGGAAGACCTCTCTCTCTCTCTCTCTCTCTCTTTCTCTCAATTTCTCTGTAATTCTGACTTACAAATAAAACAAATATTTACAAAATACAATTATGTCACTTGTGGCTTTCTCACTGAAGTGGCCTGGGGCAATGTTACCCCATCTAGAAAAGTCTACCATCTCCTGCAGTACCTGGATGACAATTTCTACCACAAATGTTCACTAAAAAGAACTGGAGCTCCTTGGAAAATGGCTGAGTCCACATCTGGAGCAAAAAATACAAAGTATATAGCTCCATATTCTTCAGAGTGCCAGAAAGCAAGGACACTTCTCCAGAGGATGGGTCTTGGCAAGGAGGTATAGGAGCAAACCTTGAGGGGCTCCAACCAGGCAAGAAAGAATGTTAAGAAAAAAAAAAAAAAACTGCCATAGCTACAAAAGCTAACGAAATTAATAAATCCTTCATGGCCCAACAGTTCTTTTTCATTGTATATGTCCACAAAATTTTAGCCTGTAAAAACTCAATTTATACTAATATTTAAAAATCACAACAAAAAGGATCATAAATAAAAGAAGGAAAATAAAAAAAAAAGAAAGAGAAAAAAATCACGGAAACAGACATAGTCTGAAATCGTCAGCTTCATCTCACAATGCTAACTCACCCTCAGCTGCAGCCCCTGGTAGAGCTTTCTGTAGACAGAACCTGTAGCTACAGGCCCTGTAGCTGACAGAGCTGGTAGGAACTGGAGAGCCCCACCTTCCAGCAAGGTAGCAGGATTCAAAAGTTCTCAGGGCACCCAAGGAACCTAAAGATGAGTAGATCCCATGGTGACTGTCACCCAGCAGCCCCTCTCCAAATACTCCCTTGGACCTCAGAGGCAAAGGCTATGTAGGAAACAGCTCAGGAATGGTTCCTCTCTGGTTTTAAAGTAGAGGGGAACTTCTGGAAAGACCCTGAGCCCAGGAGTGACTCAGACACAAGTTTGAAGCCAAGCAATTCTATTGAGGGAATCTGGGCCAAACACTGTACCTCTCTTGGCCTCTCTTCCTTACCATAAAAATAAAAAGAGGCTGCCTATTAGAGACCCAAGAGCCAGACAGTCTGGGTTCAAATGCAAGCTTTACCATTTATGACGTGTGGTGTTGGAGGAGTTTTTCAAGTTCTCTGTATGTTTCCCCATCATTTGTATTTTATTTTGCCCAATAAAGAAAGGTGTGTCCCTCATATATTTGATTATTTGCATATCTTTTGTAAACAATCTGTTTATGTGCCTAAACCTACATTTCTACTTAAGTGTCCATTTTCAGAAATTAATTTATAAGCACTCTTTTTTACACTGAAGTTATTAACTGTTTGTCATCTATATTATAAATAAATTTTTCATAGTTTGCCATTTGTCCTTAAGCCAGGTTTACTAATTTCAAAAAATGGAATTGAACCATTGAACTTTTTCATTTTTTTAAATTTATTTGACAGGTAGAGTTATAGATGATGAGAGAGAGAGAGACAGAGAGAAAGGTCTTCCTTCCGTTGGCTCACTCCCCAAATGGCCACCATGGCCAGCGCACTGCACCAATCCGAAGCCAGGAGCCAGGTGCCTCCTCCTGGTCTCCCATGCGGGTGCAGGGCCCAAGCACTTGAGCCATCCTCCACTGCCTTCCCCGGGCCACAGCAGTGAGCTGGACTGGAAGAGGAACAACTGGGACTAGAACCCGGCGCCCATATGGGATACCGGCACCACAGGTGGAGGATTAACCAAGTGAGCCAGGGCGCCGCCCCCCTCACTTTTTTTTTAATAGTCATCTTGTTGACCCTCCCCGCAATCCCCATTGTTTCTGCTTTTGGAAAAATTCTTAGGAAAGTCTTTTCCATAACAAGATTATGAAAAATGTTTTTCTTTTTGGCTTATAAGATTAGCAAAGATGAAAAACATATCTGCCACACTGCTGGTAGGAGGGTAAATTAAAACTTTCTGAAGGGTATTTATATCACAGTTTTAAGAGTGCACACCCTTTAAACCACCCTTCAACATCCAGTAATGTATCCTAAGGAACTAGCTGGTATAATGAAAAAGTACAACGATGTTCACTTATTTTAGTTTTGCTTACAAAACACCTGGAAGCCACCAAAATGTCCCAGCAATGAACGGAAGGTCTGGTTGACTTAAGTAATTTAATGTAAGTGAGTTTAGACATCATATAATAATGGAGGTATACTGACTGATTTGGAAGAGTATTTGTGATATAAATTACCATAGGAAATACAAGTTGTAACATGCAATATGAGAGCATGATTCCATTTTACAAATTACAGGAGGAGTTGTTTGGCACCGTAGTTAAGTTGTCATGTCGGACACTGGCATTCCCATATCATTGTACCTGATTCAAGTCCTGGCTACTCTGCTTCTGATACAGCTTCCTGAGATGGTGGCTTGAATACTTGGGCCTCTGCCACCTATGTGGGAGACCCAGACTGAGTTCCAGGCTCCTGGCTTCTGCCTGGCCTACCCCTAACTGTTGCAGGCATTTAGGAAGTGATTCAGAGAGCAGATCTCTCTGTCTCAATGCCTTTCAAATAAAATGAAAATAAATAAATTTTATAAATTATGTAAACCTAAAATCTATGAAAATATTGACAACTATTTTCTCTAATTTTTTTTTTTTTTTTTTTTTTTTTTTTTTTTTTTTTACAGGCAGAGTGGACAGTGAGAGAAAGAGACAGAGAGAAAGGTCTTCCTTTGCCGTTGGTTCACCCTCCAATGGCCGCTGCGGCCGGCGCACCGCGCTGATCCGATGGCAGGAGGCAGGTGCTTCTCCTGGTTTCCCATGGGGTGCAGGGCCCAAGCACTTGGGCCATCCTCCACTGCACTCGCTGGCCACAGCAGAGAGCTGGCCTGGAAGAGGGGCAACCAGGACAGAATCCGGCGCCCCGACCGGGACTAGAACCCAGTGTGCCGGCGCCGCAAGGCGGAGGAGCCTAGTGAGCCGCGGCGCCGGCTTGCTATTTTCCCTAAACAAAGAGATTAAAAAGAAATTTAAATTTCCCTTAGTGATGTTTTGATTTTCTGCCTCTTCCAATATCCTCATGATTACATATTTACTTGAACAACAGCAACAATAATAAAACTAATAATGATAAATAGAAACAAGCATGTTTCATGCAACCAAGCAAGTGGTTCTTGGAAAATAGCAAATAAAACTATGAAACATCATAGAAACTGAAAAGATAGATGGAAAAAAAAATCAACAATTGAGTTTGTATATATTAAGTCGTGAGTGCAAGTGGGCACAAGGCTGAGCTACTTCCTTGTATTGACTTATGAAATCCCCACACAGCCCTCTAGTACCACTCCATTCACAGACAAGGAATCCTGGAGAGGTGACGAAACTATTGTAGGGTAACCCTGACATTCAGAGTTGTTTAGACTGGCTTTGGCTTTCATAGTTTTAACTTTTCAGTCTTGCTACCTCAGGTAAAAGCGTTTTCCAAACACTCTCAGTGTGCTCTTCCAGCCAAATCTTTTCTATTTTCAGTTCAGATACTTACTCAGTAGACTCTTGGCTTTCCAACCACAGGCAAGGTCACATCCATCTCAGTTGCCATGGAATCGGAGTCACAAACCAGGCTCACTCTTGATACATACTGTGACAGATGAGCAAGTCAACGACTCTGCCAGAAAGAACCGTAAGGAAAATATTAGGAGAAATACAGATTAGATTCCTGACCAGAGCAATCGAAGCCAAATCTTTACTATGCATTGTTAGAGAAATTTAGTGCTTAGTGCTTTGAAAGTATTTTCAATATTGTGGAGAAAATTAAAAAGACAAGTATTTCAAAGGAGTTCTGAGGTAGGCCTTGGACAAGAGGGACTGAACACGTGCCTGTTGGCTGTGTAAAATGTGTTTCCCTTAACGCAGGGTTGTAGCATCAAGTCCTTGACTCTGTCATCCCCAACCTCTGAATTTCAAAAGTTTCCTCAACACCAACCCCCATAAGCCTCCTAAGCATAGAATTTTATGGTGTCCCCCAACCCCAGGCCTCTGATCTCCAACCCGGAGGTTCTCACAGACACTAATACCCCCATATGTTCAAACCTGACTTCTGTTTAGTGACTACAAAGCTCAATGATCCTATCTGATTGCCAAACAGTGATTCAGATAGGTCCCACTCTCTCTCTCCCTCACACACACACACATTTCCAATGTTATTCTAATCCCTGGGGTTCGATTGCTGGCCAACTCAATCTCATCTCTCCCCCCACAACTGGCAGTCCCAACCTCTAACTGCCACTGATCCCTCCATTCCCTGTTCCCTGATCTATGGAAGTCCAATCATTAATTCAGTCGTCGACTATCTTAAGTAAATCCCAAACAGTAACGGCCCACAGCATTTCTCCAAAACATTGATTCCCAGTGACCCTCTCTCATCACTGAACCCCAGAGCTTCTGCAATCACGAATTCCAGTCACCAAACTTTTATTATCCACAGAACTTAGAACGTCTCATCACTGACCCTCTAAGGCTTCCAGTCACGGAGCCCTAATGCTCTCCAAATCAATGCCTTCCACGAAATCCACTTGACTGCAGAATCACGAAGCTCCCAACGCATCCTGCCAATCAAGACGTCTGCTGGAACACTCATTTAGTAATTCCTGCATACTCCAAGTTCATCTTCAAAGAGATCTGCCACTGACTCCCACAAACCTCCGCCCACCACCGCGGAACGCAACCGACACTCAAACGCCCCATCACTTAACCCTTCCGTTCCCTCGGACTGACCCCTACAGGTACCCATAACTGACCCAGTTGGGCCACCGTAGTCTTCCACTCACCATCATACACAGCTCTCTGCCTGTTCTTTAAGCTAACAGATCTCTTTTATCCTGGGTCCGCGCTCTTAACCAGAAATGGATGGCTACACCACACCTCCTCACCGCGGTATAAGGTCTTCTCATTCTGAGTGGCCGTTGCGCAGGCTCAGTCGCGACTTGGAGGCTGTCGGCCGCTACCTGGCAACCTTTCGGAGAACAGGATTCTGGGTTTCAGAGCTTTGATGGCCGCACCCGTTTGACAAGTTCAGGCTGGGAGCGGCCATGTTTAAATTCTTGCCGTACAACGAGCCGCTGAGCCCTTGGCTAGCTATCTTACGGTAGGGAGAAACGAGTGCCCCTGGATCCCTAGACAGAAGTGTCATCGCTACTCCTACTCAGCTTACACTCCCAAACCTCCTGTCACCAAGGTGGAGGCGCGCGGACCTCGAAGCTGTGTTTTCTTTGTCTCCAGCAGTCCAGAGAGAAACAAGATGGCCGCGTACGTTTTTACCGCTTCTTACGTGACAGGGTGCGGCCATCTCCGAGGAGACGCTTCCAATATGGCTTGCTAAAACTTTCTAGGCCAGCTCTGGGAGGTGAGGAGCCGCCAGCTTACTCGGTCCTCTTGCGGGGAACCTGCGGCGGCCTGAGGACGGGGCGTGACTTTCACGGAGAGGGCGGGGCTACGAGGAAAGGGCGGGGACGCCGGAGGGGAGAGTAAGGTTTTCTTGGGTGATTATTGATATAAAGAAAATATTGAAAGCAAGGTCTTTATGTTCACCAGAAGCAGACCCTCGTGTCTATCCGTGAGTGCAGGTAGTTTTTTTGGCAGATAGAGATGGGAAAGTGAGAAAGGGGTGGGATAGAAACCAGCACCCAATACTTCAATGAACACATTACCCCTGGGAGTTTGTAGAAACCATCTCCACGTTATCCCACCTAACGGCCGATGAAGCTGGATATTTATATCCCAGTTCACCCTCTTCGTTGTTTACGAACTATTCCAGAGATGTTAAAACACTAGCATTGGGGCTGTCTGCACCTGGCTGCTCCACTTCCAATCCAGCTCCCTGCTATGTATGGCCCCTGCACCGACATGGGAGACCCGGAAGAAGCTCCTGGCTTCAGATCAGCGCAGTTCCGGCCGTTGTGGCCATCTGGGGAGTGCACCAGAAGGTGGAAGATACACCACACACACACCCTTTTCTCTCTCTGCCTCTGCCTCTCTGTAACTCTAACTTTCAAATAAATAAATAAATCTTAAACAGACCAGCCAACATTTCCAGTCTGCCTGGCAGGCAGTTCTGAGGCAGTCTGTAAATAAGAAACCAGTAGTCTACCTAGGGGAATGGTGAGTGCCCAGAGGAAGAGGAAGTGAGGGGATCCCAGGTACTGACAGCATTAGCTAGCCTTGTCTTGAATAAAACCTAAAGCAGTGCTCTGCCCATCACAGGCATGGGAACTTCTCTAGGGGCAGGGAAGGAGAGAGAAGCAAGGTGTCTCTTTTGTGCATGTGTGCATATTTATGGGGCACATATGACCAGCGTTACACAGGGAAAAACAAAGAACTGCTAGCCGCGGGGCATCTAGAAATGATTGCTTATGAAAATAGCTCTTTTTAATTTTTTAAAAAGATTTCTTTATTTGGAAGGCAGAGTTAGAGAGGGAGAGACACATTTTCCAACTGCTGGTTCACTCCCCAAATGGCCACAATGTCCAGGACTGGGCCAGGCCAAAGCCAGGAGCCTGGAACTCCAACCTGGTCTCCCACGTGGGTGGTGAGGGGCCAAGCACTTTTGGGCCATCTTCTGCTTTCCCAAGCACATTCAGGGAGCTGGATCAGAAGTGGAGCTGCTGGGACCTGAACTGGTGCTTACATAGGATGCCAGCATTGTAGATTTATGATCTAGCAGTTGAACCCAATGCACCACATGCTGGCCTGGATTCCAACTGGTTATCATAGTTCCTGGTGTAATAACTGGCCTTGAAAATGATTCAGGCTCCTGGCTTCGGCCTGGCCCAGCCCTGGCTCTTGTGGCCATCAGAGGAATGAACAGTAGATGGAAGACATCTCTCCTTCTCTCTCTCCCTCTTTCTCCACAACTTTACCTTTCAAATAAATAAATAAATCTTGAAAAGAAAAAGCAATTGTTCCCAATGACTTCCTAGTATTCCTACTTGCTAGCATTCACACTCTTGTGTGTTGGTCTGTGAGACTAATAGAATGCAGAAGTGATGGCATGTCACTGAGATTAGGTTATAAAAGTCACTGCAGTTTGAAAGCTCCTCCACCCCAATAACTTACTCCAGGAGTAGTGGCTACATCATGAGGACACTAGCTAGCCCATTGGAGAGGCCCAGGTAGCAAGGAACTCTGGGCTTCAGCCGACAGCCTGGGAGCAACTGTGGCCTTCCTATAACCAAGTGGGTTGACTTGGAAGCAGATTTCCCAGCCCCAGTCAAACCTTGCAATGCACACATCTCTGTCAGCCCCCTTACTCTTCACCCTTTATAAAGTGTGTGAGATACTGAATAAAGTTTGTTGTGTTTAGCTGCTGCGTTTGTTCTGCATAAACAGATGGCTTCAGTGCTGTGGTAAAGATGCTTTTAATTGACATTTCTGAATTCCCAAACAGGTTCCTAACGTGTGAGGTTGTTCTGTCAGATCATATCGGATTATTAGCAGTTTCTTTTTCTTTCACATGTTGGGAGAAGTAAAGGCCTATAGCTCCGCTAGATTTTTGAAATTTGAAAGAGTTGAAGAGTCTTGCTTCATCTGAATCAATACAAGTGCTTCATGAAGTGCTTTGAAGTATTATAGTAATTAATACAAATGACCAATTATATAGAGAGAGTCTGTTACATGCCTGGCTTGTTCTTTTTTTAAAAAAATTTATTTTATTTATTTGAAAGACAGAGTTACAGAGAGAGGTAGAGACAGTGATAGAGGTCTTCTATCTGCTGGTTCACTCCCCAGATGGCAACAACAGCCAGAGCTGCACCCATCCAAAGCCAGGAGCCAGGAGCTTCCTCCGGGTCTCCCATGTGGGTGCAGGGGCGCAAGCCCTTGGGCCATTTTCTACTGCTTTCCCAGGCAATAGCGGAGAGCTGGATCGGAAGAGGAGCAGCCAGGACTAGAACCAGCGCCCATATGAGATGCTGGTGCTTTAGGCCAGGGCTTTACCCTGTTGCACCATAGCGCTGGCCCCAACCTGGCTTGTTCTTACTCTATGACTAGACTGGTGAGGAAGCCGCAAGTTGATAAAATATCACTGGTAAAGGCAGAGAGAAAGAGAACCTTAGCAGATCTTACGCTGGGAATTAAAGTCTCAGGGTTGGTGTTTGACCTAACAGTTAAGACATTGTTTAGGAGGCAGGCATTGTGGCACAAGAGTTAAGAGTCACTAGGGACACCTGCCATCCCATATTGGAGTTGCCTGAGTTTGAGTCTTGGCTCCGTTTCTGATCTAGCTTCCTGCTAATGTGCATCCTGGGAGGAAGCAGGTGATTGTTCAAGTACTTGGGTCCTTGCCACCCATGTGGGAGACCTAGATGAAGCTCCTGGCTCCTGGCTTTAGCCTGGCCCACCCGAGCCCAACTGTTAGGGCCATTTGGAAAGTATACCAGTATATGGAAGATATTTCTCTCTCTCTCTCTCTCTCTCTCTCTCTCTCTCTCTCTCTCTTTCTAACTCTGCCTTTCAAATAAAGTAAATCTTTTTTAAAAAGTATTCACAAAAGAGCACATCATGAATAATTTCAGTTCTGAGAAGGTCAAGAACAGGCAAAGCAAATGCATTGAGTTATACATCAGAAAACAGTTGGCTGTAGGGGCTACTGAAGATTTTGTTGTGATGACAGTGCTCTATATCTTGTTTCGGTGGCCATCAGCAACCCTTATGAGAGTGCCCTCTCTGGGCAGGGAATTTGAGAAAGGAACCCCAGGTAACCATAGTACCATGAATTTTTGGATTAGTAAAAGAAAGGCTGTGGGCTAACCCAAGTTGCACTGAACATCAGCTCTCACTTTCTTCCTTGGCTTGATGCCTAGACTTTGAAGCCTGTGGAAGCAGATTTGGTGGCCTGGGCACTGTCATCATTTAAAGGGATACAGGGTCCCAAATTTGGCCTAAAAGGAGGCATAGCTCTTCCTTGCTCTGGAGCATAAAGGACCCTGCCTTGACCCAAGAGTGAACAGGGTTTTGCCCTTGTCAGTGGAAACTTGCCAGTATAGGGGTGGAATGTGACTATCCCTCGGTTCCAGGGGGGGTCTTGTGCGTCGTTAGGCATGAGCAGAGGCCACACCCCATCCTGTCTTGAAGGTGTATGTGTGTGCCAGGAAGAGTGGGTAAAAAGAGTCTCAAAGTATAAATTTTGAAAAAGTTAAAAAGTATAACCACAATGAAAAGACACAACGGCTTACACAGGAGACTTTAGAAGGAGCCAGCATATAGCTGCCCTATTTACTGGATTGAGACAAAGAACTTATATAAGGCTTGTTAAAAAGTGATGATGCTGAGCCGGCGCCGCGGCTCACTAGGCTAATCCTCCGCCTAGCGGCGCCGGCACACCGGGTTCTAGTCCCGGTCGGGGCGCCGGATTCTGTCCCGGTTGCCCCTCTTCCAGGCCAGCCCTCTGCTGTGGCCAGGGAGTGCAGTGGAGGATGGCCCAGGTGCTTGGGCCCTGCACCCCATGGGAGACCAGGAAAAGCACCTGGCTCCTGGCTCCTGCCATCGGATCAGCGCGGTGCGCCGGCCGCGGCGGCCATTGGAGGGTGAACCAACGGCAAAGGAAGACCTTTCTCTCTGTCTCTCTCTCTCTCACTGTCCGCTCTGCCTGTCAAAAAAAAAAAAAAAAAAAGTGATGATGCATTTGGAGAGTAGCACTTAAAATATACACTTCTGAAGTGAGATTATCTCAAGGAACGTTTAATGATAACAGATGAAACAAAAAAGATGAAAAATGGATGCACATTAGCCAAATAGGAGGCAGGGCATAGTTAATTGCAGGCAAGCAACTACCAAATTCTATCTTAGTTTCCTATTGCTGCTTCCTATCGCTCTCCTGGATTCTTCTACTTTCCCTACTACACTGGACAGGCTAAAGGCCAACTCCCTCTCAGTGCCACACAGGCTCCTGCTCCTCAGTGCCTCAGCAACATATCCCTAGGTGGTCTCTGGGCCACAAGAACACACTCCAGGCACAAGCATGTGCAGTAGTAGGGCTGCTTGAACTGGGGTAGAAAGGGAGGGGTGCAAAGGACAGAGCAGGCAGGAGGGAGGTCCCCAGGGTTCTTCCTCCAAAGACCTGATCAACTGTTACCTCTGCTATGGTGTGGCCAACTTCATGGCGTGAAGTAAACACACTGGATTCTTCTATAGATCTTGAATCTGAAGTAGACTAATGGAGTAAGAGCGGGTTGCAGAAGAATCCGGATGAGGTAAAGAGGGGGTGAAGATTCCTGGATCTCCAAAGGAAGATGTCAGTTGAAAACTCTTTGATACTGAGTCTATCACCTCTCTCAGAGCTTAGCCTAGGAGGTCCTGGCCTTGAGAAGGCACAAACAGAAATAAGAGTACAAGGTATAGCAGTATCTCGTGGGCCACATGTATACTGGAAACACAGAGGGTCAGATGGGGTGACAGTGTGTTTCAGAGGAAGCAGTTGATGATTCCAAGACTGACAGTGACATCAAGGTATGCGTCCCAGCAGGATTTACAACCCCAGAAAAGGTGAAAGGACAGAATAACTGTGCCTGGGACCACAAGAGTAGCCATGCTCCTAGGACACAGCAGGTGATGGCTAGGGTGGTCTCCTCCCTGCCACTCACATGGAAGGTCTGGACTGAGTTCTCAGCCCCCCGTTTCCACCCGTCCCAATCCCAGCTGTTGACAGTACTTGGGGAACTGACCAGTAGATGGAAGATCTCTGTCTATGTCTGCCTTTCAAATAAAAAGACAAGAAAGGGAGGAAAGCAGAGAGGAATAGATGGAGAGAGGGAAGGAGGAAAAGAAGAAAAGAAAGAACTGGAGCTGTGCTAACGACCAGATTAGTATCTTAGAAGGTTGCAGAGAACAAAGCAGTGGTGTCTTAAAGGAGAAACGTTTGCACTCCAGGACACCACACCTTCTTACCCCTACTCCCACAGGGTTGGCTAATTTCTTGATGGAAACAGGGAGGCAAAAGATTCAGAGATGTTAGATAGTCACACAGCAAAACAGGAGTGACTGTCATTCAAGAATGAAAAGAGCCAGTGATATGGTGAGGTTTATGAGAAGGCCTAGGCTGGCTACAGGTGGATACACTGAATCCTGTGTGAACTTTCTAGCTATAGTTTGGTCATTTATATGAACAGTTAGTTTGCACACAGAAGATATGTAAACCCAGAATACTATGGTCTTCCCACCATCCAAGTCATTTGGAAATATGTGTGGAATGAGGAATAGATTTCCCTCCCAACCTTGTCATTCTTTTTTGGGGGAACCTTATTGGTTCACAATAGTCACACACTCATCCACTAATCAGGGTCCATGAAGGATATGAAAGACAAGGTGAGGCAAGGGGTAGGAAAGGCTGGAAGCCACACAGGATCATGGATCTTGAACATCTGTGCAAATGTGGTCCATAAGTTCATGTGCAAACACGGATTTTCCATAAAGCTGGAGCTTTAGTTACTAATACTGTTCCAAATGAGTTTCCTCTTCTCCACGTTACAGGAGGTGAAGAAAGTAAAGGAGTCATCAGCATCTTTGTTACCCTCTCTTTATTCCTCCTCTGTAAGTCTCAAATGAGTTTCTTGAGAGGTTTTTCTTTTTTGGAAGCAGTGGTATTCTTGTAGTGTGCCACCTCAGAATTGGGGAGGGGATTCCTATCCTTGTGTTCTGAGGCAACTCCTTAACTCCTGCTTACCTTCACAAACCCAGACAGAAACCACCACTGAAAACAAAATCACATCCAGCCACATGGGCAAAAGAGAAATACAGGGGGACAGGGTCACCAAGAGGTGTAGGACTTAGGGAAGCCCCAGTCCAGAGTGGAAACCTCGTTCTTCCCCACGTACATGCACAGAGGCAGCTCTTCAGGCTCTTGCTGCAGAAGAATCTCAGCTGAGACAGCAGCCCAAAGAAACACAAGCAGTCCCACCCTTCTTGTCATGAAGCAGACTCCTGTGAGTCACTAGAACACCCTCAGGGCAGCTCACAGCGGGGGAACCTGCGGGAGCATCCTGGGCTCCTGATGCAATTTCTATATCTTAGTCCACAATCCTGGACTCCTGAGAGTCCCAACCATCCGCTGAATCTACTACAGTGGACAACAGCAGAGACCAACTCTGATAATTCCCAAAAGGCTCCTTTTCTTCCACACCTCAGGGACACCGACCTAGGGTATTGCAGTAGTCAGTGTGACCAGAGCTACAGAGAAGCAAAAAGAAACAATGAAAGAAGGTTTATGGGAATTTTAGAACACCATCAAGAGGCCTAAAATTTACATTGTAGGGTTTCAAAAAGGAGAATATACTTAAAAAAAAAAAACCCATAAGGCACATTTAAAGAAATATCAGCTGAAATTATCCCAAACCTGGGATAAGACAACATCAATATATAGGAAGTGCAATGAGCTCTGGTGAAATTTAACCCAAAGAGGGGTTCACCAAGAACCATCATCATCAAAATGTCAAATAACCAAGACTTGGGGCAGCCATTTGGTGAAGTGGTTAAGATGTTGGTTGGGATGCCCACATTCCATATTGGAGTGCAGAGCTTGGGTTCGAATCCCAGCTCTACTCATGATTCCAGCTTCTTGCAGTGCAGAAGGTGTGGTCCTTGCCAACCTCCCTGTGGAAGATCTAGACATTGGATTCCTGGCTCCTGGTTTTAGCCTGGCCCAGCCCTAGATGTTGCAGAAATCTGGGGAGTATATCCGCAGATGGGATATTCATTCTTTCTCTCCCTCTCTCTCTGCTTCTAACTTTCTCTCTGCCATGGCCCCTCCCCCCCATCCCTCCATCCCTTTCATTTATAAATAGACAAATAAATAAATAACTGTAAAACCAAAGAACAAGAAAGAAATCTGAAAGAAGAGGTAAGACACATATCACACTCTAAGGCATTTCTAGATATTTGCCAGACTGTTTATCAGCAGGCGTTCGGCAAAAACAGATGAGAATGAAACATTGCATTCAAAGTGTAGAACCGGAATAAAAACTGGAAGCTGTGAATATTTGCCTGGCTTAGCTGTCTTTAGGAAATGAGTAAGAAATAAAATTGTTTCACCAATGCTAAGTAAGTCCATTACTTCTAGAAATGTCTTCTGGGAATTGATAGAAAATTATTTTAGCTGTAACAAATGACTGCTAACTAACATAAAATATGAAAGTAAAAACCAAATAGTATATGTAATACATGTTCACATCCAAAATATCCTAATACTATAAGGATGATGTGTAAAGCAATTTTATCTATACTGTTCAGGTTAAAAGACAAACTATTAAAATCAGTTGTAGCTACAATAAACTATTGAGGGGCAGAAGTTATGAAAAAATGGAAATGTTGACATCAATATTATGGAAGAGATGGGGGTAATGGGATGAAAGCAAAGCATGTTTCTGTACCATTAAAGTTCTGGCGTTATTACCTTAAACTAGCTTGTTATAATTATACGATATTTTATGTAAGCCTCAAAGTAACCACAAAACCAAAAACCTATAACAGTTGCACAAAATTGAAAAAGAAAAGATTCAGCGTATACTACTACCACAAAAAAACCACAAAGGCAAACAGCAAGACAGGAAGAAACAAAGGATTTATAAAACCAGAAAATAACTTACAAAATGTCAGTAACAAATTCTTATCTATCAATAATTACCAAATTATCTAATGGAAAGAAATAGTGACAGAATTGGTAAAAAGAAATAAATATACCTTATTAGTACAGAAAACATAATGAAAGAAAAGGAATGGGACAATAGATTACATGCAAATGGGAATAAAAACGAAACGGTGATAGCTAAATTTACATTAGACCAAACAGACACGAAGTAAAAAACTGCAAAAATAGATTAAGAAGGCTTATAATATTATGGTAAAAAGATCCACTCATCAAGATGCGACAATTATAAATACACATGCATCCAATGTCAGAGGCTCTAAATATATAAAACAATCATTATAAGTAAATAATGATTTCAAGAGAAAGAATGGAATACAAGAATAACAGGGGAACTTGATACTCCAGTTTCAACAATGGACAGATCATTTACACAGAGAATAAAGAAACTTTAAACTTGATTAAACTTTAGACCAAAATGCCCAACACCACACAGGGCACACTTTCTTAAATGCACAAGAAATATTCTCCAGGAAGCCATAAAACAAGTCTTACCAACTTTATGAAGATTATAATCATGCCAAGTAACCCCAATTACAATAGCATCCAACTAGAAATCAGTAACAGGAGAAATCTTGGAAAATTCACAACATTATGGAAATTAGACAACATGCTCTTGTACAACTGATAGAGTTGCAGAAAAAATAAAGGAAATTTTAAAATACTGTGAGACAAATGGAAATGGAAAAACAACATAGTAAAATGTATAGGAAGCAGCAAAAGCAGTTCTAAAAGATTTATAGTGACAAATTCACTAAAAGAAAGGACAGTTGTGGTACAGCAGAGTAGGGTGATGCTTGGGACACCTGCATCCCATATCAGAGGGCCTGGGATTGAGTTCCACCTCTGCTTCAATCCAGCCTCCTACTAATGTACACACTAGGAGGCAGCAGATGATGGCTCGGTACTTGAGCCTCTGCCACCCCCAAGGGAGATCTAGATCAAGTTCCTGGCTCCTGGTTTCAGTGTGACCCAGCTCTGGCTGTTTCAGGCATTTGGGAAGTGAACCAGTGGATGGAAGCTTTCTCTGTCTTTATCTGTCTCTCTGTCATTCTGCCTTTAAAATAAATAAAAATAAGCCAACATTTAAAGATTTATTTATTATTTATAAGTTACACAGAGAGGAGAGAGAGAGAGAGAGAGAGGCCTTCCATCTGCTGGTTCACTCCCCATTTGGCCACAACAGCCGGAGCTGCACTGATCCAAAGCCAGGATCCAGGAGCTTCCTCCAGGTCTCCCATGTGGGTGCAGGGGCCCAAGGACTTGGGCCATCTTCTACTGCTTTCCCAGGCCATAGCAGAGAGCTGGATGGGAAGTGAAGCAGCTGGGGCTAGAACCAGCGCCTATTTGAGATGCCAGTGCTTCAGGCCAGGGCGTTAACCCACTGTACCACAGCACCAGCCCCAATAAGCCAACATTTAAAAAGAAGAAGAAAGAGGGGCCAGCGCTGCGGTGTAGCAAGTAAAACTTCCGCCTGCAGTGCCAGCATCCCATATGGGCGCCGGTTAGGGTCCCGGCTGCTCCTCTTCTGAACCAGCTCTCTGCTATGGCCTGGGAAAGCAGCAGAAGATGGCCCAAGTCTTTGGGCCCCTGCACCCGCATGGGGACCTGGAAGAACTCCTGGCTCCTGGCTTCAGATTAGCGCAGCTCCGGCCGTTGCGGCCAGCTGGGGAGTGAACCAGCGGGTAGAAGACACCTTTCTCTTTCTCTCTGCCTCTACTTCTTTCTCTGTGTAACTCTGACTTTCAAGTAAAATAAATAAATTTAAAAAAAAAAAAAGAAGAAAGATTTCAAATAATCTCACATTGGACCTCAAGGATCTAGAAAAACAAACCAAGACCAAAGTTAGAAGAGTGAAACAGGGGCCAGCACTGTGGTGTAGTAGGCTAAGCCTCCGCCTGTGGTGCCAGTTTGAATCCAGGCTGCTCCTCTTCCAATCCAGCTCTCTGATTATGGCCTGGGAAAGTGGTAGAAGATTGTGGTGAAATGCCAAGATGGCCCTGACAAACGAGTGTCAGTTACTCAGGAATGGCTTTGAAACCCACCTGGCAATGGAGCCTGCCTGGCAACAGGCTGTGATTGGATGGCTTCGGATACTGCCTGGCAACAGGCTGTGATTGGTTAGGGCATAAACCCCCCTTGACCGGATTGGCTGCCTTGGCTATATAAGCTGTTGTACTAACTGAAATAAACGAGTCTGCGGGCTGCTTGGCTCTGGCCCGCTTTCACCTGACTCCCCGGGTCTGGGTGGTGACTCCATGCCTCTTGCCCCGACCACGCTCCTCATCTCAGAAGAAATCAACCGCAACAGAAGATGGCCCAAGGGGTTGGGGCCCTGCAATCACATGGAAGGCCCAGAAAAATCTCCTGACTCCTGGCTCCAGGCTCCAGATTGGCCCAGCTCCAGCCTTTGTGGCCATTTGGGGAGTGAACCATGGGATGGAAGACCTCTCTGTCTCTCCCTCTTCTGTAGCTCTACCTCTCAAATAAATTTTTAAAAAAGAGCAAAGTAAATTACAAATATCAGATCAGAAATAAATAAATGAAATAGAAACTAGAAAAAAATCAATAAAAATAGGAGTTGAATTTTTTCAAGATAAACAATTGACAGCCCGCCCACTGGACCATGAGTTCTGATGCTGACCTGGATGCCCCGCGCCAGCCCACGCTGCTTCCTTGGCTCCCCTCAGGTCCTGTGGTGCACAACGGAGCTGGCGAGAACCTGGGTGGCCGCTCATGGTTTGTCGCTCGTCTGTCAAGGGGTCCTAAGTCTCTCAAGTGATTGAATAAAACTCACCTTATTTGGGACTGAAAAAAAAAAAAAAGACAATTGACAGGCCCTTTATCCCCCTAACTTTTCCTAACTAGGAAAAAAAGAGACAAGACTCAAAATAAGAAATGAGAGAGACATTCTAACAGATACCATATAAATAACAAGGGATCATAATATATTACTATGAACAATTATGTTACAACAAATTGAATAACCTAGAAGAAACAGGTAAGTTCCTATATCATACAACCTATCAACACTGGATCATGGGCCGGCGCCGTGGCTCAATAGGCTAATCCTCCACCTTGCGGCGCCGGCACACAAGGTTCTAGTCCCGGTCGGGGCGCCAGATTCTGTCCCGGTTGCCCCTCTTCCAGGCCAGCCCTCTGCTGTGGCCAGGGAGTGCAGTGGAGGATGGCCCAGGTGCTTGGGCCCTGCACCCCATAGGAGACCAGGAAAAGCACCTGGATCCTGGCTCCTGCCATCGGATCAGCGCGGTGCGCCGGCTGCAGCGGCGGCCATTGGAGGGTGAACCAACGGCAAAGGAAGACCTTTCTCTCTCTGTCTCTCTCACTGTCCACTCTGCCTGTCAAAAAAAAAAAAAAAAAAAAAAAAAAAAAAAAAAAAAAACAACACTGGATCATAAGAGTGGAAACTATGATCAAATCAATAACAAAAAGCCTCCCAACTAAGAAAAACTTGGGTTCAGATGGCTTTACAAGTGAAATGTAACAAACATTAAAGGAAGACTTCTCCTCCTCCTCCTTCTTCTTTTCTTTTTTGACAGGCAGAGTTACACAGTGAGAGAGAGAGAGAGACAGAGAGAAAGGTCTTCCTTCCATTGGTTCACCCCCTAAATGGCTGTTATGGCCGGCACACTGCGCCCATCCGAAGCCATAAGCCAGGTGCCTCCTCCTGGTCTCCCATGTGGGTGCAGGGCCCAAGCACTTGGGCCATCCTCCACTGCCTTCCCGGGCCACAGCAGAGAGCTGGACTGGAAGAGGAGCAACCAGGACAGAACCGGCGCCCCAACTGGGACTAGAACCCAGGGTGCCGGTGCCACAGGCGGAGGATTAGCCTAGTGAGCTGAGGTGCTAGCCAACTAATCCTTCTTAAACTTTCCCAAAAATTGAAGTTGAAGGGATACTTTCAAATTCATTTTATGAGTCCAGTATTACCCTGATGCCAAAGCCAGACAAAAGACACTGAAAGAAAATTACAAGCCAGTATCTCTGATTAACATGGATACAAAAATCTTCAACAAAATGCTACTAATGGAATTCAACAACACACAAAAAGAATCATACAACATGATCAAGTGGGTTTTATCCTGAGATGCAAGGGTGGTTCAACATATGCAAATATATATAAGGGTGACACACCACTTTAACAAAAAGGATTAAAAAAGCATATGGTCATCTCAATAGATGCAGAAAAAGCATTTAACAAAATTCAATAATTCTTCATAAAAACTCTGGACAGATTAGTTATATGGAATATACCTCAACACAATAAAGGCTATATATGACAAACTCATAGCCAACATTATAGTCAACAGCTTTATGAAAAGTTGAATGCTTTTCCTTTAAGATCAGGGATAAGACAAGAATACCCACTTTCTCCACTTCTTACCCTGTACTGGGAGTACTAGTCAGGGAAATTAAACAAAAGAGAAAAAAAACCATCACATCAATAGGAAAGAAAGAGTGAAATTGTCTCTTTGGTGATGATATTATCTTATAAATAGAAGACCCTAAAGACTCCACTAAGGGGCTGTTAGATCTGATACATATATTCAGTAAAGTTACAGGATATAAAACCAACATATAAAATCGGTAATATTTCTACTAATAATAAACTACCTGAAAAGGAAATTAAGAAAATAATCCCACTTATATTTACAATGTAAAATACTTAGGGAGGCCCGGCACCACGGCTTACTAGGCTAATCCTCTGCCTTGCGGCGCTGGCACACCGGGTTCTAGTCCCGGTCGGGGCACTGGATTCTGTCCCGGTTGCCCCTCTTCCAGGCCAGCTCTCTGCTGTGGCCAGGGAGTGCAGTGGAGGATGGCCCAAGTGCTTGGGCCCTGCACCCCATGGGAGACCAGGAGAAGCACCTGGCTCCTGCCTTCGGATCAGTGTGGTGCACCGGCCGCAGCACGCCAGCCGCGGCGGCCATTGGAGGGTGAACCAACGGCAAAAGAAGACCTTTCTCTCTCTCTCTCTCACTGTCCACTCTGCCTGTAAAAAAAAAAAAAAAAAAAAAAAAAAAAAAAAAAAAAAAGTAAAATACTTAGGGGTAAACTTGCCAAGGTTTTTAAGGAACTGTATACTGAAAAGCATAAAATACTGATGAATGAGACTGAAGAAAACACATATGGAAATATATTATGTTCATGAATTGGAATATTGTTAAAATGTACATACTACCCAAAGTTATCAACATATTCAATGCAATATCTGTCAACATTCCAATGTTGTTTTTCGCAGAAATAAAACCACAAAAGACCCCAAATAGCCAAAGCAATCTTGAACTAAAAGAATAGAGTTGTATGCATCACACTTTCTGCTTTCAAAATTATAACAAAGCTATTGTAGTTGTTGCCCTAGGACTAAATGAAACATCAGAAATGATATATTCAATTGCATAAACAATAATTTCCATGACAGTATAGAAATAACAAATACATCATTAATTACAATTAGCCTAAGAATGTAACTATTGGCCAGCGCCACAGTTCACTTGGCTAATCCTCCTCCAGCAGCGCCGGCACCCCAGGTTCTAGTCCCGGTTGCCCCTCTTCCAGTCCAGCTCTCTGCTGTGGCCTGGGAAGGCAGTGGAGGATGGCCCAAGTGCTTGGGCCCTGCACCCGCATGAGAGACCAGGAGGAGGCACCTGGCTTCTGGCTTCAGATCGGCGCAGCGCCATTTGGGGGGTGAATCAACCGAAGAAGACCTTTCTCTCTCTGTCTCTGTCTCTCTCTCTCTCACTAACTCTGCCTGTCAAAAAAAAAAAAAAAAAAAAGAATGTGACTATTAAAGGGTATACTTTACTGCTAGTTCTGGACCAAGAAGTAGTGTAAAGAGGCATTAAACTATGGTAAAGTGTAAGAGAACTCCAAAGAGTACCCTAGCTGAGGGAGAATACCCAAGGGAGGATATATGTGAAAGGTGAAATCTCTCAGACTGGGATCCAGGCCTTACAGAAAGTGGGGCTATATAGCCTCATTGGATAATGGGGAATTCTGGTGTTGTCAAGACCACTCAGAGCTGAAAAAGCAGGAAATAACTGTTCTGAACACAGTTGAGTTGCAATGATAGAGCTGAAGTAGAGGCACAAGCCTTGGAAAATACAGTGTCTGCAATGAGAGGGCCATGGGAAATAAACCATTTTGAAAGTGGGGAGCCGTGGCTGGCAGTCAGGCACCTGAGGCAGGGGTGGTGGGGGTATTGGGAGCTGCTGTAGGTCCATGGATGATAGCTAACGCTGCTTGCCCCGGAACAGCACAGGAAAGCAGTCAGTTGGGTTTGGCTAAGCTGTAATCATGAAAGGACTCCATGTCTCAATACACAGCTGGGGCAGAACACCACAAAGTGTTCTCAAATTTCCACGTTGCTAAAAGACCATGCAGGAGGAGAAAGACAAACAAAAAGGTTCTACAAGCTAGAACCTGTAAGAGAAGCCTCCTTTCTCCCACAATGTTCCACCTTTGTCCTCTGTTGAAAAGCTTAAAGTATGCCTGCAAAAAAGGAGAAAATGTTTTGAAGTTAGTCTGTTACAGCAGAGCAGGTACTGCATTTGGCACTGTGAAACAGTAAGTGGCACAATAATGGGTAAATATCCTCCAGTTTGTTGAGAATCTTGGATGTGTTCTCTCATGTCTTCATCACATTTGGGAAGTTTTGGCAATACTTTTTTTTCTCTCTGTTCTTCATGCTAGACCATTTCAATAGCCTTATTTTCAGGTCGAGTTTTCTGCCTGTTTAAAATCACCATTGATCTCCTTTAAGTGAATTACTTATTTCAGCTCTTGTTATTTCCAGTGCCTGAATTTCCTTTTAAGTTATATCAGTGACGGTATGCTTTGTAATTTTCATTGTGATGTAGACATTTTAATATAATGTTGTTAATTCCGTAATTAGGTTTTTCCCCTTCATCAAGGATTGCTGCTTGATGCTTATTGAGAATTGAAGCCACCAATTGCATAGTGACTTTCTAAATTATTTTTACAAAGTATGTATTTCTTGTTGTGTGTGGTCACTGAAGTTTCTGTTCCATTATCTCTGAGAACAAGGTGAAATATTAAGGCTTCAATTCATTAAGTAGACATCACAATTATAAGGATAGGTACTACTATAGTCAGTTTGAGGTGTCATAACTGAATATGATAGATTGGGTGGTTTAACAACTGAAATTTATTTTCTAGCAATTCTGGAAGGTTGAACTCTGAGATAAGGGTGCCAGCATGTTTTGCTTCTCATGAGGGTTTTCCCCCTTGTATTGCAAATGGCCACCTTGTCACATTGTGTTCACACAACCACTTCTTTGTGTAAGGACAGAGAAGGGGCTGGGGAGGGGGGAAAAGGGAGGGAGAAAGAGTTTATGTCTTGTTTCATAAGGGCACTTATTTTATAAGGGCACCCATCATGACCTCACCTAACCCTAGTTACCTCCCACAGGCACCTTTCTCCAAACACCATCATACTGAGGAGTAGGGCTTCAACATATGAGTTTTGGTGAGACATAGTCCATAAAATTCATCTAACAATAGATCCCCAAAATATATAATGCAAAAAAATGACATTAAATGAGAAATACAGTTTTAGAAGAGTAGTTGGAGACTTCAATACACTTTCAACAATGAATATGACAATGAGGCAGAAAATCAATAATCAAAGGACTTAAAAAATTGTAAGCCAATGGGAGCTAACAGAAATATATACAGCACTATACCCAAAAACATCAGAATACCCATTTTTTCCCTCAGTCTACCTGGATTTTATATTAGGCCACAAAATTATCAATAAATTAAAAAAATGAAAACATACCAAGTATTTTTACAAATCACAATAGAATGAAATTAGAAATTAAAATAGAAAATCTGGGATTATTAATAAAACACATTAAATCAGTGATTGTAAATGTTCTCCATTTTTATCATGAAATAGTTTAAGTACACAGAAAGGTACAACACATAACAGCCAATTCATAAAAGCACAATCAGCTTCATCAAATGGTAAGAATTGCTTATATTTGCTTATTTTCTTTATGTATTAAAATTTTTATTTATTTGAAAGGCAAAGTGACAGAGAGGGAAGGAGAGAGAGATCTTTCATGTGCCAATTCACTCCCCAAATGTCTGCAAAGATTTGAGGTTGGGCCAGGCTGAATCCAGGAGCCAGGAACTCTATCCAGTCCTCCCACATGGGCAGTAGTAACCCAAGTTCTCAGGCATTATCTACTACTTCCCAGGTACATTAGTGGGAAATTAAATTGGAAGTTGAGTCAGAGTTCAGACTTGATCCCAGACAGTCAGATATGAAATGTGGCATCCCAAGCAGTGGCTTACCCTGCTGCATCATAACACCTGCCTATATCTGCTTATTTTTTTAGAATAAAAAAGTAAGCATATTTCCATTTGCACCCTTACCCTGATCTCATTTTGTTCCTCCCCAGAGGTCACCACTGTTCTTAATCTGCTAATTATTTCCATGAATGCTTTCAGATTTTTCCTATACAGTATTTAGCAATGGAAACTGTAGACATTGATAATGTTTCCAAATCTTACGTGGCACTCTATTATACAAAGTAATCTTTAAAGTTATTTTCATTTTTATTTGAAAGGCAGAGACAGAGAGAAAGAGAGAAAAATATCTTTCAGCCACTGGTTCACTCCCCAAATGCCCATAATAGTTAGGGTGGGCCAGTCCTGGTCTCCCACGTAGTTAGCAGGATCCCAAGTCCTGAGCCATCATCTGCTGCCCCTTCAGGGTGTGTAATAGCAGGAAGCTGGTTTAGAAAGAGTAGCTGAGACTTGAACCAGACATTCTGATATGGAACGTGGGCATCCCAGTGTCTTTACAACTGTACCAAATGCTCACCCCCAAATACTCTTTAGTTCAATCCTAATCATACTATTTTTGAGACTTATCCACACTGATAGTACTATCTCCATTCATTTTAATTTACATTTTGACTTTTCATTGTCATAATGTTGTGGTGAATCTTCATGCACATCTCCCTCAAACATGAAAGACTGTAAATACTTATGGATGGAATTGCTGGGTCAAAGAGAGTCACATCTTCCAACTTCACTAGATCTTGCCAAATTATTATAAATACAACTACTTTTAGTAGCACTGTATGAATGTTCCTATAGTTCTACATCTTTTTGGTAATTGGACACTGTGATGCTTTTTCCAATATGATGATTTGAAAGTTTTTCATTTCCCTTTATAATTACTTATTCTAATACTTTCAAATCCACCTTTTCTGATGTAAACTATCAGTATCACATGCAGAATTTCTCTAAGTATATTAGATTCGCTCATGTTTTTATTCTTCAGAATTTACACTTCACAGTGGGTAAGACCTTGATACAGCGGTTAAGACACCACTTGGAATGTCCACATCCCATTTTGGAGTGCCTAGATTTGAGTTCAGGCTCTGCTCCCGACTCCAGCTTCCTGCTTATGTGTACCTGGTGATGACTCAAATGCTTGGGCCCCACCATCCACATGGGAAAGCCAGAGGAAGCTCCTGGTTTCAGTCTGGCCCAATGCTGGCTGTTGTAGCTATCTGGGTAGTGAACCAGAGGTTGGAAGCTCTCTGTGTCTCTATAACTTTCTTTCTTTTCTTTCTTTCTTTCTTTCTTTCTTTCTTTCTTTCTTTCTTTCTTTCTTTCTTTCTTTCTTTCTTTCTTTCTTTTCTTTCTTTCTTTCTTTCTTTCTTTCTTTTTCTTTCTTTCTTTCTTTTCTTTCTTTTCTTTCTTTTTCTTTCTTTCTTTCTTTCTCTTTCTTTCTTTCTTTCTTTCTTCTTTTTCTTTTTCTTTCTCTCTCTCTCTCTTTCTTTCTTTCTTTCTTTCTTTCTTTCTTTCTTTCTTTCTTTCTCTTTCTTTCTCTTTCTTTCTTTCTTCTTTTTCACAGTGAAAAACGAGGATATCCAGGGCTTTATTTCGTAATGCAGAGGCCACATCATATAACACTTTGAATTTAAATAAATCTTTACAGGGTAAAAATGTATGTGTATTTTCCTCCCTCAACCTCCTTGGATTTTAAATTTGCAACCACTGAATAAATAACTTCGAAATTGTATATTTTTTCTATGCTATGGGAGAATTTATATGATTTCAAAATTACCCAGACTCGGCCGGCGCCGCGGCTCACTAGGCTAATCCTCCGCCTAGTGGCACCATCACACCGGGTTCTAGTCCCGGTCGGGGCGCCGGATTCTGTCCTGGTTGCCCCTCTTCCAGGCCAGCTCTCTGCTGTGGCCAGGGAGTGCAGTGGAGGATGGCCCAGGTGCTTGGGCCCTGCACCCGCATGGGAGACCAGGAAAAGCACCTGGCTCCTGGCTCCTGCCATCGGATCAGTGCGGTGCGCCGGCCATTGGAGGGTGAACCAACGGCAAAGGAAGACCTTTCTCTCTGTCTCTCTCTCTCACTGTCCACTCTGCCTGTCAAAAAAAAAAAAAAAAAATTACCCAGACTTGCCTTTACAATTACTCAGGTCTGGCACCTTTTAATGGGACTGAATGAATTTCTCTTTGTTTCCTTTAGTCTTGTGATCATTGCTATTCTTTGATCTAAATCTAAGTTCTGCATTCCTTCCAATGAACACAATTTTCTTTCTTCTTAAAAAATATTTATTTATTTATTTGTAAGGCAAAATGAGAGAAAGAGGGAGAGAGAGATCTTCCATCTGCTGGTTCATCCTGCAAATGGCCATACCACAACATCTGGGGCTAGACCAGGCCTAAGTCAGGAGCCTAAACTACATCCGGGTCTCCCATGTGGGCGGCAGGGATTCAAGTACTTGAGTCATCATCTTCTGCTTCTCAGGTGCATAAGCAGGGAGCTTGACCAGAAGTGGATTGAGTACTTGAACCAGCAATTCAAAACAGGATGTGGGCTTCCTAAGCAGTAGCTTAACTCACTGTGCCACATTACCCACCCCTTATTTTTATTTAAACTTAGTTTATCCACTCATTCTCTTTGGAAACTTCCTAAAAGTGGTTATAAGCTTTATATTTTTACAACTTTATATTTCTGCAACTATTCACCTGGAGTGCAAAGATTTCCACTTACATTCTGAAATTTTTAGGTTTTTCCAATTCTGATCTGGTGCTTCCCATGGATTATGTTTTATTCATAAAGGAATTTTGTTTTAGTTGTGAGGAATAAATGAGTTAATATGTACTGGGTATGCAGAACATTGCCTGGTTCATAATATGCACTCAGTGTATGTTTGCTATTATTATTTATTGAATATTTACTATTTCTGACAGACTACATGAAGTACTTTACATGCAAATTTCTCATTTAACATGTATCAATTTACAACAGACACTATTTCACTTAATACATTTCTACAATATTTCATTTATTATTCCCATGTTAAGAATTAAAACCCTGAGGTTTATGTAAGTCTAGCAGGTCAAAGTCACACAATGTCATGTAGTGGTAGAACTGTGTTTTTCCAGAATGTAAGCTCTTATTCCTGGAAGCCCCTAGTGCCCAGAGAATGAGTCTGGAATAAAATAAGGCTGAATGGTATGTAAACCTAGATAATAGAGAGCCTCATAGACAATTTTAAAGGCTGTAGATATCAGTCTGACAACAGCAAGCCAAAAAAAAAAAGTTCTAACTCAGAAGAGTGACATGTATATTCTTGCATTTTTAAAGGTCAGTTTGGGTGTGCTGTAGGAAACAGATTTAAGGATAGCAAAAATGGACACACGGAGACTTTTTAGAAAGCTCTAAAGTAATCTAGGCGAGAGGAATCTCAGGCCAGGGTGACAACATTAAAGAGTATAAATTCCAAAAATATTTAGGGGATAGATTTATAGAACTTGGTGATTTGCTGGATTGGGTGGTGGGAGTGACTCCCCAGTATGAATTCTCTGATGATGAGCGAGGTGTGCATGCTGCCTGAAGGTTTTCTTGCACTCCTTACATTCATAAGGTCTCTCTCCAGTATGAATTCTCTGATGTTGGGCAAGGGATCCACAGTAGCTAAACGCCTTTCCACAAACATTACATTCATAAGGTTTCTCTCCAGTATGAACTCTCTGATGTTGAGTAAGGGATGAGTCATTGCTAAAAGCCTTCCCACATTTTATACATTCATAGGGTTTCTCTCCAGTATGAACTCTTTGATGTTGAGCAAGATAGGCAATCTGGCTGAAGGCCTTCCTACACTCTTGACATTTATAAGGTTTTTCTCCAGTATGAATTCTTTGATGTTGAGCAAGGTGTGAATTCTGGCTGAAGGCTTTCCCACATTCCTTACATTCATAGGGTCTCTCTCCGGTATGTATTCTCTGATGGACAGTAAGGTATGCACGAAGGCTAAATGCTTTCCCACAGACATTACATTCATAAGGCTTCTCGCCAGTATGAACTCTCTGGTGTTGAGCAATGGATGATCTATTGCTAAAGGCTTTCCCACATTCAATACACTCATAGGGTTTCTCTCCAGTGTGAACTCTCTGATGTTGAGCTAGGTAGGCAAACTGGCTAAAAGCTTTCCTACATACCTTACATTCATAGGGTTTTTCTCCCGTGTGAACTCTCAGATGTTGAACCAGATGTGCGTTCTGACTGAAGGCTTTCCGACATTCCTTACATTCGTAGGGTTTTTCTCCAGTATGAATCCTGTGATGCTGAACAAGGTTTGATCTCTGACTGAAGGCTTTCCCACATTCTACACATTTATAGGGCTTTTCTCCAGTATGAATTCTTTGATGAAGAGTAAGGGATGAGCTCTGGCTGAAGACTTTTTCACAGTCATTACACTTCAAAAGTTTCTTCTCGGCATAGACAGTCTTGGGCTTAATGGTCATCACAGTCTTTTTAAAGCTTTTCTTATGCGTGTTATATTTACGTACTTTCTCCTCTTTGGGGATTATTTGTTGTGTACGAAGCAGTGTGTTTTGAGGGAAACTTTCCCAAGATTTTTTATATTCCTGTTGTCTTGCATCAACAAGACCTTCTTCATAAGTGATTGTCTCTTCCTTTAAACCTGCCTTCTGGTTTCCTGATTGCCTCTCAAAGTGGTCCTTACATTTCAATTCTTCTCTCAAACTGGAGTACTCAAAGCCATAACTTGGAAGTTTATCCGTTATCTTCCTGGATGATTGTTCATCAGAAAGACCCTGCTTTGGGATTAATTCTTCAATCTCACACATAGACTCCCAGCCTGAAAAGTAATAATAAGACAAAAAAAAAGTCTCCTCATTGTATACAAGAAAAGTACATTTATGAAAGTACATTTGTAAAGTGAAGTCTGTGAATTTATAGGAAAAAAAGAGCCATAAAAACAACAGTGTTTTAGTTCTTAATGTGCCAAAATAGAAACTTGAAATAGGTCACACAGAAAATTGAAGAGGAATGATTAGAATTTGAGACAATCAGTAAAAGGAGATACCAGGACAAGAATAAATTAAGGATATGATTGGACTTGGTTATAATTTTGTGTGTATTATTAATACATATGCTGAAATTATCTCCATTCTTATAGCTACTTCATTAAAAATTATACACTGAACAAATATTTTCCTTGTACTAGTCACTATTCTATATGCTTTCAATATCATAAACAAAGATTCTTACCTTCATGGACTTTATTTTCTTAGAGAGAACTAAATGATAAGTAAATTTTATTGTATGTTGGAAGTTACTAAGTGCCACAGCAAAGAAAAAAAAAGTAAGGCAAGTAATATTAGGAATGCTGGTGAAGTCCAAGGGAGGAATCATTAATAAGTTAACATTTAAATACAGATTTGAAGAAAGTCAAGAATGCAGTCAGAGTTCTGGGAAGAGAGCATCTGGGTAGAAGCTGCTTTAAAGGCCCCAAAGTAGAAGGCGTGTCTGGTATGTTTGAGGAATAGTAAGAACAGTGTGGCTGGGGAGGACTGAGTGACAGGCGATGAAGACAGGTGGTAAAGGGTAAGCAGAGGATGTTTGTGGGCCCTTTAAGGAATTTCACTTTTGTGCTCAGTGTGATGGAGAAATACTGAAGTGTTTTAAGTAGAGGAGTGAGATCTGGTTGAAAATACTGGAAGGTGACAGCAAGCAGAGACTTAAGGACACCTGTTATTATAGTAATCCAAGTGAGAGACAACAGTGGTTTAGACCAGGGAGATATCAGCAGAGGTATAGTGAGGTAGACAGATCCAAGGTGTATTTTACAGGTAGACCCAAGATAGACTGGATATGGAATATGAAAGGAAGAGATGAAGCAATTGTGCCTTCAAGGTTTATGGTCTGAGCCATGGAAGAACAGAACAGCCATCAACAATGATAGGGAGAGGCCGGCGCTGTGGCGTAGAGGGTAGGGCCACCACCTGCAATGCTGGTATCCCATATGGGCAGCAGTTCGAGTTCCAGCTGCTCCACTTCTGATCCAGCTCTCTGCTATGGCCTGGGAAAGCAGTGGAGGATGGCCCAGGTCCTTGGGCCTCTGCACCCGTGTGGGAGACCCAAAGGAAGCTCCTGGCTCCTGCCTTCAGATCGGCACAGCTCCGGCCATTGCGGTCAATTGGGGAGTGAACCAGCGGATGGAAGACCTCTCTTTCTCTCTCTCAGCCTCTCCTTTTCTCTCTATGTAACTCGGACTTTCAAATAAAATAAACAATTATTTTAAAAAATGATAGGGAATGCCATGGGTACAGCAGGTTTGGACAAGAAGGCATGGAAGATATAGTTCAATTTCGATCATATTAAATTTAAGGTGTCCTCTCAAAACGGAGTCATTAATTAGGCAGCTAGGAAAAAGACACTGGAGTTTAAGAGACAGGTCAGGACTAGAGATTTAAAATTGGGAGCTGCCAGCACATAATTGCTATTTAAAGAAACTGTATTACAAAGGGAATGAGTGTAGATAAACAGAAGTTAAAGGAGCAAGATTTGAATATTAGAGCACTCCTATATTTGAGATACCTGGCAAAAAAGAAGAAACCAGTGAAAGAGATCTCGGAGCAAAGGGAAACAAAAAATAAGTCAGGGCTGAGAACATTAACACTACCAGATATTAAAGGTTATAATAAAATCCAACTAGTTTCATGATTATTATGAAAAAAGTAAAATATATTACTATGAAAACATAAAATATTGAAATATAATAGGCAAGAATGTCACCAAAATACAGCAGAGAGCTGGACTGGAAGAGGAGCAACCGGGACAGAATCCGGCGCCCCGACCCGGTACTAGAACCCGGTGTGCCGGCGCCGCTAGGTGGAGGATTAGCCTAGTGAGCCGCAGCACTGGCCAAGAGCGCCTTCTGTCCTGACTTGGAGAAAAGTCTGGGTCCCCTATGTGGGCACAGAGGCAAAAAGGACCTAGACCATCCTCTACTGCTTTCCCAGGCCATAGCAGAGAGCTGATAGGAAGAGGAGCAGCCAGGACTTGAACTGGCACCCATATGGGATGCTGGCACTGCAGGCTGGGGCTTTAACCCATTGTGCCACAGCACCAGTCCCTTCATCATGACTTTTAAAAGAATTATGCATATATCAGAGATAAATGTTTTTACTTGTACTATAAAAAATGTAATTTTGCTGTTAAAAAAAAAAAGAACTATGCAATAGTTTGACAGCCTTTGTCCTTAGTTCCCAGGAGATAGCCTGCATACCCTGGAGTGTCTGTTTTTCATAGTGGGCTACTCAGGCCACGCCTGGTAACTTATACTAATGGGGGCCCTAGTGATAGGCCCCTATATAGTTTTTGCTGATGAGATGACTGAGCCAAGCTAGAAAAATCAACCAACTAATTGAGGGGCTCAGAGTCTGAGTCACTGTGATAACAGATCAATGCATGGGAAAGGAAGGCGTGCTAGAGAATGAGCCATGTGGCTAAGGAGCCAATCATTGCTATATAACGCAACCTCAATAAAACCTCTGGGCACTGAAGTTCGGGAGAATGACCCTGAACTACATTTCTTTAGGTATTTTTTTAAAAGATTTATTTTTATTTATTTGAAAGACAGAGTTACAGAGAGGTAGAGGTAGAGACAGAGAGAGTGAGGTCTTCCATCCACTGGTTCACTCCCCATATGGCTGCAATGGCCAGAACTGCGCCAATCCGAAGCCAGGAGCCAGGAGCTTCTTCCGGGTCTCCCATGTGGGTTCAGGGGCGCAAGCCCTTGGGCCATCTTCTACGGCTTTCCCAGGCCATGGCAGAGAGCTGGATCAGAAGAGGAGCAGCCGAGACTAGAACCAGCGCCCATATGGGATGCCGGCGTTTCAGGCTAGGGCTTTAACCTGCTGCACCACAGTGCCAGCCCCATTTCTTTAGGTATTAATAATTCTTTATGTATTCTGATGACCAGAAGGCCCCTGAGAATAACAGAAGCTTTGTGGTTGTGACCGTCCCAGGCTTAGCCCTCAGTGTCTTTCTTTTCACGTGATTTTTTTGCTATACTATATATATATATACTATATATATATATATATATAGTATAGCAAAAAAATAGTATGTGTATATATATATATATATAAATATAACGTAATATAGTGCTTCTGTGAGATTTAGAAGGCAGTAATTCTAGTGAATCACCAAATCTGAGGGTAGGAAGAAGTGATGGGCACTCTGGGGACCCCAAATTTGTGGCTGGTATCTGAAGAAAGTGATTTGTGGAACACTGCTCTCTCAAATTTCAGTTTGGCAAAGTCATTGTAAGAATTATTTTTTAAATCTTGAAGTATATTAAAAATAAAAATGTTTCCATAGATACTTGTTAGGCCATAGAGTAACTATATGTGAGTCCTCACAAACAAATATTTAAAGTTTAGAAAGTTTGAAATCACATAATTATATAATAAGTATCTTGTTTGACCATAGTGAAATGAAACTGAAAAATCCACAAATATAATTAAATTAAATAACATAGGACCAATGGATAAAATAAATCACAGGGGAGATTGGCATTGTAGCATAATGGTTTAAGCCACTGCCTGCAATATCAGCATCCCATAAGAGAACTAGTTGAAGCCCCATTTGCTCTGCTTCCAAACCAGCTCCCTGCTGATGCATCTGGGAAAACATTGGAAGATGGCCTGAGTGCTTAGGCCCCCTGCCACCAATGTGGGAGACATGCATGGAGTTGCAGACACCTGGCTTACTTCTGGTCTAGTCCTGGCCCAGCCCTGGCAGCCATTTGGTGAGTGGACCAACAGACAGAAGATCTCTCTATTTCTCTCTCTCTCTCTCTCTGTAATTCTGCCTTTCAAATAAATAAATATTCTTTTAAGAAGGGAAATTAGAAAATATGTTAAAGTGAATGAAAATAAAAACACATCATATAAAACTTATGGGTGAGGTTTTTTTTTTGGGGGGGGGTGTACTGTTTAGCCTACTGGCTAAGATGTAGTTAAGATGCCCATGTTGGCTGGCGCCATGGCTCACTTGGATAATCCTCCACCTGAGGCGCCGGCATCCCCTATGGGCGCTGGGTTCGAGTCCCAGTTGCTCCTCTTCTAGTCCAGCTCTCTGCCGTGGCCCAAGAGGACAGTGGAGGATGGCCCAAGTGCTTGGGCCCCTGCACCCGCATGGGAGACCAGGAGGAAGCATCTGGCTCCTGGCTTCAGATCGGTGCAGCGCCAGCCATTGCAGCCATTTGGGGAGTGAACCAGCGGAGGGAGGACCTTTCTCTGTCTCCCTCTCTCACTGTCTATAACTCTACCTGTCAAAAAAAAAAAAAAAAAAAAATGCTCATGTCACCCACAATGAAGTGCCTGGGTTTGATTCTTGGTTCCAGCTCCTGACCCCAACTTCCTATTAATGAAGACCCTGGGTGGCAGCAGTGATGGATAAAGTCAATGGGTTCTTGCCACCCAAGTGGGAGACCTGGATTGAGTTCCCAGCTCCCGACATTAGCGTGGCTGAATCCTTGCTGTTGTGGGCATTTGGGTAGTGGAACAGTGGGTAGGAGCATGCATTCTTTCTCTTTAACTCTCAAATAATTTTTTAAAACACTTATGGGATGTAAAGAAAATTTATATTAAAAATCTCAAAGCAGAGGCCGGTGCTGTGGTGCAGCGGGTTAAAGCCCTGCCCTGCAGCGCTGGCATTCCACATGGTCACCAGTTCTACTCCTGGCTGCACCTCTTCTGATCCAGCTCTCTGCTATGGCCTGGAAAAACAGCAATGGACCAAGTCCTCGGGCCCCTGCACCCAAATGGGAGACCCAGAGGAAGCTCCTGGCTCCTAGCTTCAGATCAGCCCAGCTTTGCCAGTTGTGGCCATTTGGGGATTGAACAAGTGAATGGGAAGACCTTTCTGTCTCTTCTTCTCTCTGTCTGTAACCCTATCTCTCAAACAAATAAATAATATCATAAAAGAAAAAAAAATTAACAGGGGGCTGGCGCTGTGGCATAGCAGATTAAGCCACCACCTGCTGTGCTGGCATTCCCATATAGGCACCGGTTCGAGTCCCAGCTACTCCACTTCCAATCCAGCTCTCTGCTGTGGCCTGGGAAAGCAGAAGATGGCCCAAGTCCTTGGGCCCCTGCACCTGCATGGGAGACTTGAAAGAAGCTCCTGGCTCCTGGCTTCGGAAGGGCTCAGCTCCAGCCGTTGCAGCCATTTGGGAAGAGAACCAGTGGATAGAGACCTCTCTCTCTCTCTCTCTCGCTCTCTCTCTCTGCCTCTTCCTCTTTGTAACTCTACCTTTCAAATAAATAAATAAATCTTTAAAAAAAATTAAGATGGGGAAAAATAAAGAAACAAGAAAACATTTTTAAAAAGTACAATTTATAAAGGAAATAAGAGGGTAGAAATAAACCCAACTCTGTAATTTAACTGGCCACCATTATTTATTTAAAAGATAAATATTGCCGGTGCTGTGGCTCAATAGGCTAATCCTTCGCCTTGTGGCGCTGGCACATCAGGTTCTAGTCCTGGTCACCCCTCTTCCAGGCCAGCTCTCTGCTGTGGCCCAGGAGTGCAGTGGAGGATGACCCAAGTGCTTGGGCCCTGCACCCGCATGGGAGACCAGGAGAAGCACCTGGCTCCTGCCTTTGGGTCAGCACGATGTGCCGGCCGCAGCGCGCTGGTCGCGGCGGCCATTGGAGGGTGAACCAATGGCAAAAGGAAGACCTTTCTCTCTGTCTCTCTCTCTCTGTCCACTCTGCCTGTCAAAAAAAAAAAAAAAAAAAAAAAAAAAGGTAAAGATAAATATTATGGGACAAGATTCTGGCCACAAATAATGTGTAGATTGTAATAGTGATTACAATGCCTGTACCCCATACCAGAGTGCCTGGGTTCACTGGTTCTAGCTCTTGACTCCAGCTTCCTGCTAACGCAGATCCTGGGGAGACAACAGTGATAGCTCCCAGTTTCAGCCTGGCCCAGTTCCTGGCTGTTGCAGGCTTTTGGGGGAGTGAACCAGAGAACAGGAGTGCTAGTTCTCCCCTGTCCCACACTCAATAAAAATAAAGACTGGACTAACAACTGTTTGCCTATACGGTGTTTTTTTTTTTTTTTTTTAAGATTTATTTTTTTATTTGAAAGGCAGAGTTACAGAGAGGTAGAGGCAGAGAGAGAGAAAGAGAGGGAAAGAGAGAGAGAGAGGGAGAACCTTCCATTCGTTGGTTCACTCCCCAGATGGCCACGATGGCCACAATGGCAGGAGCTGCACCAATCTGAAGCCAAGAGCCAGGAGCTTCTTTGGGTCTCTCATGCAGGTGCAGGGGCCCAAGCACTTAGGTCATCTTGTACTGCTTTTCCAGGCCATAGCAGAGAGCTGGATCGGAAGTGGAGCAGCCAGGAACCAGCGCCCATATGGGATGCTAGCACTGCAGGCAATGGCTTTACTTACTACGCCATAGTGCCAGCCTGCCTATATAGTGTTTATAAGAGAAATACGCAAAGGTTAAGACTAAATGGGGGGCTGGTGCTGTGGCACAGTGGGTAATGCCCCCAGCCACCTGCATCCAATAGGCACTGGTTCAAGTCCTAGCAGCTCCACTTCCAATCCAGTTCCCTGCTAATGCGCCTGGGAAAACAGTGGAAGATGACCTAAGTGCTTGGGCCCTTGCACCCATTTGGGAGATCCAGCTTCAGATCTGCCCAGCTCTGGCCATTGTGACCATTTAGGGAGTGAAACAGTAGATGGAATATCTATCTCTCTCCCTCTCTCTCCAGCTGTCTTTTTCTAACTCTTCCTTTCAAATAAATAGATAAATCTTTAAAAGAAGACTAAATGGGTAGAAAAAACTATACCAAGTAAATATTAACAAAAGGCTGATTTAGTTTAAGAAATATTAAGCAATATCAAATAATCACTGGATAAGGATAACAATGTAAGAATTCACCAGAAAGATAAAACAATTCTAAAAATATGTCAAAATAAAATATCTTCAAATTATAAAGAGGTAGCCGTCAAAATTACAAGAATAAAATGTACATATTTACCATCAGGGTAATTTTTCCTATGTCTCTCAGTAACTGATTGTTCAGAGATTTTTTAAAAAAAATCAATAAGAGTAAAAATTTGACTAGTACATCTACAGCTTAATCCAATGAGCATATATCAGATATTGTACTTAACAACCATAAAAAAAATTATTTTCTTTTTTTTTTTTAATTTTTTTTATTTTTGACAGGCAGAGTGGACAGAGAGAGAGAGACAGAGAGAAAGGTCTTCCTTTTGCCGTTGGTGCACCCTCCAATGGCTGCCGTGGCCGGCACGCTGCAGCCGGCGCATTGCGCTGATCCGAAGCCAGGAGCCAGGTGCTTTTCCTGGTCTCCCATGTGGGTGCAGGGCCCAAAGACTTGGGCCATCCTCCACTGCACTCCTGGGCCACAGCAGGGAGCTGGCCTGGAAGAGGGGCAACCGGGACAGAATCCGGTGCCCCGACTGGGACTAGAACCCGGTGTGCCGACGCCGCTAGGCAGAAGATTAGCCTATTGAGCCACGGCGCCGGCCCAAAAACATATTATTTTCAAGGACACTTAGAATATTTACCAAAATTAGCCCCAAGACATACATAAATAAAGTCTAAAAGGTTTCAAAGAATGTACATTAAACAGACCAAATTCTCTATCCACAATCCAACTAAACTGATACCAAACAAAAAATCTTAAATTTAGAACTTCCAAATAATTCACAGATCAAGAATAAATCAATGCAAATTAGAAAATGCTTAGATATGCACAAAAACAAAAATGTCATATAACAAAATACCTGGGATATATTACTAATATAGCTCTAAATCTCTATTATAGAAATGAGAAGTCTCAAAAGCAAGGAACTGTTTAACTTTGACAGTTAAAAAAAGAAAGATTACGATAAAGAAATGTAAGTAGAATAAAACAATAAAGTGGATGAATACATGAAATTTTTAAAAAGATAAATTATAGATTAATGAAGTGTAAATGTCTGAAAACACACACACACAAACCAGATAACCTCTTGGAAAGACTTTTTCAGGGATGAAAAGGTCACAATGACCTATACTACCAACTTTGTTACTTATTCACTGGAGAGGCAGAAAGATGCAAAACAGATCAAGAGAGACAGAGAGCTCCTACCCACTGGTTCATTCCCCAAATGTCCACAGCAGCCAGGACTGCGCCAGATCCAAGTTGGGAAATGGGAACTCAGTTTGAGTCTACTACATGGGTGGCAGGAACCCAATTACCCAATTACTCGAGTCACCACCTGCTGCCTCCTTGGAGTACAGCATTAGCAGGAAGCTGGAACTGGAAACAGAGCCAGGACTTGAACTCAGGCACTCCAATACAGAGTATGGGCATCTTAATGGGTGTCCTAACTGCTAGACAAAACACACTCATCCCCTCCCAACTTCAGATGAAAGAAAATGATGGACAATTTCATCCAATAAATTTGAATACTTACATCAAAACTAATACTAATGGAAAAATTTTGAAAACTAATTATATTATACATAAAACTTGAATCAAAAGTCAACATCTCTTTGTTATTTATTAATAGAAATTGACAAGTTGGCCCTACACTTTATTTAGACAGCCAAAAGGCAAAAGGGAAATTCTGAAGAACATAAACAAAGTGTAGGAATTTTCCTTAACAGATATTCAGTTTTAAAGCATTTTTATTAGACAATGTAGCTGGCGCCGCGGCTCACTAGGCTAATCCTCCGCCTGCAGCGTTGGCACACCGGGTTCTAGCCCCGACTGGGGCGGCAGATTCTGTCCCGGTTGCTCCTCTTCCAGTCCAGCTCTCTGTTGTGGCCCAGGTCCTTGGGCCCTGCACCCACATGGGAGACCAGGAGGAGGCACCTGGCTCCTGGCTTTGGATCGGGATCGGATTGGGGGTGAACCAACGGAAGGAAGACCTTTCTCTCTGTCTCTCTGTCTCTCTCTCACTTTCTAACTCCGCCTGTCAAAAAAAAATAAATAAATAAAAAAAGACAATGTGGTTCTGATATAAGGAAATAGAGATCAATAGAACAGAATAAAGCTCAAAAGCAGACCTATAGAGACTAAAAATTAAGATACTAGGGGGTAACATTCAGAACAACAGGTAAAGAGAGATAATTTATTCAAGAAATACGTTTGACATTTTGTTTTTTACCTAAGGCACAAATTAAATTCTTATACCAAATAATTTTCAAAAATCCATTCCAATTGGACCTAAATACAGAAGGGAAATGTTTAGAAAAGGCTTTTGATCTCAGAACAAAGAAGTCTCAAAATATCAAAAATATAAATTAAAAAATATATATATATAAAAGACAACTTCTCCCAAATGAGAAAGACTCAACCAGGCATGTCTCAAAAGAAAAACTACAAGTGGTCACTATAAATATGAAAAGAATCTCTAGAGTAATCAAGGAAAATAATATACTAAAGTATATGCATATAATATTTCCCACCCACCAAGATGGCAAAAAAATTTGGTAATTTTTCAATTCCAGATGTGGAGCAATGGGAACTCTCACATACAGCTGTTAGAAATATGAATTAGTATAAGCGCTTTGGAAGCTTAAATAGCCCTATCCAGTAAATTCCTTGGTAATTTTTCTAACCGAGCACCAGCATATATTGTCGCTCCCCCTCTTCGTGGAGGAACGACACAGGACCCTGCGCTGTTCTTTCGTCTGCTCGGCCCTCCCCGGGTTTGCTGCTGGTTCTTCCCGGGTTGGCTACTGTCCCTTCCACCTCCGTGGAAGGGCAGTTCCCCCTGGCCACATTCCCCACTTCCGCAGGGGAGCGGCACACCGCCGGCCGGTTCTCTCGGGGGCTGCACAGGTGTTCCTTCAGCTAGATGTTCCCCTTAGATGTTCCTGGTGCATGCCGTCTCTCTCCTCCTTTATAGTCCTCCTCTACCAATCCTAACTCGGCTGCCCACACGCCGAGTACGCTGCTCTCCTCCAATCAGGAGCAAGTCCTACAGTTTATTAGCTGAACTGGAGGCAGCTGTGCGGAAGCTGTTTACTTCTCTCCCAGCGCCATATTGTGGGAGAGCAGATGCATAGAATAAGTCTTAATTCCAGTAACTCAGTCCAGTCCGGGCTGCTCCCCACAATATATGAACCAGCAGTCATGTATAATAAGGTTCACAGTGAAGACGCTGAGGTGTAGCAGGTTATGTCACACTTGGGATGCCTGCATCCCATATCAGAGTGCCTGGGATCAAGTCTTAACTCCAGCTTCCAATTCAGCTTACTACTAATGTACCTGGGAGGCAGCAGCTGATGGCCCAAGTACTTGGGTCCCTGCTATGTGGGAGACCTGGATGGAGGCCTAAGCTCCCGGCTTCAGTCTGGCCCACCCCTGGCTAGTGTTGGCATTTGGGGAGTCAACCAGCAGATGGAGGATCTCTCTCTCTCCCTCTCTATTGCACTTTCAAATAAACAAATCTTTAAAAAAAAGAGAGAGAGAGAGAGAGAGAGATGAAAAGAAAAGCCACAGATTAGGAGAAAATATATAAAATATCAAGATTCATAGCAGTAATATTTATAACAGCATAAACCTTAATTCAAATGATCATCAAAGGATAAATTGTAGTTTATACAATGGAAGATATTATATTTCACCAGTGAACCAGAACTATAGAAATCAGCATGGATGAAATCTCACCAATATAATTTTGAGTTGGGAAGAAAGTCACAGGACTACACATGCAATATATTTCCATACGTAAAAAGTTGAGGATACATGTACAGAAAAAGAACAGCTAAGAAGTGATAAGCAAAACTTCAGGGTAACAGATACCCCAATGAAGGGAGAGGATGAGCCATGGCAGGGGCATCAGATGTCATTAGGCAGGGGCCCTCAAACATCTGAAATGACATGGACAATTTTCTGTATCTACATGAAATTTTGTTCTATTATTACTTAAACTACATATATACGCTAATATATATTGATGGATATGATTTATTTAATAATAAATAATATATAAAACTTCATAATATATCCTTTGACACTAAAGTTCCACATCAAATTTTTTTCTGTGAAATCTGAACAAAGACAAAAAAGATTGGGCAGAGGTGGTGGGGGTAAGCTGGGGAGTTGTGTTAACAGAAATACATACAATTATCGGGTATCAGGCCTTCATTTACCTTTTTTTTTTAAAGATTTTATTTTTGGGGCTGGCGCTACAGCATAGTGAATAAAGCCGCTGCCTGCAGTGCTGGTATCCCATATGGGCATTGGTTGGAGTCCTGGCTGCTCTGCTTCTGATCCAACTTTCTGCTGATGCGCCTTGTAAGACAGCGGAGGATGGCCCAAGTCCTTGGTTCCCTGCACCCATGTGGGAGACCTGGGTGAAGCTCCTGGCTCCTGGCTTTGCCCTGGCCCAGCTCTGACCACTGTGGCCACTTGGGGAGTGAACCAGCAGATGGAAGATTCTCTGTCTGCCTCTGCCTCTACCTCTCTGTAACTCTTTCAAATAAATAATAATAATAATAATCTTATTTTTTATTTATTTGAAAAGAGGAGAGAGAGATCTTCCATCCTCTGGTTCACTCCCCAAATGGCTGCAATGGCCAGGGCTGGGCCAGGCCGAATTTAGGAACCAGGAACTTTTCCTGGGAGTCCCACGAGTATGCAAGGGCCCAAGGACTTGGGCCACCTTCTACTGCTTTCCCAGGCACATTAGCAAGGAGCTGGACTGGAAGTGGAGCAGCTGGGCCTCAAACCAGTGCCCATATGGGATGCCGGCATCACAGGTGGAAACTTAACTTGCTACACCACAATGCTGGACCCCTTCCATTTACCTTAATGCTTCCTGTATCAATGTAAAAATCCTTCCCACATCAAAAAGCCACACTCTTAATCTCTTTTTCCTCAGATTTTTTGTAGCTGCTGTTTAAAGACCATCATCCTCCAAGAAATCCTGCCTCTTAGCTTTTCCTGTGAGCTTCTTTTACATCAGCTTTCTCTTCAGATATACCATAGTACAGCTATGTCATATCCCTACTATTAGCCTATCAACTGTCTGATTAACTGTAAACTGTATGTAAAATACCCCAGCACCTTGCAAGTACGATGTTTAAATGGCAAATTTAGTAATGCTGTTTAAAGGAACGAATAAACTTGACCTTTCAGAGAAATAATGTGGCTTTTGGAAGCTTACTGTTTCTATAATTGCTGCTGTTGCTTTTACTACTACTAGCAGCTAACAGCGAGAGAGTTCTTAGCATGAGATGAGATGAAATTATTTAAAACACTCAAAGTATAACCTCACTTTACAGTGACAACACAGAACCACAGGGAAGTTAAGTAACTTTTCTGAAAGTCACTGCATGTAAATATCAGGCAAGGTTTGAGCCTAGTTCTTCATTTACAGCCTTCTATAGAGCTCAAAAGCTCATCAGATTAGGAAAAGATTTTTTAAAATGGGAAGAGGCTTATGAAACTGAGAGGAAACACAACTCAGAGAATAGATAAATGAGCTATTAGAATGGAGAGGACAAAGTATGAAAACTGAGACAATTAAAAATAGCAAATAGGAAAAAAATCCTAAAAGGTCAAGTTATTATTAAAACCTAGAACATTTGAGCAGAAATTCCACTAATGAAGAGTGAAAGGGCAATACCTTTGAGTCAAGCTGAGCTGTCACCTGCAAAGGTTTTGGCCTGCCTAGTTCCTCTTCACTCACCTGAGCACAAGCCTTTCGTCAGCTCTCTCTTCACCATCCAGGGCTCTTTTCCTTGTTCCAACAATAATATCACACTTGGCTTAGAAAAGCAAAGTCCTGCACGTATGAAAAGAAACACAACTGGATCATGCTATGGCTATCGTAGAACACACAATCGACCTACTGATCATGCAGGGAGTAGGGGTGGGGAGCTTACACTAAGTCAAAGGAAAATTTATCAGGGACATGTATTAGAAGGATGGGAAAGCTAATGTGTTAGGCATAATTCAATAACAGAACTGTCCATTACCAACTCCATAGTTACTAACCCATCTACTGGGCACAGAGAGCACACATTCAGCCAGGCATTGCAGATACTATCAAAAAATTCACACTAGTGTAGCAAGGAGTCCCTTATGAGGAGAAATTCAATTTTGCAAGGGGAAGCTATCCTTACCCAGAGATACCAAGACGCTGTAGTTCTCCAGCATCACATTACTGTATAGGTGCCTTTGAGAAGAATCTAGACAGTCCCACTCCTCTTGGGAAAAGTCTACAGCCACATCTCCAAAGGTCACCAACTCCTGAAATAAAATAAATGAAATAACCTCTGCTCTTACCATCCCACCTCATTTAGTCTACCCCACTACACTGGTTTCTCCCTAATATCTGCAAATATGTCAACCATTTTCTCACTCAGGGCCTTTGTACTCCTCAGATCATTCCATATGAAAACAGCAATGTTCCTACTCCGTTTCATGATTCCACTAATCCTGTTTTATCTTTCTCCACAGCTTTTTAATTATTTTGCTTATTTATTGTCTGTCTCCCCCCACTCCCAGTGAAAATGTAGGTGTGATGAGGGCAGAATACATTTTTGCTTTGGTCCTGCTATATCCCCAATTAAATAGTAATTGGCATGATCAGAAATGCAAATACTTGTTGAATAAACTGAATTAATGAATGAATGGTTTGAAAATTTCAAGAAGCTATAAGAGGATCAAAAATGCACTGTAGGGGCCGGTGCTATGGCACAGCGGGTAGATCTGCCACCTGCAGTGCCGGCATCCCACATGGGCGCCGGTTCTAGTCCCAGCTGCTCCTCTTCCCATCCAGCTCTCTGCTATGGCCTGGGAAAGCAGTAGAAGATGGCCCAAGTACTTGGGCCCCTGCACCTGTGTGGGAGACACAGAAGGAGCTCCTGGCTCCTGGCTTCAGATGGGCGCAGTTCCAGCTGTTATGGCCAATCGGGGAGTGAACCAACGGATGGAAGACCTCTCTCTCTCAGCCTAACTCTGACTTTCAAATAAATAAACCTTTTTTTAAAAAAATGCACTGTACCCACTTTAAAATGAGCAAGCAGAACACATTAACCAAAAATTTAAAAAGGTATATAATAGGGTTATCAGTCCCACTGACACATGTTACAAATAAAAGCACTCCTTAATAATTGTAACTGCCCTCCCACCCTCTACCAATGACACCAGAAATTGCTTGCTATACCTCTGAAAATTGTGCTAGACTAGGCAGAGCAAATATTCAATTTCATTAAACTTCAAAAACTTTAACAGAGAGCTACAGTGGCTTCTAGGTGCAAAGATTCCTTCCTCTGAAGCCCGGTCATTGGGTGTCGGGGGGAGGGTTGGGGGGAAGTCTTATTTCCCAAAATGTTTGTACCACAGCACCTGGAAGTGAGAGGTGAGGCAGGTAACCTCTTTGCTCCTCCTATCTGTTTCCAGACCATTTCCTCCCCCAACCTCACTAAAAACAACTAATTTTAAATCTTACGAAATCAGAGGAAATTTCTCCTTAGTTTAGTTATCTACAGTTAATCAAAGACAGGAATTCTGTCATGGCTTGAACACTTCAGCACCAGGCTACTGCCACTGTCTCCAGTGCTATTCCTATCATAATCTGATCACTTCCATATCCATATAAGAAACACCCCAACAACCTGGCCTCTCAATTCTCCGACACCCACTCTCCTCCAATAATCTTGTCCTCCACTCCTCCACGGTTAGGACGCAGACCTGGTCACTACCAGTAAGTTCCAAATTCTCCATAATCCCAGTTATTTCCACCTTTTTTATTTCAATTTTCTCTCTGATACTCTCAATCAGGAAAATTTTTTTGACCTTACAAGAACATAACGATTCACTGGTTTCACTGTTCCTCGTGCCCACATACCTTCACTTCCTAGCACAACCATTTGTTGTAAGTACCCCCCGCGTATGCCTCCAACTTCCCCACCCCCTCTCTCACGTAACTATAACCACCTCATTAAACTAAAGCCCTCTTTTAGTTTATTTTGTGACTATACCCTAAGAAGCTGAACTTTGCTAGAGAAAATCATACCCACCATGCTAATTAGTTTAAGTTAATGATCCTTACCCTCACGTGGGCCAAAATGCCACCAACATTTCCCTAGCCCATTCTTTCCCACTCTGCTCAAACCTTCCATACCTCCTTCCAGTCTATCACTCTCATCTGATGATCTTACTTTCATTCAAAGAGAATCTCCTCAAACTCTCACCACAACATTTATACTCTTATCTGCATCTGAGCCCACACTCCTGTACGCAAACTTGCCTCATTACCAGGGAATTTGGGAAGCGGTCCAGGCTGTATACAATCAGTAACTGTTGGCAGGGCCGACGCTGTGGCGCAGCAGGTTAACGCCCTGGCCTGAAGTGCCAGATTCCCATATGGGCACCGGTTCGAGACCTGGCCACTCCACTTCCAATCCAGCTCTCTTTGGGCCCCTGCACCCACATGGGAGACCAGGAAGAAGCTCCAGGCTTCTGCCTTCGGATCAGCGCAGCTCTAGCCATTGCAGACAACTGGGGAGCGAACCAGTGGATGGAAGACCTCTCTCTGCCTCTCCTCTCTCTGTGTAACTCTTTCAAACAAATAAATAAATCTTTAAAAAAAAAAAAAAAGTAACTGTTGGCACGTAAATGGTATTTGAAGCCATGAGACAAAGTAGTGAGTATAAGAAAAGAGGCTCAGGGACTAAGCTTTGGGACACCCAAATTAATAGGTACTTAAGTAGCATGTGGTGAATGAATGACGTTTGGGACAGAACTAGAATGAAGACGTTGACCTGTTTCTGTATCTGAAGGAACAGTTTTTCAGGCTGAGGGAACAGCAAGTACAAGGAGCTGCAATAAGAACATTCTCAACTAGTTACAAGGAAGCTGCTGTGGCTGGAACGGGGGGCTTGAGTTGGAAGATCAGGAGAGAGAAATTAGATCAGGTCAGAGGGATAGGAATGGACCAGATGACACAGGGCCCTGCTGGCCAAGACTCCCACACTGACCTATCTGAGACAGGAATTCCACTGGAGGGTTTTCAGAAGTGGCAAGACTGGTTACCCAGAAACGTTTCAGCAAAAGGAAAGTTAATGTGTTCTTGGTTTGAAAAACTGGAAGGTATTTCAGGAAAGAGAGCAAACACCAACTCACCTGGTACATGGCTTTAAGCAGCCCCACAGCCATTCTTTCTTCCTAATGGCTCTTCTCTTGAGAAATGGCAGTGTCCTCAGATGACTGAAACGGGGAAGAAAATACAAGCAGCGCGGCTGGTGTTGCAGCATCCAGAATCACCAGTCTGGGCTCTTTGGGCTTCTCTTCCCTCCTGCTGTCAACTTTCCTCCAATAAAGAGAGCATAAAGGAGACCTAGGAATTTTTTTTGCATAGAATTTCAATCTGTGCCTAAATTATTTCCTAATTTTTATTTTAATAATAGATTTTCTAGGTTTTACAAAACAAGACTCCAAGAAACTTCATCACTTACATAAAGTCACAAAACCAATAAATAATCACATCAATCACAGCGGTTGAGACAACTGATACGCTGGTTGGAATGGCCCATTCCACAAGGGAATGACTGCGTTCCAGCTGCAACTCTTCCTGATTCCAGTTTCCCGCTAATGCACACCCCTGGAATTCAGCAGGTAATGGCTCAAGTACTTGGGTCCCTGACACGCATGGGAGACCCAGATGGAGTTCTTAGCTCCTGGCTTCAACCTGGCCCAGCGCTGGCTGTTTCAGGCATTGGGGTGAGTGAACCTGTGGATGGAATCTCTCCCCCCTCTTCAAATAAAACTGAAACAGTAAATAAAAATGTGAAAACATCAAATACAAGGCTGCCTGAATCCACAGGGCTACTCTCCAATCAATCAGTGATTCTGACACTTGGTGGCATAATGACATCACTTGGGTGGCTTTAGCAGATACTGGTGTCACCCAGTTATCACTCAGTACCCTCACATATCCAGTCTTAGAAACTACAGTGCCAGCTGCTTGCCCCAGACGCCATGGGCATGGGCAGTTTCACACGGACACCTTCCCCCAGACCCCAAATCTCAGACACTACGGTATCACAACCGACGGTGTCATTCACACACCCCAGTCACAAAGAGGCCGCGGGTACCGGCACAACCGAGGGCAAGGAATGCCCACGCTCCCGCACTCACAGCCTGACGCTCTAGGGCACCCATCATCGACCCACACCCGCAGTCGCACAGGTAAGACAGGCAAGTGTGGTGACTGTCTCACACGGAGAGTCACGGCAAGGGGCCTGGGGTCGGCGTCAGGGTGACCCACAGGCCACTCCTCAGCCCGCTCCCTACCTGCAGAACTGAACTGCGGAAAGAGCCCGTTTCCGCTTGGAAATCTCCGGAAATCTCCACTAGGGCCTTACGCCCCGTCTAAGAGTTACGGGGAACCCAAATACTGCCGGCCCGGAAAGAAGCGCCTCAGCAGCCTAGGCCTCCGGAGGACACAAAGGGACCGACGGCCCAGTTCCCGCGGGGGCCACTGGGAAATGTAGTCCGCAGCGGAGTCCGCGTACCTCGGCTCAGAGCCGCTCAGGGTTGCTAGTACCACCCCCTCGGCACCGCATCCTCGCACTCCCTCAGGCCCCGGTCTTCCAGAAAAGAGTCCGAAAGTCCGTTTTCCTTTCAGCTCCGAGCTTGGGCCGGGCACAGGTACTGCGCCGGGTGTCACAGGGGACGGTGCACAGGCACAGGGCTCGACCTATTTCCGTTACCAACACACAGCCACAACCTAACTGCAGGGGGAGAGGTTTGGGCGCGCACACTGCACTACTACACAAGAGTGGGTGACTTCCTAGAATCCTACTGGAATGCCGGAAAAAAAAAGTGGAGTGCCGGGAGATAGAGTGCGCAAGCGCGTTATGCTTCCTTCCGCCCGGTCCTGCTTCCCGCCGCCCGCGCTATTGCTTTGGAGGTGGTTACTTGAATGCAGCTCCACCCCTACATTTCCACTTGGCATTTCCTAGCCACCCTGCTGTGGCTCCGCCCCTGTGACAGGTGTCTGCCTGGACCCCAAGTTTGAAACATCCTTTGCATTCGAGGTGGAGGCCCCCATGGCTGCTCTCTGAGACTAATGCTGGCGTCTGCAGCTTTCCCGGGTTTGCCTGCCATATTCCTTGGTGCGTGCCTGACATGGCTGGCACCTTTAGTTTTCTGAGATTTCTTCTGAAGCTCCACGCTTATTAGCTTCATTTTTGTACCACTCCATGCAGGCCCCCCAGTCCTGCAGCACGACTCTTTTCTGGCTTCAGAGGCTTACCTTTGAAAACTTGGTAGAAGCCACCGTGACCATAACTCTTGCATTCTGCACACCTGCAAAACCCGCTTCACCTCGACGACACCAAGGTTTGCCACCAACAGGAGCCACTCCTGGACCCTGTCGAGTCAGGACTGCAGTGGCCTCTGAGAACTCTGCCAACTGGCCAGAATCCTGTCTCTGGGATTTCCGGAAGCAGTTCTGGCCGGTAATGGGAGGGGCATTTAAGATCCCCGGAATGCCCTCAGAGTCTTTCTCTAATCGTCTTGATCATAAACACTTGGTTTCCTTTTCCTTGCACTAACCCGTTTAGAAAATGGTTTCTCTAACTCAATTTCTTATCCTAAACAAGTTTTTCTTCCTTCCTTCCCTGGACAGGCTGAAATTTTTCATGCTCTGCTCCCACTTGCTCCTGATTCCCACTGCAAAACTTACTAGCAGTAACAATAACAAGTAACACGCAGGCTGCGGCCAGAACACTTGGCTGCCTTGAGATGTCCTCCACCAAACACGGGGTCCACCATCTTAAGTTCAACCTCCATGAAGTCACACTCCAGATTCTCTGCCCCATGTAGCATGGGTGATCTTTTTTGTTTAAAGATTTATTTATTTATTTGAAAGTCAGAGTTACACAGAGAGAAAAGGAGAGGCAGAGAGAGAGAGAGAGAGATCTTCCATCCGCTGGTTCACTCCCCAACTGGCTGCAACGGCTGGAGCTGTGACCATCCGGGGCCAGGAGTTTCTTCCAGGTCTCCCATGAGGGTGCAGGGGCCCAAGGACTTAGGCCATCTTCCACTGCTTTCAGCTGAGACTCAAACCGGCACCTGTATGGGATGCCGTCCCTGCAGGTGGTGGCTTACTCCTCACGCCACAGCACAAGCCCCAGCATGGGTGATCTTTAGTCCAGTTCCTAACAGAATATTTAGTTCCATCTGAAAAACTCATCAGCATGGCCTTTACTGTCCACATTTCTAGCAGCATTCCAGTCTTTTAAGCCTCATCAGAATCACCAATGGCACTGTTTGTAGCATTCTAGACTTTCTCTAGTCTGCTTCTTCAAATTCTTCCAACCTCCACATATTCAGGTATATCCCACTTCTTGATACCAGTTTTCTGTATTAGCTTTCATTAATTTTACTGAAACACCTTAGTTGAGCTTCTTGGGAAGGAAGAGGTTTGTTTCAACTCAACACTTTGGAGGTTCACAGTTCAAAATCAGGTAGCTCCATTAGTGGGCCATCTGATGGAGGCTAGCAATGATGCAGCATGTGCAGAGGGAAGCTCACATGGTAAACCAAGAAGCAGAGAGGAGCTAGGCCAAACTCCACTTAAAAAGCCAACCCTTTCAAGAGAATTACCTTCCAAGGGCAAGCCCCCAGTGATACTACTAAATGCCTCCCACCAGCCCCACCTCTCGTCTGCCATCATCAGATGAAGTGTCCACCCTAATCCATCAACCATTAGCATTAATCCATTAACTGTTAATGCAAGATTTTGGGGCTTAAATATCTACATGAATTTTGGGGAGCCAAGTACTGTTTAATCCATAACACTTTCTATGCTCTTTAGCACAATTGACAGCCATGGTTGACGATGACTAATTGCTGATTTCAGAATAGCTAGTGGGATTTTGAATGTTTCCAATGTAAAAAAAAAGATAAATGTTTGAGATGATGAATATGCCAGTTACCTGTCATTATACACTGCATACATGTATTGAAATACCATACAGTAACCCATAAATATGTATAACTATTATACATCTGGGCTGGGCACCAATTTTTAAAAATTATAGAATGCCACTAACGCAGTATTCAGGGGGCATATGTAACACTAAATACCTACATTAGAAAGAAGGAAGGTCTCAAATCAATGACTTCATCTTCTACTTTAAAGAAACTAGAAAGAGGGGCTGGCACTGTGGCATAGTAGGTTAAGCCTCCACCTGGAGCACTGGCATCCCATATGGGCACTGGTTCAAGTCCTGACTGCTCCAATTCCAATCCAGCTCCTTGGTAATGGCCTGGGAAAGCAGTTGAGGATGACCCAACTGCTTGGGACCCTGTGCCTACATGGGAGACCCAGAAGTTCCTGGCTCCCAACTTCAGTCTGGCCCAGCGCAGGCTGTTGTGGCCATTTGGGGAGTGAACCAGTGGATGAAAGATCTCTCTCTCTTTCTTTCTGCAATTCTACCTTTCAAATAAATAAAATAAGTCTTTTTAAAAAAATAAAAAACCAGATGAAAAATTTTTGTGAAGATGGAAATATTTACATCTTGACTGTATAAATATAAATCTACAGGTTGTTATATATTTATGATTTTATAAGAGTTGTATTGAGGGAAGTTGGATAAAAAGTTTCATGTGATCTCTCTCAGTAATTTCTTAAACTACATGTGAATCTAGAATTCCTTCAAAAAGGAAGAAAATAAATACTAAGATGGTAGACCAAAGCTAAACTATACTAAATGTTAACTTACTAAATACGGAAAATGAGTAATACTGTAAAAAAAAAAAACTGTTAGTAAAAATGGTGCAGACTTGTCTGTGGCACCATCTACACATGGACGCCATCTTAGGTTCTGGCCCCCATGGCCACCTTGCATAGTAAGCTTCGATCAATCGATCAATCAGTGGTAAGCCCCATGGCCCAACTACAGGTGTGAGCTCCACCTCCACCCTAATGGGATTCGCTTCTCCTACTTCCCTGCCCAGCTCCCTCCCACCCCTGCAAATGTATAACAGGACCTGCTTCCAGCACACGTACTGTCTCTCCTGATCCCTCTCTCTCTTACTCTCTCTGCCTTTCCCCAGGTCCATCGGGCTTCCCCCACCCGACAATAAACCTTTCTCTTAATTCCGGTGTTCGGTGTGTTTTGTAGAAGCCTTACAAAAACCAATGCTGTCTAATAAAAGTCACGCTTTAAAAATAAAATACAAAATATAAGCATTAGAGGGAAGCGTGGGCATTCAGTGCAGTGGCTAAGGCGAAGCTGCTTGATGCCTGCATTCCCTGTCAGAGTGCCTGGGTTCACGTCCCAGTTTTAGCTTCCTGCTCACGTGCACTCTGGTAGGCAGCAGGTGGTGACTTGTGTGCTTGTGTTCCTCTCATCCACAGGAGAAACCTGGATGGAGCTCCAGGCTCCCGGATTCAGCCTGGCTCAGCCCCCGCTATTGCTATTGCCGGCATTGGAGGAATGAGCCAGCACATGGCAGATCGCTGTCAGTCTATCTGTTTCTCTTTGCCTTTCAAATAAAGATGAAAGTATGTTGGTTTTGTATTGCTGTTATCAGTGGTTCCAGAAATCAAAATAATACCTTTCTCTTTTAAATCCCCTGGTGTATCATTCGCACTTACCACACTCTATTTAGGCAGTATTTGTGTATATTTTTTTCTCATACTGGGTTATAATAAACTTTAGAATAGGAAATGTACTTTGTCCTTGAAAACCTTTAAAATTTCTCACACAGGCCCTGGCCTTACTGAATTTCTGATGTTTGAGCCAGGAAATTCACTTTTATAAATTAGACTGGGAAATAATTACACATATGCTGAAAGACATGTGTACAAAGAAGTTCTTTAAGGCATGAATTATAATGACAAAAAAGATAAAAAAGGAAACCTTGAAACATCATTCAAATTAGGTTATATATTTAACATGTTGATTTTTTACTTACCACTAATGGAAATATGTTCAAAATTTGTTATTATGCATGAAATGTAGAAAAATATGCATAAGTGATTCTTTCTAAAATATGCACTAAAATGAAAATAAGCATGGCAAAATGTTAATAATAATTATTCCAGGTTATTAGATTATTTGGATATATTTATTTATAGTTTCTGATCATCTTTTTTGTGTTTTTTTTTGGGGGAACAGACATGTTTTGATATTACTTTTATAAAGACTAAACAATTTATTTTCACTTTTTTTTAAAAAAAAGATTTATTTGTGTTTATTTGAAAGGTAGAGAGAGACACGGACACACAGAGAGACAGCTCTCCTATTCTCTGGTTCACTCCCAAATGACTGAAATGGCCTTAGCTGGACAAGGTTGAAGCCAGGAGCCAGGAACTCCATTTGGGTCCCCTATTTTGGTGGCAGGGGCCCAAGCACTTGGACCATCTTCCACTGCTTTCCCCGAGGCCATTAGCAGGGAGGTGGATAGGAAGTGGAGCAGGTGGGACTCAAACTGACACCCATATGGGATGCCGGTGCCGCAGGTGGAAACAACCAACTATGCCACAGTGCTGGCCCCCAGATACTAATTTTCTAAAATGAATGTTCCCACATTTCACTCTAGCTCGTTAACTTATATGTCATTAGGAATCCTTAGGAGTAGACTACAAAATAAGATGGTGTAGAATAATTTCCAGAATGAATGTGGTGAACTTTTGATGGAGGGGTGGAATCAATAATGGAAGACATATTCCCTAGGTCCCCATCACACATCAGGTATAGAAAGAATAAGCAGAGTAAGTGTGTAGCCTAGTGGTTAAGATGCCCACGTCACACACTGAAATATTTGGGTTCGACTTCCAGCTTTAGCTCCTGATTCTAGTTTTCTGTCAATGCAGACCCTGGGAGGCAGCGGTGATGGTTTAAGTAGCTGAGTTCCTGCCACCCACGTGGGAGGCCTGGATTAAGTTCTTGACTCCAGCCCTGGCTCAGCCCTACCTGTCATGGGCATTTTGGGAATCTACCAGTGAATGAGTGTGCTCTCTTTTCCTCTGAAAAACAAATACAAAAACAAAACATAAAACAAGAAACAGATTCTTAGATGTTACTACATACTAAAAATTTGAAAAGTCCCAGAAGTGTTCCTACTCCTAAAACAAGTGGGAGTTTATGGTACTAATAAAAGAGGAGAAGGGGTGGACACTAACACGGTGTAATGCCTTTTTGTATCCTCCTGTGATTCCTCTCTTGCAAGAAAGGTATGAGTAGAGCTGAGAGAGGAAGTAGGAATTATGATACAGCCCTGCCTTGTAATTACAGACTAAGCTGGGTAGTCGGCTCCACATCCAACCACCTACATGTAAGAGAAAGATTAATAACAATTGCGTACCTTTTTATGAAACAGAGAAGTCGGGGTCTCCATTTTGTGGAGCTAGATTCCTCCCCAAATTCACAGTAGCATCCTGTTACTGAAGCCAGTGTAGGTTCTAAGGTGTATTTGATGTACATAGAAGTCCCAGTGGACGATCTGGGTTTCAGGGAAATGGGACATTGCTGATACTTGAAGCTCGCTTCCTCTCAAAGAGTCTACGTCGGCAGCTGACTGACTAAACTTCTGCTCAAGTGGGTCTAAAAATCATGGTCTCAAACTGTCACAGTAGCAGAAACTGAGCGTTACCAGAATTTAATTAGTTTGAGGCCACAAAGCTGGTTAATGGCCCTATGTGTTTAGAATCCAGGTAGTCCGGCCACATTTCCCTGCCTGTCAGTCACGCTCCCAATCCCAGGTCATCTAGTTCATTAATGCTGTCTCAGACACATTCAAGAAGTCCACCAACACACTGTCACTGACGAAACTGCAGGACCAGAACAGGAGAATGCACGATTCGCGAGCACGGTCACACACACACACCTGCAAATTCACAGGACCGCAAAAGCCACGGGACCGTAGAGTCTCCCAGTCCCATAAACCCCAAATCCTAAATCCATGGTCGAATTTCCACACACACACAGTCCCAGGACATCACTGCTTCCTCTTCTGACTCCTGCTAGGAGCTTGAGGCTCAGGCAGACTTGTGATCTTTCCTTTCCACCCCGATGTAGCCCAGCCCAGAGTGGAGCCGCGACCAGGCGAAACTAAAGAGACTGAGCGACGCCTCCTTCGCCAACCTGACGCTCCCCACAGCTGTAAGGAGGAAACGCCTTTTTGCAGAAAAATCGTCTTATGCCGTGAAGGCCTCTGGGAAATGTAGTTCGGGACCGCGAAGTCGCGGCCCCATTCCGATTCTTCGCAGTACCTGGTTGCACTCCCTGAGGAGATCAAGGGAGGCTGCTCTCGCCAGACCCCCGGCTGGTGCTCCTGCGCAGGGCTGCGCACCTTTCAATGCCGCCGTTGGTTTTCTCACTAATGGCAAACGGGCAGGTTAGTCCCACCCGGGTGAGCCGCGGGGGCGTCTGGGAAGCGTTGCCCTGCGTCTAGCGGACCGAAGCATTTTGTGGCTCTCAGTCGCCGCCAGCTGTGACCTCAGGGGCGCCCCTATCCTAACCCGCGCCGAGAGTGCGGCCTGGGGCGTGGACTCGGGGCCTGAGTCCGCGCGCGGGCTCGGGGGTGAGTCCTCGGGGACTCTGCGCAGGGAGGGAGCGGGGCCTGCGGGGCCGGGGCCGGCCGTTCCCTGAGGCCGTGGGTGTGGCGTGAAGTGCCTGGAATTTGCTGGACATTTGGCTGGCTGAGTGTGGCCTTGGGATCGTGCCTGCAAACGCTTTTTGGGGATGTGCTTTTCCGTTTTATGTTTCAGTATGAACATGGGCGCCACCGTCCGTGACAGGAACGAGAAACTCCGTGAATGAAGGTAGGGTTGGGTTGTGTGTGTAAATGTGTGACACTGCATCGCTGTAGGCCCAACACTGCAATACCTACTTTTAATTGTATATTCTTATGTTAACAATGTCGTTTTGTGTGCGTATTCAATTTTCTCTCCTTGCTCCCCAATCCCTTGCCCAAAATCGCAAAACACGGAAAAGTTCAGAGAACAAAAATCGTTCATACGTCTACCAGCCATGGAGGCACTGTCACAATTTACTCATCTTTATTTTCGAATCTATATGCATGTATTCGTATGTTCTTATATAGGTGCGTAATGACGTAAAGTTGTAAATGCACTATACATACAGTTCTGCAATCTTTTTTAAATTTTTATAAAGATTTATTTATTTATTTGAAAGAGTTACACAGAGAGAGGAGAGGCAGAGAGAAAGAGAGAGACAGGTCTTCCATCCGTTGGTTCACTCCCCAATTGGCCACCATGGCCGGAGCTGCACGAATCGGAAGTCAGGAGCCAGGAGCTTCTTCCGGGTCTCCCACATAGGTGCAGGAGCCCAAGGACTAGGGCCATCTTGTACTGCTTTCCCAGGCCATAGCAGAGAACTGGATCAGAAGTGGAGCAGCCAGGTCTCGAACTGGCGCCCATATGGGATGCCTGCGCTTCAGGCCAGGGCATTAACCCACTGCACCACAACGCTGGCTCCCAGGCATTCTTTCTTTTTAACAATGTGTGATTAATAAGTTTTCATTTGAAAAATTACACATCTGTGTCATGGTTTAAAAGTTTTTTTGTAGTGTACATTTTAATGCATTTGCTCCTATTGATGGTAATTTGGGTCTGCCAGATTTCTTGCATTTATAAATGGGGGTTTAGCAGCAACTATTTGGTACATGCTACAATGTACTCTTTTCTTAAAAAAAGATTTATTTACTTGTGAGGCAGAGCTACAGAGAGGAAGAGGGAGAGACAGAGAGAGGGGGATCTTCCACCCACTGGTTCACACCCCAAGTGCCTGCAACAGCTGGAGCTGGGCCTATACGAAGCCAGGAGCCAGGAGCTTCCTTTGGGTCTCCCAGGTGGGTGCAGGGGCCCAAGCAGTTGGGCCATCTTCTGCTTTCCCGGGCCATAGCAGAGAGCTGGATTGGAAGTGGAACAGCTGGGACTAGAACTGGTGCCCGTATGGGATGCCAGTTCAGCAGGCAGATACTTAACACACTATGCCACAGCTGAAAGGAGAAATCAGCAAAGGAAACTGGAAAGGACTAGTTAAAAAGATTGAGGACAACTAGATGAGGGTGGTATCCAGGAATCCAAGGGAAGAAGGTGTTTTAATGAGAACTGTCAGGTGCTATTGATAGGCCAAGTAAATGAGGCCTGAGAATTTAGTCATTGATGTTCCGGAAAGCAGTTTCATTGGAGTATGAGGCTAAAGAGAAAACTGAAGAACAAAAATTGGAAATATCAAGTCCAGATAACTTTTACCCCCAAGATTTATTTATTTGAGAGAAAGAGGGGCCGGTGCCGTGGCGCAGTAGGTTAATCCTCCGCCTGGAGCGCCAGCATCCCATAAGGGCGCCGGTTTTAGTCCCGGCTGCTCCTCTTCCAATCCAGCTCTCTGCTACAGCCTGGGAAAGCAGTAGAAGATGGCCCAAGTCCTTTGGCCCCTGCACCCATGTGGGAGACCCGGAAGAAGCTCCTGGCTCCTGGCTTTGGAGCAGTGCAGCTCCGACTGTTGCGGCCATCGGGGAGTGAACCAATGGATGTAAGACCTTTCTGTCTCTCCCTCTCACCGTCTGTAACTCTCTCAAATAAATAAAATAAAATAAAAATTAAAAAAAAGAGAGAGGGACATGCACACACATTCTCTCTCTCGCTCTCTCACTCTCGCTCTCTCGCTCTCTCTCTCTCCCATCTACTGATTCACTCCCCAGATGATCACAACAGCTAGGTCTGGAGCAGGCCAAAGCCAGGAACCAGGAGCTCCATCTGGTCTTCCACATGGGTGGCAGAGGCCCAAGTACTTGAGCCATGAGTTGCTGCCTTTCCCTGCATGTTAGCAGGAAGCTGGATTGAAAGCTGGGCAGCTGGAACTTGAACCAGTTCTGTAATACAGGGTTGGAAGCAGTAGCTTAATGCACTGTACCACAGTTTAGATAATTCCTGAAGTATTTTTTCTTAAATGGAAGAAGTGAAAGGAGTGATAGTTGGAGTTAAGAGCTATATGTTCACTCTTTATATGTTAATTAAAATGATCTGATAGACAAATTTGATGATACAGCAAAGAAAAGAGAGTAATACCATAAACGTGTCTTTAAGTAGCCAGAGCAAACAGGATCTAATAATAGAGTTTGCCTTAGTTTGGAGCATGACCGTAATAGCAGCAGGAGAGAAAGAAGTACCTGGCTCAGATACAGGTAGATGGACTGATGTGTTAGTGAGAGCTTATAACACTTCTCTTCTGATTGCTTCAATTTTATATTGAAGTAGGAAGCAAGAGACTTGGCTGAGAGTGAGGTTGGTAGAGGAAGGTTGAGGGTTTGAGGAATGAGAAAAAAAAATCGCTTAAGAGAGTGTAACAGAACACAGAGAAATATGATTTTCAAGGAAGTAGTGAAGAACCACTTAACGTTAGTATTCATGAATTTAGAGTGAGCCTATTCCACATAGCTGTGTGATTTCTTTTCTGCGGTGTTCATCTGTATAATTGTACCCACAGGGGAGAAGTTGGACTTAGTGCGTGTATTGGTTTCATAAAGCAAATTAGAAAAATGTCAAACAGAGGCGAAAGTCGTCTGAGTTAGCAAGATTTGATTATGTTGTTTGCCCATGGATTTAAGAATTGGTTATGTTGTTTGACTATGGATTTTAGGACAGATAACTAGAAAAGAGAGGATAGCAAGGGGTCAGGGACAGTGAAAAATTGGTAGATTCAAGGAACGGAAGTTCCTGATGGGGTTGAAGGACTACTGATGGAGAGATAGAAGGGTATTTTTCTCTTTGGTTGTCAAATATTTTAAAAATAGAACAGGTCTTGCTATTATGTTTTTAGGAAACATGGATAATTATTAGCTAGACCCATTGTTTCATTGGAGTTATAAAGTAGTTGTATTTGAATTCTGTCATTTCTTCTTCATTAATGAGCTGAAATATTTGTCTAAAGAAAAAAAATTCCCATAAGTGTTTTGTTACCCAACCAGGGTACAATTTGTACAAGAAAGACAGAATAAATAGATCACTGTCCTTTAGAAGTTTTTGGACTTTTGAATCGTTCTCAACATCTCCTGATGAGTTATTATTAACCTTATATATTTACATATATATGATTTTAACATAGTTGATGTGTTTTTGGCTGGCGCCATGGCTCAATAGGCTAATCCTCCGCCTTGCGGCGCCGGCACACCAGGTTCTAGTCCCGGTCGGGGCACCAGATTCTGTTCCGGTTGCCCCTCTTCCAGTCCAGCTCTCTGCTATGGCCCCGGAGTGCAGTGGAGGATGGCCCAGGTCCTTGGGCCCTGCACCCGAATGGGAGACCAGGAGGAGCACCTGGCTCCTGGCTTCGGATCAGTGCGATGTGCCGGCTGCAGCGTGCTGGCCGCGGCAGCCATTGGAGGGTGAACCAACGGCAAAAGGAAGACCTTTCTCTCTCTCTCTCTCTCTCTCTCACTGTCTACTCTGCCTGTCAAAAAAAAAAAAAAAAACAAAAACAAAAACAAAAACAAAAAAAAAAACACATAGTTGATGTGTTTTAAACCATTGCAATTACTTTTCTTTTGAAGCCCAAATGTTCCCATCTTTGGCCACCTTTTTTTTTTTTTGAAAGGTAGAGTTAGAGAGAGAGAGAGAGAAAGGTCTTCCATCTGCTGGTTCACTCCCCAGGTGGCTTTAATGGCCAGAGTTGTGCCAATCCAAAGCCAGGAGCCAAGAGGTTCTTTCAGGTCTGCCACACGGGTGCAGGGGCCCTAGCACTTGGGCTATCTTCTATTGCTTTCCCAGGCAGTAGCAGAGAGCTGGATGGGAAGTGGAGCAGCCATGTCTTGAACTGGTGCCCATTTGCGATGATGGTGCTGCAGGCAGTGGCTTAACCCACTATGCCACAGTGCTGGCCCCTTGGCCACCTTTTTAAAATGGTTTCTGAATCCTTTTATCACATCCCTAGTAGTTTTTAATGGCATCCTACATTTCTGGTCTTACAAGAACTCCAAGTACCATTTTTTTTTTTTTGACAGGCAGAGTGGACAGTGAGAGAGAGAGACAGAGAGAAAGGTCTTCCTTTGTCGTTGGTTTACTCTCCAATGGCCGCTGCAGCCAGCGCGCTGCAGCCGGCACACCGCGCTGATCCGATAGCAGGAGCCAGGTACTTATCCTGGTCTCCCATGGGGTTCAGGGCCCAAGGACTTGGGCCATCCTCCGCTGCACTCCCTGGCCACAGCAGAGAGCTGGCCTGGAAGAGGGGCAACCGGGACAGAATCCGGCGCCCCGACCAGGACTAGAACCTGGTGTGCGGCGCCGCAAGGCAGAGGATTAGCCTAGTGAGCCACGGCGCCAGCCCCAAATACCATTTTGTACATGCCCTTGGCATGAGATCTGTCCTTTCAGTATGATACCCTGATTCCTTTAAGTGGGAAATGATATTTTGAAACCATAATTACGGTGCTTGCTCTTATTGTGATCACTGTTTTATTGTTTCTATAGGGTATGTGTGTGTGTGTGTGTGTGCATAAAGAACTAGAAAATATTTTATTAACAGATTCACTAAGATTTAATTCATATACAATGCATTTAATCCACTTAAAGTATACAGTTCTGGGCCAGTGCTGTGGCACAGTGGGTTAAAACCCCAGCGTGCAGTGCCAGCATCCTATATGGGTGCAGGTTCAAGTCCCGGCTGCTCCTCTTCCGATCCAGCTCTCTGCTATGGCCTGGGAAAGCAATGAAAGATGGCTTTAAGTGCTTGGGCACTTAAATAATATGTAGGCTTTTTGTGTGTATGATTTTTTGAAAGATTTATTTATTTGAAAGGCAGAGTAGGGGGAGATGGGGGGGTCTTCCATCCACTGGTTCACTTCCCAAATGGCTGTAATGGCTGGAGAAACCAGGAGCCTAGAGTTTCTTTCGTGTCTCCCACATGAGTGGAGGGGCCCAAGGATTGGGGCCATCTTCTGCCACTTTCCCACGCACATTAGAAGGGAGCTGGATTGGAAGTGGAGCAGCTGGGGCTTGAACCAGAGCCCATATAGGATGCCAGCCCTGCAGGCATTGGTTTTACCTGCTACACCACAGTGCTGGCCTCAATATGTAGACTCTTAACTCACTTCTTTCACTTTGCATGTTTTCTTTTTCTTTTACTTTTTTTTTTTTTTTTTTTTTTTGACAGGCAGAGTGGACAGTGAAAGAGAGAGACAGAGAGAAAGGTCTTCCCTTTTGTCATTGGTTCACCCTCCAATGGCCGCCGTGGCCGGCACGCTGCGGCCGGTGCACCACAGCCGGCACACCATGCTGATCTGAAGGCAGGAGCCAGGTGCTTCTCCTGGTCTCCCATGGGGTGCAGGGCCCAAGCACTTGGGCCATCCTCCACTGCCTTCCTGGGCCACAGCAGAGAGCTGGCCTGGAAGAGGGGCAACCGGGACAGAACCCGGCACCCCAACTGGGACTAGAACCCGGTGTGCTGGCACCGCAAGGCGGAGGATTAGCCTAGTGAGCCGCGGCACTGGCTGCATGTTTTCAAGGTTAATTCATATTATAGTAGCAAATGCATTCTTAACAAAGTAGTAATCACGAGTTCATACTGCTATGTCCAAAGTTAAAAATGTGGAATTACAGGATTTTAATCTTTGTTTTTATTTTTGTATCTTTTATTTGCTCATCTATCCATCCATCTATGTATCTACACATAAATAAAATAGTTTCAAAGTAACATTCTCGGGGCTGCCACTGCAGTTCACTTGGTTAATCCTCCGCCTGCGGTGCCGGCATCCCATATGGGTGCCGGGTTCTAGTCCCAGTTGCTCCTCTTCCAGGCCAGCTCTCTGCTGTGGCCTGGGAGTGCAGCGGAGGATGGCCCAAGTGCTTGGGCCCTGCACCCCATGGGAGACCAGGAGGAAGCACCTGGCTCCTGGCTTCGGATCGGCATAGTTCCGGCCATAGCGGCCATTTTGGGGGGTGAACCAATGGAAGAAAGACCTTTCTCTCTGTCTCCCTCTCTTTCACTGTCTAACTCTATCTGTCAAATAAAAATAAATAAATAAATAAAATTTAAAAAAAATAACATTCTCAGTACTTACAATCTTTCTACTATAAATATTTTAACATTTCTTTATAAATGTATTTGTTGCTAGGATATAATCCTTCTAGGAAAGTAAGGTTAAAAAAATCATTGTGTTTTGAAGTAGCTAGAAGGAATTCTCTCAGTATGGTTAAACCAGAAAGTTGATATATGCTTAGGTTCATTTGTGTTATTTTGCTTTTGATTTTTAGGCAGAGCTTTTAATAATTAATTGAATTTTATAATTATGTGAAACATTTACCTGGTTGGAAAATCAAATACACAAAACAAAGTACAGCAAATTATATGCAGAAAATGTATATAAAACATAGAGAAATCTTGTTTTCATCCCGTCTGCAGATTGTTCTAAAATTGTTAGTTTTTTCACGTTTCTTTCCTTTTTTAATATATGCAAATATATATAACATAGTAGCTTACTATCCATGTTTACTTAAACAATAATGAGGGCAGGCATTGTAGTGCAGTAGGTGGGCTGCTTGGGACACCCACATCCCATATCAGAGTGACTGGTTTGAATCACGGCTTCTCTGTACCATCCATGTTCTTTTTCTTCTTCTTTTTTATTTGACAGAGTTATAGACAGTGAGAGAGAGAAAGAGAAAGAGAGAAACGTCTTCCTTCCGTTGGTTCACTCCCCAAATGGCCGCTACGGCTGGCGCTGCACCGGTCTGAAGCCAGGAGCCAGGTGCTTCCTCCTGGTCTCCCATGTGGGCGCAGGGACCCAAGCACTTGGGCCATCCTCCACTGCCTTCCCGGGCCACAGCAGAGAGCTGGACTGGAAGAGGAGCAACCGGGACTGGAACCCGGTGCCCAAATGGGATGCCGGCGCCACAGGCGGAGGATTAACCAAGTGAGCCACGGCGCTGGCCCCTATCCATGCTCTTTGATTTTTTTCATTTCATTCTTTCCAGGTCTTTCATTTTAACTAGATTTGAGCGTTAGCTTGAGAACCTTTCAAACCTTGTGATTGGAATTTTATTAATTTCATAGATAACTTTGAGAAAACTTGCATCTTTAATTTGCTAACTTTTCCGATTTTTAAGTGTGACATTAACTTAGGATTCCTTTTATTAACTTTAATAAGTTGAGCAGATTTTCTTGATTAGGGTCTTATACAGTTTTTATTGGAATTATTCTGTGTGTTTTAGAGTTTTTTCACTTTTGTGAATTTTGAATGCATTAGGTAAAATGTCACACAGATCACCTGTCTGGTTTAAGTCATCCTTCCCCTGGTTAAGCATTTGATTACATCTCAGAGTTCCTGTAAGATTGATTTTTTTTTTTTTTTGACAGGCAGAGTGGACAGTGAGAGAGAGACAGAGAGAGAAAGGTCTTCCTTTGCCGTTGGTTCACCCTCCAATGGCCGCCGCGGCCGGCGCACCGCGCTGATCCGATGGCAGGAGCCAGGAGCCAGGTGCTTTTCCTGGTCTCCCATGGGGTGCAGGGCCCAAGCACCTGGGCCATCCTCCACTGCCTTCCCTGGCCACAGCAGAGGGCTGGCCTGGAAGAGGGGCAACCGGGACAGAATCCGGCGCCCCGACCGGGACTAGAACCCGGTGTGCCGGCGCCGCTAGGCGGAGGATTAGCCTACTGAGCCGCGGCGCCGGCCTGATTTTTTTTTTTTTTTTGAAAGGCAGAGTGGACAGTGAGAGAGAGAGACAGAGAGAAAGGTCTTCCTTTGCCGTTGGTTCACCCTCCAATGGCCGCCGCGGCCAGCGCGCTGCGGCCGGCGCACCGCGCTGATCCGATGGCAGGAGCCAGGAGCCAGGTGCTTTTCCTGGTCTCCCATGGGGTGCAGAGCCCAAGCACCTGGGCCATCCTCCACTGCACTCCCTGGCCACAGCAGAGGGCTGGCCTGGAAGAGGGGCAACCGGGACAGAATCCGGCGCCCCAACCGGGACTAGAACCCGGTGTGCCGGCGCCGCTAGGCGGAGGATTAGCCTAGTGAGCCGCGGCGCCGGCCCCTGTAAGATTGATTTTAACACATTTTTTTTTTGTTTGTTTCTAAGAACAGATCTCTAGAGTTCATTTTTCTGTTTTCTCTGGTGTTATCCTCATTCCTTACTTTTAACCTGAGTGTTTATGATAAAGTGCATTTCTTGTAGATATATATATAATTAAATATACTTTTTAAAATCCATTCTGAGCACAGTAGTTTAATTGGTATGTTTAGACCATTTACTCTTATTTATAGATAAATTAATATCTACCATACCATTCTCCTAACAAATATTTGTTTCCTTTGATCTTTTTTTTTTTTTGCCTTTGTCTGATTTTCTGGTTTTCATTGAACATTTTATCATTTTTTATTATCTCCTCTTTTGCTGTATCATTTATATTTCTTTAATTTTAGGGTTACCTGAAAGTTTTCAACATATTTTTAAAATGTGTTTATTTTACTTGAGAATAAGTTACAGTGAGACAGAGAGACCCCTCGTCCCCAAATCCCTGCAGTAGCTACGGCTGTCTCAGGCTGAAGCCAAGAGCCATGAAATCAATCCAGGCCTCCCACATGGGTGGCAAGGACTCAACTGCTTGAACCATCATCAGCTGCCAGTCCTTAACAGAAAGCTGGAATAGAGAATGGAGCTGGGAAACAAAGTCAGGCAGTCCAGTATGGGATGTGGGCATCCTGAGCAGAGGTTTAACCACTGCCCCAAACACCTTTCTCTTGAATATAGTATTTTTAGTCTAAGTTGACTTTCAAAAAATGCTATACTGCTTCACATGGAATATAGGGACCTTACAGCAGAGTGTTCTTAATTTCTCCCTCTTATCCCCTAGGACATTTCTGGCATTCATTTTACTTTACTCATGTGTGGTAATCACCCAATACATTGTTATCATCATTGCTTTAATTTTTTATAAAAATATTTATTTGAAAGGTAGAGTGGGAGCCAGCTGTGGCATAGTGGGTAAGGCCAATGCCTGCAGTGCTGGCATCCCATATGGGCGCCGGCTGGAGTCCCGGCTGCTCCACTTCTGATCCAACTCTCTGCTATGGCCTGGGAAAGCAGTAGAAGATGGCCCAAGTCCTTGGGCCCCTGCACCCATATGGGAGACCTGAAAGAAACTCCTGGCTCCTGGCTTCAGATAGGTGCAGCTGCAGCCGTTGGGGCCAACTGGGGAGTGAACCAGCAGATGGAAGACCTCTCTTTCTTTCTCTCTCTCACTCTCACTCTCTCTGCCTCTCTGTCACTCTGCCTTTCAAATAAATAAGTAAAATCTTAAAAGAAAGGCAGAGTGACAGAGAAAGATAGAAAAATTCTTCCATCCGCTAGTTTGCTCCCCAAATGCTTGCAACAGCTAGGACTAGGCTAGGCCAAGGCCAGAAGCCTGAACTCTGTCCAGGTCTCCCCTGTGGGTAGCAGGAACCTAAGTACTTGGGCCATCGTCTGTTATCTTCCAGGAGTATTGACAGGCAGCTGAATTAGAAGTACAGAGAAGCCATGACTCAAACCAGTCACTCCAATATGGGATGAGGGCATCCTAAGCAGCCTACCTACTACAGTAGAATGCCTGCCCTCATTATTGTTGAAGTAAACATTCATCTTTTAGATCAGTTAAGAATAAAAGAACCAAAAGACTTTACTTTCATTAGTCCTGCTCTGATGCTTCTACTTTATTTTCCTTCCAAGTTTCTACCTGCATCATTTTTTTTTTTCTCCTTAAAGAACCTTTTGACATTTCTTGCAAGGTAGTTCTGCTGGCGATAAATTTCCTTCAGTTTCAGTATGATGTCCTTTTTTTTTTTTTTTTTTTTTTTTAAAGGATTTATTTGAAAGTGAGTTACAAAGAGAGAGAAGGAGAGGCAGAGAGAGAGGAAGAGAGGTCTTCCATCCACTGGTTCACTCCCCAGTTGGCCACAACAGCCACAGCTGCGCTGATCTGAAGCCAGGCACCAGGAGCTTCTTCCAGGTCTCCCATATGGGTGCAGGGGCCCAAGGAGTTGGGCCATCTTCTACTGCTTTCCCAGGCCATAGCAGAGAGTTGGATCAGAAGTAGAGCAGGCCGGCGCCGCGGCTCACTAGGCTAATCCTCCGCCTAGCGGCGCCGGCACACCGGGTTCTAGTCCCGGTTGGGGCGCCGGATTCTGTCCCGGTTGCCCCTCTTCCAGGCCAGCTCTCTGCTGTGGCCAGGGAGTGCAGTGGAGGATGGCCCAGGTGCTTGGGCCCTGCAGCCCATGGGAGACCAGGAAAAGCACCTGGCTCCTGGCTCCTGCCATCGGATCAGCGCAGTGCGCCGGCCGCGCTGCGGCCATTGGAGGGTGAACCAACGGCAAAGGAAGACCTTTCTCTCTGTCTCTCTCTCTCTCACTGTCCACTCTGCCTGTCAAAAAGAAAAAAAAAAAAAGTAGAGCAGCTGGGACTCAAACCAGTGCCCCTATGGGATGCTGGTGCTGCAGGCAGCAGCTTTACCTGCTACGCCACAGCGCTGGCCTCGACAGTATCACTTTAAAAAAATTTTTTATTAATATAAAGAGAACAGATTTCATGCATTCCATAGATAGTGTTAATAGTATCTCTTATACATTCCTGGCAAGAATACAAAATGGTATAGCCACTTTGGAAAACAGTTTGGGTTTTTTTTTAAAAGCCAAATATGCACTAACCGTATTACTTAGCAATCCCAATTCTAAGTATTTATTCAAGTAAAGTGAAGACTTACATTCACACATCAATCTTTCCGAGAATGTTTATAGCTGCTTTTTAAAAGGACAACCAAATGTCTTTCAAAAAGTAAAGGAATTAACTCTGGTACATCTACAAAATTGAATTCTACGCAGTAGTAAAAAGATATGAACTATTGATTCATACAACATAGATAAAGCTTAAATAGTAATTTAAAAATTTTATTATATGAGGGAAGCTAGACCTAAAGCCTATATTTTTTTATTTTTTAAAAAAGATTTTATTTATTTATTTGAGAGATAGAGTTACAGACAGTGAGAGGGAGAGACAGAGAGAGAGGTCTTCCATCTGTGGTTCATTCCCCAAATGGCTGCAACAGCTGGAGCTGACCTGATCCAAAGCTGGGAGCCAGGAGCTTCCTCCAGGTCTCCCACGTGGGTACAGGGGCCCAAGAGTCTGGGCCATCTTCTTCTGCTTTCCCAGGCCATAGCAGAGAGCGGCATCAGAAGTGGAACAACCAGATCTTGAACCGGTGCCCGTATGGGATGCTGGTTGTCGCAGGTGGAGGATTAACCTACTGAGCCACAGCGCCGGCCCCTAAAGCCTACATATTATATGATTCCATTCACACAACACCCTGGAAAAGGAAAAACTCAGAGGAAAGAAAACATACCAGTAGTTTCCAGGGATTGTGTGTGGGGAATGCATTAAGTATAAAGGAGAAACACCCTAGAGGTTTAGGAGTGATGGAGATGCAGTTGTTTGACATTGCATTTGTCAAAACCATAAAATATTCCAAAACAAACAGTGAATTTTACTGTATGCAAGCTTTTAATAATTCACGCCAGGTAGAGGTGGAACCAGGATGGAATGTAGAACATGACAGATTGTACATACAATTATATGATAACATCACTGAAGGTGGTAGGGAGAAAAGGGGATGACCTAAGTATTTTGTAAAACAGTGTTTTGTTTTGTTTTTCTTTTTCAAATAGAAGGTTTTTATTGTGTCTTTAAAATATTTAAAAGGCCTTAGGGATCATCTGCCATCTAGTTTCTTAGGGATCATCTGTCCAAAGGTGGACAACTTTTTAATCTTTTCTACCAGCTTTACCAGCTCGCTGAACCATTCCTTTATTAGAGCCATAGATACTATCCAAAATATCCTGATGCATTTGTTTTTAACGGTTGTAGGTTGCTGAATCAAAGCAGCTGAAGTTCAATGTCATTTCTTTCAATAATTAATCTTTCTGGGCTTGGGGTACTGAATAAGCAAGGCCTGGATTCACCTGAACCCTGAGGATATGTTTTTCACCCAATGAACTTCAGATTTCAGCAGAAACTCATTCTCTTAAACAATGATGTTGATGGAGAGATGAGTATATCTAGATCTCTTCTTGTAACAGAAGTCCAGTATAATACCCTTGATCACATTCTACATATGACTACAGCAGTGTGAACCATATCCAGTTCCTTTCTATGTACCCACCATTTGTCATTTGTCAACGTGGAGCTGCTTTTTCTTTTCAGGGAGGCTGAGTTCTATGTTGACATGATTGAAGTCCCTCCATGGGGTTCTTCTGGGCCCCTTCACGGTAACTGCTTGTCCCTTCAGAATTGATGTTAACATTTTCTGGAGTTTTGACAATCTGCTTGCTAAGAATAGGATTCATTCATAAACAAATATTGATTTGTGTTTTTACATGAGATAGTGTGCCCCTGGTTTTATTTAATTAATTTTTGTTTTATTTGTGAGACAGAGACTGATAGCTTCCACCCGCTGGATCACTTCCCAAACGCCTGCAACATCTATGGCTGGGCCAGGCTGAAGCTAGGGGCCTGTAACTCAATCTAGATGTCTCACATGAGCGGCCAGGACCTGAATACTTGAACCAGCATCACCTGCTCTCCCACAGGTACACATTAGCAGCAAGCTGGAATCAAAAGAGGAGACAGGACTTGAACCCAGTCCTCCTGATAGGAGATCCCAAGTGGCCCTAGTCCCCTCACAAAATGCCCACCCCTGTGCCCTAGTTTTAGAAGAGTAGTGAACTTGTTCAGAGTTGAGGTAAAGTGGAGGAAGGGAGATGGATGAGAAGAAAATTAAAGGATATTGCAGTATAGCATTGGTGGGATCAAGAACCAACCTGAGAAAATTCATGTATCTCCCCTGGAATATGAAAACATGTCACCTCACTTTATTACTTCTCCCTGTTGAAACATTCAAATTTTAACACCAAACCTGTCTTGTACTTAGAATTATTATTAGTTTTGGCTGAATCTAATTGTGGCTTAAACAACCAAAGCTTTTATTGTTTCACTTAACAAGAGGACTAAAAGTAGATTCCAGACTATTTCAGTGCTTCCCTGTCATCAAAATGTGGTGCTTTCTGTCTTTCGAACCATCATCTTTTTTTTTTTTAAGATTTATTTATTTATTTATGTGAAAGGTAGAGTTACAAAGAGAGAGAATGAGATCTTCCGTCTGCTGGTTCCCTCCCCAGGTGACCACAATGAAAGGAGCTGGGCTGATCTGAAGCCAGGAGCAGGAGCTTCATCTGGGTCTCCCACATGGGTGCAGGGGCCCAAGGACTTGGGGCATCTTCTGATGCTTTCCCAGGCACTTAGCAGGGAGCTGGATCACTGGTTTGGAAGTGGAGCAGCCGGGACTCAGACCCATGCCCATATGGGATGCTGGGATTGCAGGCAGTGGTTTTACCTGCTATGTGACAGTGCCAGGCTCCTTGATCCATCCTCTTTAACTAATCACTATTTATTCATATAATTGTCACCTCAGGTTACAAAGTCAGTTGCTAAATATCCAGGCATTGTAGCCATATCTAAGTCAAGAAGAAGAAATTGAGCTTTATTCTAATGCCTATCATTTATTTTTAAACCAGAGAACAGAAATTTTTTATAACCTTTCCCCATAGTAGACATCTTATTGACTCCTATTGACCAGTATTCTGTCACAAAATAACTCTTAGCTGCAAAGAATACTGAGAAAGAAGCTGGAAAAGAGAATGAGATTCTCTTTATTGACAATCACAATTCACCCCACTTTGATACAACAGAGGTATATTGCCACTTGGATACAATAGAGGTTTCATTTTCAGTGAATAAGGTGGAAACAGTGGCTGTTTTAGTGTCTAATTAATAGTGTCTGCCATATCTGGTCTCTCAAACATGCTGGTTCTGCATCCTTAGCAAGATGTAAAATTTTTCTAGCAATTTCACAGTACTGCAGCAGCTGCTTAGAAACCATCGTGTCTGGCGCCACGGCTCAATAGGGTAATCCTCTGCCTGCGGCGCCAGCACACTGGGTTCTAGTCCCGGTCAGGGCACCGGATTCTGTCCCGGTTGCCCCTCTTCCAGGCCAGCTCTCTGCTGTGGCCAGGGAGTGCAGTGGAGGATGGCCCAGGTGCTTGGGCCCTGCACCCCATGGGAGACCAGGAGAAGCACCTGGCTCCTGGCTTCAGATCAGCGCGGTGCCCCTGCCGCAGCGGCCATTGTGGGCTGAACCAACAGAAAAGGAAGACCTTTCTCTCTGTCTTTCTCTCTCTCACTGTCCACTCTGCCTGTCAAAAACAAACAAACAAACAAACAAAAAACATCGTATGCCGCTGTCCTCTTAAAGGTTGCTGATGGCTCTGAGAAAGCAGAACTCTGGGAGGGGAGACAGTGTTTATTAGTGGCAGAGGGAGGATTAGAAGGCAAATCTCTTTGCTCCTAGCAAATCTCTACTTTTTCTCACTATAATTCATGTAGCCTAAAGTTTATTGTTTTTAAAAGATTTATTTATTTGAAAGTCAGAGTTACACAGAGAGAGAAGGAGAGGCAGAGAGAGAGAGAGAGAGAGAGAGAGAGAGAGGTGTCTTCCATCCGTTGGTTCACTCCCCAGGTGGCCACACACAGCTGGAGCTGTGCTGATCCAAATCCAGGAGCCAGGAGTTTCTTCTGGGTCTCCCAAGAGGTGCAGGGGCCCAAGGACCTGGGCCATCTTCTACTGCTTTCCCAGGCCATAACAGAGAGCTGGATTGGAAGTGGAGCAGCCGGGATTCAAACCAGCATCCATATGGGGTGCCGGCACTGCAGGCGGCATCTTTACCCACTATGCCACAGCACAGGCCCCTAAAGTTTTCTTTAAAAGACTCTTTAGGAGGAAACTTTAATGAATGACAAAATCAATGAAATGAATAGCAGCAATAACAAAAGGAGCTGGACATAAAATAAGAGGAAAACTTTCCCGAATCAAATTAAATCTGCGAAATAGGTTGCATGAGGGGAGACATCTGTGTTTGTCCTTCTACATTGTAGTATTACTTGAACCTATTGCAAGTATATATTTTTTAATTGAATTTGTATTTTTTGGCAAAACTATTTGAATTTTTAAAAAACTACTTAATTATTTGAAAGGCAGAGTTACCGAGAGGCAGAGGCAGAAAGAGAGAGAGAGAGAGAAAGTCTTCCATGCGCTGGTTCACTCCCTCGGTGGCCACAATGGCCAGAGTTAAACCAAACGAAAGCCAGAAGCCAGGAGTTTCTTCTGGGTCTCCTACGTGGGTTCAGGGGCCCAAGCACTTGGGCCGTCTTCTAATGCTTTCCTAGGCCATAACAGAGAGCTAGACGGGAAGTGGAGCAGCTGGGATTCGAACCGGCACCCATATGGGATACTGGCACTGCAGGCAGCAGCTTTACCTGCTATACCACAGTGTTGGCCCCTCCAATTTTCTAATAATGTGCTTATCCTACCATGATTTAGTACTTTTCAGTTTTAGGGTTTTTTTCTATTAAAAATAAAGAGTTCACTCTTTTACCATCACTGTCTCTGATACATATTACTAAGCACATACCAACTTTTCATTCCTTCCTCAAAATCTAATTATCAGACTTTTTGTTAAATTCCTGTTTAATTCCTACTTAATTATTCCTTTTTTAAATGTCTTAGTACACTATCTTACGTATTTTGTCAGTTTCCTAACTTTCTTGGGTATATGTTTTCATGAAGCAGTACACGTGTGTTCTCTGATACAGAGCTATTAATAGTTATGGGGCATCTCCCACGTACATGCTCCTGTCCTATCTGCCCTGTGGCTAAGTTCTGCATGATCACATCAGTCCTCTTCGCACTTACGAGGCCTTCTATGATGTGAATATTTGGTTGTCATCTTTTCACCATTTTAACAAAATACCCAAAGCAGGCTAATTTATAAAAAAAAAAAAAAAAGAGGTTTATCTTGGCCCATAGTTCTGAAGGCCAGGATTTGTTTGTTCAGCAGGCCCTGTTTGTTCAGCCTCTGATGATGGATTCTTTCTGGCAGTATCCCTAGATAGCACAGGGCATCACATGGCAAGAGACAGGAACACACATATCTGACTATATCTTTACTGTGTCTCTTTTTTTAATATTTATTTTATTTATTTGAAAGGCAGAATTACAGAGAGGAGGGGAGAGACAGAGTGAGAGATCTTCCATTTGCTGGCTCAGTCCTCAAATGGTCTCAACAACCAGGGCTAAGCCAGGCCTAAGCCAGGAGCCAGGAGCTTCTTCTGGGTTTCCCGCATGGGTGCAGGGGCCCAAGCACCTGGGACATACTCTGCTGCTTTCCCAGGTGCTTTAACACAGAGCTGGATCAGAAGTGGAACAGCTGAGACTTGAACTGGTGCCCATATGGCATGCTGGCGCTGCAGGCAGCAGCTTAACCCACTACACCACAGCACCAGCCCCTGACTATAGCTTTTTAAAAACAATTGTATGTATGTATGTGTTTACTTATGAAGGCAGAGAGAGAAGGGCAGAGAGAGAGAGAGAGGGACACACACACACACACACACACTTCCATCTGTTCACTGCTCAAATGGTCACAAAAAGCCGGGGCTGGGCCAGGTTGAAGCTAGGAGATGAGAACTCCATCTGGGTCTCCCACATGAATAATGAGAACTCGGGTTCTTGATCCATCATCCACTGCTTCCCAGGTGTGTTAGCAGGGAGGTGGATTGGAAGTAGAGTAGCTAGGATTCAAACTAGCAGCTCTGATAGGGGATGTGGGCCTCCCAAGCAGCAATTTAACCTGCTGTACCACAATGCCTACCCCTTGACTATGTCCATTTCTGTATTTCTTATAAAGCCACTAGGATTCAGTCTTGGGGACTCCTTTCCAATGCCTATTCCAAATTAATCACTTCCCATGGGTCCCACCTCTAAACATTGTACTTGGACTTAGTGCCATTAACATGAAACTTTGGAGATAACTCTTGAGTTCAAGAGGATAAAAGTTCAAACTATAGTGGTATTGGTATTTTTGGCCTTTCAGATGGATCCAAGTAACATTTTGCCACAAAGTGACCTTTAATCTACCTGTTGGTGCAGATTTCTGAAACCTGAAACCACAAGACAAACCCTTTCTAATGACTCACTCTCTTCCCCAGCTCTACCTCCCCAGGCTCTGTACTTTCCTGGAAAGAAGAGGAAATGACTGAATCCCAGGTAAATATGAAATAGTCTTTGGTTCTTATCTTATTCTATTATGCAACTTCAGGGCACTGCCGTGATCCATACAGTAATTAGACAGGCAGAGGAAGTAGAATTGGAAGATTAAAAAGTAGGAAGGAGTTAAAATGTAGTTTATGAAATACATCCATTTGGAGAAACTAAAATTGGACTTCAAATTTGAATTTCATTTTTTATGTAAGAAATTTATAGTTTTCATTGTATTTCAGTTTAAAAATAAACATTTTCTATCAGGAATAAGCTTATCATTGGCATCTAAAACAATTGAAATATTACAATGTAACTTCTTATAATTGTAAACCTGGATTTTTTTGTTGATTTCTTTTCATTAAGGATAAAACAAAGACTATCTGTCGAAATAGCCTAACATTGGAAAGAATGCAAATTAACATCAATAGAAAATTATCCCTTTTTTTAAAAAAATAATTATTTGAAAGGCAATTACAGAGAGGTAGAGAGAGAGAGAGAGAGAGAGAGAGAGAGAGAGGTCTTCCACCCACTGGTTCATGCCCCAAATGGCTGCAAGGCCAAGGATGGGCCAAGCCTGGGTCAAGCCAAAGCCCTGAGCCCACAGCTTCTTCTGGCTCACCCACGTGGGTATGGCAGGGGCCCAAGCACTTGGGCCATCTTCTGCTGCTTTCCCAGTCACATTAACAGAGAGCTGTATAGGAAGTGGAGCAGCTAGGACATGAAATGGCACTCATATGGGATGCCAGCATTGCAGGTGGTGACTCTACCTGCTACACCACAACACTAGTCCTTGACACTTTGCTGTTGTCTTCTGGATATGCTTGTTTCAAATACCATGATCTTCAGTGAGAAAGAATTCTGAGTTCCCATCAGTACAACAGCTCTATCTTAATTCTTTTTTTTTTTTTTTTTTTGAGAGGCAGAGTGGACAGTGAGAGAGAGAGAGACAGAGAGAAAGGTCTTCCTTTGCCGTTGGTTCACCCTCCAATGGCCACCACGGCCGGTGCGCTGTGGCCGGCGCACCGCGCTGATCCGATGGCAGGAGCCAGGTACTTATCCTGGTCTCCCATGGGGTGCAGGGCCCAAGCACCTGGGCCATTCTATTCTCCACTGCACTCCCTGGCCACAGCAGAGAGCTGGCCTGGAAGAGGGGCAACCAGGACAGAATCCGGTGCCCCGACCGGGACTAGAACCCAGTGTGCCGGCGCCGCAAGGCGGAGGATTAGCCTAGTGAGCCGCAGCGCTGACGAATTCTTTTTCTTAATGAGTGTTTATCCTCTTAGGACAGGGATGGGGAAACTTTTTTTTATAAGCAGAGAGAGGGGCTGGCACTGTGGTGCAGCAGGTTAACACCCTGACCTGAAGCGCCAGCATCCCATATGGGCACCAGTTCGAGACCTGGCTGCTCCACTTCCGATCCAGCTCTCTGCTATGGCCTGGGAAAGCAGTAGAAGATGGCCCAAGTCCTTGGGCCCTTTCACCCACGTGGGAAACCTGGAAGAAGCTCCTGGCTCCTGACTTTGGATCAGCGCAGCTCCGGCCGTTGCGGCCAATTGGGGAGTGAACCATCGGATGGAAGACCTCTCTCTCTGCCTCTCCTCTCTCTGTGTAACTCTGACTTTCAAATAAATAAATAAATCTTTAAAAAAAAAAAGAAGCAGAGATTTGGATATTTATAACATAATTCATGGGCCATATAAAATTATCATCTTAAAAATTAGCCTGCTACCGATTTATTGAATTTTGAGTCCTGCCTTTGGTTGCCTTGGTAGGGCCAGACCAAATGATTTTGCAGGCTTTATATGGTCTGTGGGCCAGATGTTTTCCACCTGTTTTAGGACCTAAAAATAAATTTTTAAAAATATTAGCTCTGAGTTATCTCTTAGAATCCTTCTATCTCATCTAATCTTCAGTAGAAATTGCCTAAAAGGTAGGAATTATGAATTGCTCCCTTTTTTTTCTGTTTTGTTGAAATTTTTTTTTCTTGTGTTCATATTCTTTGGGCCATTTCAGTTTTGAACTAGGAAAGGTACATTAGATTTATGTATTCAGTTTACATGGCTCCTTTCAGAAACTCATCCTATAGCTTTCTTCATGTTATTTTTTCATAGTTGCAGTTATAATAATATTTCTGATCATTGAAAAATAAATCTTTTTATCAGGACATCTTTTCTATCTGTGGCCCTCATTTTTAAGTATACATAAGCTCCTCAAGCAGTCTGATCCCATTTTTCATGGCTGCCGGCACATATTATAAAGGTTAATCAGCAAATCTTTATTTTCAACAGATTGCTCTTGATCTCATGACTATGTGTCCAACTGCTAAATCAGTGAATATCTCCAACTGGGTGACCTACTATACCTCATTTCACCTTTTATTCTCTTCTTGTTTTGGCCTCCATCCAAATCCTTCTTCAAATTTTTCCTGCCTTTGAAATCTAATGAGGGGCTGGCGCCATGGCTCACTAGGGTAATCCTCCACCTTGCAGCGCCGGCACACCGGGTTCTAGTCCTGGTCGGGGTGCCGGATTCTGTCCCGGTTGCCCCTCTTCCAGGCCAGCTCTCTGCTGTGGCCAGGGAGTGCAGTGGAGGATGGCCCAAGTACTTGGGCCCTGCACCCCATGGGAGACCAGGATAAGTACCTGGCTCCTGCCATAGGATCAGCGCGGTGCGCTGGCCGCAGTGCACCGGCCGTGGTGGCCATTGGAGGGTGAACCAACGGCAAAGGAAGACCTTTCTCTCTGTCTCTCTCTCTCTCTGTCCACTCTGCCTGTCAAAATAAATAAATAAATAAATAAAAATAAAAAAATGAAATCTAATGAGGCTCCAAATCAATTAACTTGAATATAATTTTATTTTTCCATTTCTTTTACACTCAATATAAATTGATACCCAAGATCTTTTCTTTATTTCGTGATAGTTATTCAAGATATGTGCTTTCTGAATCAGTGAATGAACATAAACTGACAGGGTGTTGCTAATATGGGGGGGGGTTCTTTCAGAAAATAATAAAGCCAGGTAAAGTTATTTTTAATATCTCCCTCAAATTCTATCAGAACAAGGTTCAACACGTTGTGTCCACATCACCCAAAATGAATGGCTTCAGATTGAGTAGGAGTGTGTTGTTACAGGGAACAGTGACATTCAAAGATGTGGCTATTGACTTCACCCAGGAGGAATGGAAGCAGCTGGATCCCACTCAGAGGAATCTCTACCGGAACGTGATGCTAGAGAACTATAACAACTTAATCACAGTGGGTAAGAGTGGTTTACTGTGTAACTCGAACTCTGTGTATAAAGTATCTCCTCCCTCACCCAGTGTTCTCAAAGCAATGGCACTTTTAACCGTTAGAGTGAGCTTGGCTTTGAGAACCCTGTGTTTGTGTCTGTCCGTGCTGCAGCTTTCCGAGCGAAAGGCCATCCTTAACTGGGTTTCAGGAAGCAGCATTCCCAGAAGCCACGTCTTCTTGTCCTTCGGAAAGCCCAGCTTCCCTGGGCCGGCTCGTTTCTTGGCTGCTTCTTTGTTTTTAGTATCTATGCCCACACGGATGCCATTTCCTTTTGACAGGCTACCCATTCACCAAACCTGATGTGATTTTCAAGTTGGAACAAGAAGAAGAACCATGGGTGGTAGAGGAAGAGGCGCTAAGGAGACACTGTCCAGGTTAGTGAGGCGGGGTCAGTACCATGACAGTGGTTAATCAATGAAATGTTCTAAAAGCATATTTAAAAAAAGTTCTATAGACTATTTGATTGAACTCTTCATAAACCTAAGGTGTCATTTCTAAATACCATTCCTAACTTCCTCAGGACTTAGAGGTCTGTTTGGCCTTCTTACTTGTATGTTAGGTACCAACCTTTCTGAATTAACTTTCAACCTTACTTTGATTATTATTCTGGTACTAGCATCTTCAGTATCTTTGCTGATTTTTACATATATAAAATAATCCTTTTCTTTTGCATACAGAAGTTAACAGGTTTGCAGTTGTACAAATAAACCTGTTGACGTTATAGTCCTTTCATTCTCTTCTTCCTTCCATTCTAAACCACTTAGCATCATATCTATACCCATACTATACTTTCCACTGCATTTTTAGCTTTTCTTCACATACTTTAGTAATGATTACCACCCTTTTACTTAAAGTTTTAAAGTCGGTGCTGATTTTGTTAGCATCTATCTTCAGCTATATTTATTATGTATGTGTGCATAGACATATGTATATGCCTGTGATGTGTGTATATTACATATGATTATACATATACATATATGAGGGTACTTAAAATTCATGAAAATGGAATTACAAGATTTTTTAAAAAGACTTATTTATTATTTATTTTAAAGGCAGAGTTACAGTGAGAGGGAGGGAGAGATAGATAGAAAGAATCTTCCATCTGCTGGTTCACTCCCCAAATGGCTGCAACAGTTGGGGCTGTGTCATACTGAAGCTAGGAGCCTGGAGCTTCTTCTGGGTCTCCCAGAAAGGTGCAGAGGCTCAAACACTTGGGCCATCTTCCACCGCCTTCTCAGACACATTAGGAAGGAGCTGGATTGGAAGTAGAGCAGCTGGTCTCGAACTGGCACCCATGATGGCATCACTGGCAGCAGCTTAACCTGGTATGCCATGATACTGGCCCCAAGATGTTTATTTGTATGAATAAAAATTTTGAAATCCATGCTTAATTTTTTATATATGCATTTTCCATTTTGGAAGATGTCTTGTATACATGGTTTGTCCTACATTGGTATTACTTTCTTAGGAAGATGATTTGCATGTGTTTCTAGTAAGTACTAAGAGGCACTATCAATTGAGAGCCTTCTTTGAAGACTCTGGCATTTTGTGGGAGCTTCAGTTGAGTTTTTCTTATTACTGGCCCAAAGCTTATACTTCCATCAGCAGGGCTTTTGTTTGCCAGGACACTCACTTCAGACCCATCCTCCAGCTTATTTCTAACTGTCTCTCCTAAATCTAGTTTTAGCTAGTAGTATTTCTTTTGTTCATTTTCTTCTGTGAGATTTATGCTACTTCTCGCAGCCTAGTGATGCACCAGGATGTCTATTTTATCCATAATATTGTTTTACAATGTAAAGAAACTGTCCCAAAATTCTAATTGTAAAAATATTTTTGTTTTAGAAGTCTGCTTATATAGTATTGTTCATTTTAGTGGTAGTTTTATTTTTCCCTTCTAATTATTTGCTTGGCTTTACTGAGTAAGTTTTTTTTTTTTTTTTTTATCTCTTTCTGTTTTCTTGTTTCTTCCTCATGCATTTATATTTTGAGCTCTTGATTCACAGGTAATTTTTTCATTAAAATTTTTTTAACTTAAGGTAACACATTTAGTCAAGATTATCATCTATATTAAAAATTTTAGTTTGTATTTTTGTGTATCATGTTTCTTTTTCTTTTGTGATAGTTTTCTATAGATTTGATTGCAGCTCATTCTATTTTTGATCAATAATAGTTTTTCTTTGCCTACTACTACAAGAAAGATAATGTTGGAGAAGGAAAATGAGTGCTCTGATCTAGTACTGGGGTCAGCAAATTATGCCATAGAGGCCTGCCACTGGTTTTGTAAAGTTTTATTGGAACACAGCTACACTCAATCATTTCTGTCTTTTATATATAACTGCTTTTACATTATAATACCAAAGTTAAATAGTTTTGACAAAGACCATATGGCTCACAAATCCTAAAATATTTACTGATACTTTTAAGAAAAGTTTTTCAACCCTTAATTTATAGAAAGGCATCCCTACTTCATGCTGAAGTCCTGTATTCTTCATGTGTTTAAGTAAGTTTAGGCTTTATTTCCTGCAGCTACAAGTCTGAATCTTACATCCCCTCTAAGATAACTCAACTCTAAATCTTACACCCATACCCTAACAGACTTCTTAAAAACATAGTATGTCAGAATGTGTTCTTGTTGTCTTGGCTTCTTTGATGTATCTCGTCATGAATTTACACTCTCAAATCTCAATATTGTACTTACAACACTGATTGGTTTGTTACTTCTGACCTTCAAGATGTGGTATTTATTTTGACACTCAACTGCTTTTGTTGGTCCAGTATCAGCATGAACTGTCTTCTTGGAATCCTTCTTCCCCATTTCATTCTCCACTATATGTGTCAATACCAACCCATTTACTATAATTGGAGTTACACCTGCCTTCTTGGATCATACTCCTTACTTGTAGAGAGGAAAATGTACTAGCAACTTTTTGTATTGCACCATCTTGAAACAGGGAGCCTTTCCTATCATATTTGCATTTTGGTCTTGCCCTTGGAATTCTCTTCCTCTTCTGCTTGGATAATACCATGATGATCTTACCTTCTCCCTCAACATCTTTTGCTTAATTCTGCTTCCCGCTTCCCCGGTAACTGAGGTGACCTAAGAGCTTCACATTCTGCTTTCTTTTCTACATTTATAACCTGCAAACAAATTTCTGCCTTTACGGGACAACTTCACAACTTCACGGGACGTTTTCCCTCACTTCATTCTCCGTCTGGCAGATAGGGAGAAAACATCTCCGTTTGCCATAGGAGGTAAGCAGCACCAGAGGACGGTCTTTCCCTTCAGTATGTAGACTTTATTTTTCCTACCCTACATTTGATCTAGTTTCTTTTCTTTTTTTTTTGACCGGCAGAGTTAGACAGTGAGAGAGAGACAGAGAAAGAGGTCTTCCTTCTGTTGATTTCACCCCCTAAATGGTCGCTACGGCTGGCACGTTTCGCCGATCCGAAGCCAGGAGGCCAGGTGCTTCCTCCTGGTCTCCCATGCAGGTGCAGGGCCCAAGCACTTGGGCCATCCTCCACTGTCCTCCTGGGCCACAGCAGAGAGCTGGCCTGGAAGAGAGCAAATGGGACAGAATCATGCGCTCCAACTGGGACTAGAACCCGGGGTGCCAGCGCCACAGGTGGAGGATTAGCCAAGTGAGCTGCGGCGACAGCCGAGCTAGTTTCTTTTCATTGTACTTCTGCGACTGGTGTCCCTGAATGCAGAGCTTCTCCGTCTTCCTTTCTTTAGAAGCAGAGAATGGTATCCTATCCTCGCTAGGGTAGAGGAGTGATAGGCACCTCAGTGTACAATGCAGCCATCTGTTTGCCCTGTAGGTCCAATCAGTCCTCTTGTTGTTAGCCCCTCAATTCATGCCCATCTTTCATGGCATATGCTTTCTCTTATTCTTGAACCTTTCTTTAGTTATATTGTAGGAATTGATTTTACCCTTTGACCTCTTCTTCTGAGGCACCTGGGTTTCATCTTTCTAAATTCTTCTGTCAGGATACTCCTTTTTCTATTTGCTAAAATTATCTTTGTGTGTCATCCATTGTTCTCTCTTGTGGTCTTTGTTGATACCATTCTGTTTATCTCATTTTAGTGTGGCTTTGGGTAGAATCAAGGATATACTCATATATTTACTATACCATATTTAACCTCAATTTTCAGTTTTCCTTTTCTGCTCATTGTATTTCTCCCTATTCAATCAGCTTAGGTGGGGTCCTCCAGTTTTATGTGCCAATCCTTTCATCAAATAACTACCTTCCCATAGTTTGTTCTCATCATACTGATTAATACAGTGTCTAATACACTTTTATTTAACTTTATGAATATACAACACATGTTCATAGTACAAATATTTTAAAGTACAAAATGATACTGGAAAGTAATTCTTCTCATTTCCTCTTTACTCATATGGTGGTAACCCACAGAACCATTTCCTTTGAGGTATTACTTATATTTTCAAAAATGTATATTTAAAACACTCTTTAAAAATTTATGTATTGGGGCTGGTGCCATGGCTCGCTAGGCTAATCCTCCGCCTTGCAGTGCCAGCACACCGGGTTCTAGTCTCGGTCGGGGCGCCGGATTCTGTCCTGGTTGCCCCTCTTGCAGGCCAGCTCTCTGCTGTGGCCAGGGAGTGCAGTGGAGGATGGCCCAGGTGCTTGGGCCCTGCACCCCATGGGAGACCAGGACAATTACCTGGCTCCTGCCATCGGATCAGCGTGGTACGCCAGCCGCAGCAGTCACTGGAGGGTGAACCAACGGCAAAGGAAGATCTCTCTCTCTCTCTCTCTCTCTCTCTCTCTCTCTCCACTCTGCCTGTCAAAAAAAAAATTTTACTCTGAGATTCTTATAATAAATTTAACCCATTTTTTGTGGTTGTGGTTGGTGTGTTCTAATTTCAGTCACTCTCTTCTAAGGTTTTGGCTTACGTTTCATGGCTACTTTCAGTGCTCTCCCTTTTGCATGAGGAGTTACACTCTTGTTTCTGACTGATTTGTAACATCACACGCTGTCTTTAATTCTACCAGCTACTCTTGCACTGAAAAGCACTTGAACAGATATTTCTCTATTATCTCAGGTATTTACTCTGTCCTCTCATGTTTTTTCCTATTCTTTCTAGCACTACCCCTATATGTGAGAATATAGTCTGGAATAATTGAACAAAAACCACGTTATTTTTATCTTTAAAAGGTTGTTTTTAACAAAACAGGTTAAATTTTAATTTTTAACATTTGCAATGTCTTGTTTAAAAAAGATTTATTTATTTATTTGAGAGTCGGAGTTACACAGAGAAGAAGCAGAGGCAGGGAGAGAGAGGTCTTCCATCTGCTGGTTCGCTCCCCAGTTGGCCGCAACAGCCAGAGCTGTGCCAATCTGAAGCCAGGAGCCAAGAGCTTCTTACCAGTCTCCTGTCGCTGCCCCTCTTTGTGGAGGAACGACACAGGACCCTGCGCTGTTCTTTTGTCTGCTCGGCCCTCCCCGGGTTTGCTGCTGGTTCTTCCCGGGTTGGCTACCGTCCCTTCCACCTCTGTGGAAGGGCAGTTCCCCCTGCCACCTTCCCCACTTCCGCGGGGGAGCGGCACACCGCCGGCCGGCTCTCTCGGGGGCTGCACAGGTGCTCCTTCAGATAGATGTTCCTGGTGCATGTTGTCTCTCTCCTCCTTCATAGTCCTTTTCCGCCAATCCCAACTCTGCTACCCACACGCCGAGTACGCTGCTCTCCTCCAATCAGGAGCAGGTCCTACAGTTTATTGGTTGAACTGGAGGCAGCTGCGTAGAAGCTGTTTCTCCCTTCTCAGCGCCATATTGTGGGAGAGCAGATGCATAGAATAAGTCTTAATTCCAGTAACAGTCTAGTCCGAGTTGCTCCCCACAGTCTCCCATGCGGTGCAGTTTCTCAAGGGCTTGGGCCATCTTCTGCTTTCCCAGGCCACAGCAGAGGTGCTGGTTCCAGTCCCGGCTGCTCCACTGCCAATCCAGCTCTCTGCATGTTTCCATGTGGGAAACCCGGAGGAAGCTCCTATCTCCTGGCTTCGGATTGGAATAGCTCATTCTGTTGCGGCCAGTTGGGGAGTAAACCAGCAGATGGAAGACCTCTCTCTCTTTCTCTCTCTCTCTCTCCTTATCTTTCTATATAACTCTTTCAAATAAATAAATAAATCTTTAAAAAAAAAAAAAAGAGAGGAGCTGGATTGGAACCAGTGCCCGTATGGGAGGCCGGCACTGCAGGCAGCGGGTTTACTCAATACGCCACAGTGCCAGCCCCTACAGTGTCTTTATCTAGAGCAATTATCCAGGCTGGCACCGCGGCTCACCAGGCTAATCCTCCACCTAGCGGTGCCGGCACACCGGGTTCTAGTCCCGGTTGGGGCACCGGATTCTGTCCCAGTTGCCCCTCTTCCAGGCCAGCTCTCTGCTGTGGCCCGGGAGTGCAGTGGAGGATGGCCCAAGTGCTTGGGCCCTGCACCCCACGGGAGACCAGGAGAAGCACCTGGCTCCTGCCATCGGATCAGCGTGGTGCGCCAGCCGCAGTGGCCATTGGAGAGTGAACCAACGGCAAAGGAAGACCTTTATCTCTCTCTCTCTCTTTCTCTCTCACTCTCACTGTCCACTCTGCCTGTCAAAGAAAAAAAAAAGAGTAATTTTGCAGACTCTCTCTCTCTCTCTCTTTCTCTTTCTATCTCTGCCTCTCTGTAACTACGCCTTTCAAATAAATAAATAAATAAATAAATAAATATTTAAAAAGGAAAACAAAAAAACCAATATGTGATAGTCACAGAAAGAATTCTCTGGATCATGGGCTCTGAAGATTCTCCTGCTCAAAATACTATAGATGAAAAAACAAACAAAAAAGAAATACTATAGGCTTCTAAAAATTAATCAGAATCAAATATTTTGAATGAGCAGTGCATGGTAGAAGTCCTGATAATAAGTGTCAAAGTCAATTAATTATAGGAAGTAAGTCTGGATAATTACTCTATTTTTTTTCTTTGACAGGCAGAGTGGACAGTGAGAGAGAGAGAGAGAGAGGTCTTCCATCCACTGATTCACTCCCCAGATGGCCGCAACAGGCAGAGCTGAGCCGATCTGAAGCAAGGAACCAGGAGCTTCTTCTGTGCCTTCCACACGGGTGCAGGGGCCCAAGGACTTGGGCCATCTTCTACTGCTTTCCCAGGCCATAGCAGAGAGCTAGATCATAAGAGGAGCAGCTGGGACTAGAACCGGTGCCCATATGGGACACCGGTCCCTAAGGCCAGGGCGTTAACCCACTGGGCCACTGCGCTGGCCCCAATAATTCCTTTTTAAACACAGTAAGCTGGGGCTGGTGCTGTGGCTCTGGCGTAGTGAGTTAAAGCCTCCTCCTGCAGTGCTGGCATCCCATATGGGAGCCAGCTTGAGTCCCAGCTGCTCCACTTCCCATCCAGCTCTCTGCTATGGCCTGGGAAGGCAGTAGAAGATAGCCCAAGTCCTTGGGCCCCTGCACCTGCGTGGGAGACCAGGAAGAAGCTCTGGCTCCTGGCTTCGGATCGGCACACCTGTGGCTATGGGGGCCAGTTGAGGAGTGAACCAGCAGATCGAAGACCTCTGTCTCTCTTTCTCTCTCTGCCTCTCCTCTCTGTGTGTAATTCTGACTTTCAAATAAATAAACGAATCTTAAAAAAAAAAAAAAACAGTACGCTTATTTCAGTGCAAAAATTTCGAAAGTCACATGACTTTTTCATAAAATGCAGCTTCCACTATGTTTTTGAAGGTCTTTTGTGAATGTGTAGATATTGCCTCACATTAATTTTTTTAAAAAAAAGACTTATTTTATTTATTTGAAAGACAGAGTTAGAGAGATAGAGAAAGAGAGAGAGAGAAATGTCTTCCATCTGCTGATTCACTCCCCAAATGACCAAAATGGCCGGAGCTGTGCTGATTAGAAGCCAGAAGCCAAGAGCTTCTTCTGGGTCCCCCACGCAGGTGCAGAGGCCCAAGGACTTGGGCCATCTTCTACTGCTTTCCCAGGCCATGGCAGGGAGCTGGATTGGAAGCAGAACAGCCAGACTTGGCCAGCATCCATATGGGATGCCAACACCACAGGCCTGGGCTTTAAACCCACTGAGCCACAAGCCAGCCCCTCACATTTTTAAAAGTGCAGGTTTTACATGTCACAATATGTCAAAATTAGGGTCCATGTTGTGGCTTAATGGGTAAAGCTGCTGCCTGCTGTGCCGGTATCCCATGTGGGCTCCAGTTCCAGTCCCGGCTGCTCCACTTCCCATCCAGCTCTCTGCTAATGGCCTGGGAAAGCAGTGGAAGATGACCCAAGTGCTTGGGCCCCTGCACCCAAATGGGAGACCCAGAGGAGGCCCAGCTGCCATTGCAGCCATTTGGGGAGTGAACCAACGGACTGAAATTCTTGCTCTCTCTCTCTCTCGCTCGCTCTCTCTCTCTCTGCCTCTCTGTGACTCTGCCTTCCAAGTGAATTCAAGATTAAGCACTTTTGTTTTGTTTTGGCTGGAGGCACTCTATCACCAACAATGACAGAATACGGTTTGCTGGGCATCAGAGCAGAAAAGACACACAATTATTTCGAGCCCAGGGAGAACCCTGTGCCAAACAGGATTCACATCCGGCAACTGCTTTTGGCAAAGAAGCACCCAGAGCTGAGTGCCAGCTGCCCGTTGTCCACCTGTCCTCGGGGCTGGGAGCTTTCTCAGCCTGTCCTGAGTTTTCTGACCTTGCCACTCTAGGGGAGGCCTGGCCAGGGATGACCCAATGTCCCCTACACTGTGCTCTCTTTGGAGTTTGGACTAGGGTTGAGGAGTTTGGAAAGAAAACCAAAGAAATCAGGTCCCTTCTTGTCACCTGGCATCCAGGTGCATGACAGCTGTGGCTGACCACGGGTTATCACCAGAGGACTGTCCACATCTGTCAGGGAGGGGCAGTAGCTCCCCCTGCTGGAGCGGAGTCAGCCATTGACTACTTAGGGTCTCTCTCAGGAGTATTTTGTCTCTTCTCCATCCGTCTGCTTATGCAGTCATCTGTTTGTATCAGGATGCACTCACATGTGGGGTTTTATTCATGGTTATAACCTGATATTAAGTTACTCGTCTTGCTGCTCACCGGGTTCCAGATAAGAGCACAAGCAGCTGTCTCGGGCTCGCTTCTGCTAGCGTTTCCATGGACACCCTCGTCTTGTTGGAGCCAACACACTGTGCTCCTGCATCGGAGGCTGGGGGAGCTCTCTGGAGGGTCTAGGCAGAGCAGCACCGCCCCTTGGTGACCCGGCGTGTGGGCCTGTAGGGCTGCAGCCTCAGGGGCTGGAAGGGCTCGGGACAACTCAGTCTGGGGAGATGCCTCTCTCCCGATACCACCTGCTGGTGCTGATGGAGGCACAGGGCCCTTTAAACCGCCCAGGGGGTTCAAGGCTCAAGTTCAGAAAAAAAACTCCATTGCTGTGCTTACGCTGGTTTGCAGGTCATACTTGCTGCTTGTTATGTGAGTTTCCCAAGGCAATGAAAAGGTCGATCATCTTATCTCCTGCAACTTGGCTGCCATCAGACACCTAGAACAAGCCCCTATTCTACACCAAAAACTTCATATGGCAGAAAGCAACACAAAATCACTTTTCCCGGAGCTAACAATGAGCCAATGCAAACACCTAGTGCACTCTTGCAAGAATTGTGCCCCCTCGCCCCGTCAGCCCCACTGCTACAAGCAGGAGTGAACCCGCGAGGACTTGCTCCTAAGAAGCTCTGGCAAGTGGACTTCACCCACATGAACTCCTTGGGTCAACTTAAGTTTGTCCAAGTGGTGGGAGATACTTATTCAAAGGCTGTATTTGCAGCAGCCCAATCCGGAGAAAAGGCTAGAAATGTGATAAAGGCGGTTAAGTCAGCCCTGCTGGTCCTCGGTGTCCCCTGGACAATAAAGCCTGATAACGGGCCAGCGTATACACCACAGGAATTTAATTCCTTCCTGAGGTCCTGGAACATACAGTGTGACACAGGTATCCCATACCTGTGAGAGACATGCGGGGTCAAGCCAGAGATGCTGCAGCCACGGCCGCCCAGGTCTAGGGGAGAGCACAGAGGTGACACAGGCCCTCCAACCACGGCTGTTCCTATTGTGCTGATCTGTCCCAGAGGTCACGGGCACTCACAGCTGCTGCTCTCCCACCCTGACCCAGTTCCCACAGGGCACAGCTGAATCTCAGGCATTGCCTGCAGGGTCCTGAGTGGGTCTCTGCCTGGGGCTGGGGGCTGTGGAGCTGCCTACGCTCTCCAGGAACACGGGGAAGCTTGCTGCCGCTGGGCACCGGGGTCACAAACTGGAGCAAACTCCTTTCCATGGAACAATTTAATACAGGCTCAGCACCACCTGAGGGTGGCGGTGGGGGAGGGGGCGGGGAGGAGAGTACAGTGGCTCCTGGCACGGCTGTTGTCTTCCAGTGTCAGGGTGTCCTGGCCCCAGGAAGAGCCTGGGCGGTGGGGGCTCAACCAAGTGCATAGGATGCCGTGAAGACACACGGAAGGCTGCTGCCCAGCCTGGGCAGGACAGATGCTGGACTCGGCCTCTCTTCTAGGAGGCACCCATCATCCAGGTGCCCCACAGAATAAGAGGTAAGGAGGCCTCTGGCCAGGGAGGGCACGCGGGCCTTGTCTCCCATCCCAGGGCTGGCTCTGGCCGGCTCCAGCCCGTGACTGTCCCCAGAGTGCATGGGGCTGCCATGCCAGTAGGGGGGAGTCTTCAGCTGTGGCCCCCAGGCGGGGACAGCCTGCATGGGCCCTGGTTCTGGGGGCTCCGAGGCCCGTGGAGGAGCCCACATCCACAGGCCCTCCCGGCTGCCAGCGTCGGAGGAGTCGTCCTCCCTGTGCTCTGGCCCGCTCAGGTTAGGGAGACTGGCGCACTGGCACAGGCCTCCCCACCTCGAGCACTTTGGAGACTCCGTGGGGCTGGCCGCAGCTGGAGACTCTGCGGTCCCCACAGGGGAGCCCAGGCCGAGGGGCTCTGGGCTGCCTTCCCAGCTCTCCTCCTCCTCCATGCCTTCCCTCTTGGTGATGCGGAGGCCAAAGCTTCCTGGAGGACGGATCATCACTGCACGGGTAGCGGGACCCCTGGTCTGCTCCCACACTGCCACTGTGTCCTGAATGGTGATTTTGGCCTTCGGAGCAGTGGGGGCAGGAACGTGCATCTGGGAGACGCGTGCCTGCCCCAGGGGCCTGCTGCACTGTTCGATGGCCTTGGCTGGAAGAAGAAGAGACGCGGTTTGCTTCTCCACAGCCCCCGTCTGGCCTGCAGGGTGCCTGCCCCGACCTCATCCTGGGGTCCCCATCACCACGTGTGACGCTGAGGACTCTTCCAGGCTGCTGGCCCCAGAGGGGAGGGTGTGTGCAGCCCGGGCAAGGGGAGCCCTGGGACACCACCGGCTCCTCCTGCACAGCCCCACAGGGTGGATGGCCCTGAACTCCTTGCCTCACTCTCATCTCTGGGGACCCAGGCACCAACTCAGGACCCCGTCACCTACCCCACCTGACCTGCTGCGCCCTAACAGTGCATTGGCTGATTTCCCGCATCTGAGTCCCTCCTACATGGCTGGAAAGGAACTGAGCCTAAGATGATGGGGGTGAGAGCTGGGGCTGTGGGGCAGACATGGAGTCCGGTTCAGGACTTGGGGACAGGGAATGCAGTTTCTAAAGAGGTGGCAGGGGTGCCCTGTGTCCTCTGCCCCTGGGCCACTGTCTCTTTCCTGGTGAGACTGGGCTGTCACCACTACTGTCCCAGGAGCACCCAAGGAGGCAGCACCTGGAGGCACAGTGGGGCCTCCCCAGTGCCTGGACAGCCTGCACCTGGGCCCCCACTTAGAGCCTCTAGAGCTGGGACAAGCCCATCTCTGCTCTGCATGGGGACCCAGGCGCTCAGGTCCATGATGGCAGCAGCAGCAGGGGATGAGCACGGGGACCCCTCCCCACTAGAGCCCAGAAGCCAGCGATGCTCCGGGTCCCGCTGCCTTCTGTTGGCCCGAGGCTAGGGCTGCAGAGCCCACACTCTTGTTTTCTGCCGCGGGGCCCCCAGCCCTGCCTCTGTGCCCAGCCCTGCTTGCAGGAGTGCACTCGGCCCCCACAACTGGGCTCAGGGCACCTGGGCCTTCCAGGGGTTCTCAGATGGCTGAAGGGGATCCAGTGCCGGTAGCCTTTACATCACTGCACAGGGTCTCCCACAGCCCCACCTCCCTCTAGCCCTGCCCACATGCAGGTGGGAGCCCCGCCCACCCCTGTCCTAGGAGGGTCCTGTGTGCAGACAGCTGTGGTCATCGGGCCAGGAGCCTGTGTGGGGTCAGTTGGGGAGGGGCCCCCTGGGCAGGCAGGGCCACTTCTCATCTTGCTGGAGTGGGGGTCCAGCTGTGCTCCAGGCTCCTGGGGGCACTGAGCCAGGGCACCTGCTCCAGACCTGGGCAGGGTAGCTCAAGGCGGGGCCTCCAATCCACTCCAGAGTGGGGGTCAGCCGAGGAGCCAGAGCCACAAATGTCCTGAGGACAGCTCCACGGCCCGGCCCCAGAGTGGTGGGGGGAGAGCCGGCACCCACAGGAGGATTCTGGGAAGCTGCCCGAGGCCCTGCCAGGCCATGCTGACAGAGCTTCAGAAAGCAGAACTGCTGAGCCCAGGGAGGACAAGGAGGACCAGGAAGAGGTGAGGCCCTGGGCGGGGATGTCAGGGCCTGGCACTCCCACTACTGACTCCCCCAAGGGAGCATGGGATGGGGCCGTGTGCTGGACTCACCTTCGGGAGGCAGGAGGCACTGGAGCTTCCCCAGCTCACGCATGGAGGCCCGCAGCTGCCTGATGACCGCGTCCTCGCTCAGAGACCAGGCCTGCTTCAGGGTCACCTGCAGGAACTCCCGGAGGTGGTCCCGGGGCATCTTCAGCAGGCGCTCTAGACATGGGGGTGGGTGTCAGGCTGGGAGGGGCCCTAGGGATGGCGCAGCCACCATGGCTGCTCCAAGCCCTGTCCCAGCACCAGACATGGGCTGCAGACACCCTTGGACACCCTTGGGTGTCACGCCAAGCACTAGAGGGACTGCTCAGGGGCCAATTTCCAGTGCGATGACCCTGGCCACTTCTCCTTGTGGTCTGTGGGGGCCTGGGATTGGGGATGCAACAGGGGGATTCTCAGTGCCCTCCTGAAGGGAACCCAGGCCTCCCCAACCCCCTCATCCCTCCCTCAAGCCCTGCTCACGAGGGACAGGCAGGGGACCCCCAGCTCCTCCGTCCCCAGCACCCGGGCCTCTGTGGGCCCTGAGGACTCACTGTTATGGATCTTGAGGGCCGTGTATGCCATGGCCGGGAGCACGTGCTCGCCCTCCAGGATGTATATATCCCATATTCTCAGAGCCAGGGGGAACGGCACCTGGGGACAGAGGCATTGGAGGACCCGCCCATCAGGGCCTCAGCAGGGCCCACAGGGGTGGGTGTGCAGTGTCACTCCCCTAGGACAGAGGGAGACTCCAGGAGGCTGATCACACAAGAAGGCCAGAGCTCCTCCTGGGAGGGGAGGGGAGGCCATGCCTCATGGCCACATCCCTGCCCACTCAGCGAACCAGACCCACAGAGGATGACCATGTCCTGTCCTGGACCCTGGGGGTCTGCACACTTTGGAAGCCACACTGGAGATGCCAGACACCCCAGGGACCTGGGGAGGGCTCAGCCCTTGGGCTGTGCTGCCACCAGCCTCTGCCTCGGGGGGTCTATGGATCTCCTGCCTCTCACTGTAGGGCTCTGGCCTTTGCCAGGCTCTCAGGATGGGTCCTGGTGGGACCTGTCCCCTCCTTGCTGGCTCTGAGGCTCAGCCTCAGCTTGGACCACCCTTAGCAGGGCTGGACAGGGCCTGCCTGGTCTGCACAGCAGGCTCCCTCCTGTGTCTGCTGGGGCTGGGGGAGCTCAGAGTCACAGGCCACCAGCACCAGAGAACCAGGCACTGGGGCAGGAGCTTCCCTGGGCAAGGGGTCCCCGGGGCACTTACCCCATCCAGGAAGCACTGGATGTACCAGTGGGCGGTGGAGTCCTCCAGGCACACACCCTCCTTCTCCTAAGAAGAGGCAGAGGCAGAGGGGGCTCAGGGCCCAGGGCCCAGGGCCCAGGCCTGACTCCCTCTAATCTGAGCCCTGGGGCAGAGCCCCTGGGTGCAGGAAGCCCAGCAGCAGGGGCATCCCCCCTCCCAGCCATGCAGGTTCCTGAAGGGACACAGGTCCCTCCTTCCACTCTGCTCTGGGGACAGCATCTCCCTTCAATCTACGCCAACTCTGGGGGACCAAGTGCTGGACAACAAACCAACACCCAAGCTGCCGTGGACCCCCGTAACCAAGGAAAGTTTTGGTGAGGACGTGGCCTCCCCTGGCTCAGGAAGCAGTCCCATGAGCCCAGAGCCCCCAAGAGGAGAAAGGAGATGCTTAACTTACCAGGTGTTTCTCCAGGGAGGGGAGCACGCGATGCACAATGAGCCCCAGGTGTTGCTGGAATCGCTCCAGTTTGGGGGTGTTTGGTTTGTAGAAACCTGAGTAGAATCAGCCACACCCCCACGTGAGAGCCTCCTCCTAGGAAGGCTGGAGAGCCCCAGGCCTGGGTGGGGTGCTTCTGAGCACTGAGGGTCAGGGGAGGCTGGACCAGGGGCAGGTGGGGATGAACGTGGCCAGGGCAGAGGATCTGCTTGGGAGGTGGGTGCAGGTGGGTGACTGTGTGCAGCCCAGGCCTGGCTGCCCCCTGGAGCCCGCTGGGGTGGGTGCAAGTCAGACTGGGTGCCTCCTGACCATTCCAAGACTCAGGAGCGAGGAGGGGTGACCCTACAGGGGATGCTGCCTTCCACAAGTTCCCTGGGTGTGGCTCTGTGCTTGAGAGTTGTGTACAGACGTGTGAGGCAGAAGAGTCAGAATCGACCTGAGTCACTGGACAAGGACAGGACCCCTTGTTCTGAAGGTTCTCACACCCAGGATGGCCATGGCCAAGCTGCAGGGCCTTTGGGTGGTGGTAAAAGAAGGGGGCTGGCTCAGTCTGGGAGGCCTCTGCCAGCCCTGGCTTCCTGGGAGCCCCCCCCACACTGTGACACTGTCCTGCACATTCAGGAGCCAGTGAGGGCCGTGCACGGACTTGCATGCACTGGGCCCCACACGCCATCCACCTACCGTGCATCGCGTGCTTCCTGCTTTCCATGAGCTGCACCAGGGCCCAGAAAGCGTCCTCCTCGGGCATATACATGAGCAACAGTGCCACCACATGGCTCAGACCCTGGCTGTAGCCCACCTCCTGCAAGATCCCAGAATACCTTTAGGAGACCTCCCCTGGCAAGAATGATATCCTAGGATGGCCCACCTCTCAGGCAGATCAGGGTCACCCACTGAAGGGTCCAGGAAGATTTAGGCACAGGGAGCCCCTGTGCCTGAATCCTGCCACTTGGTGTCAGCTGCCCAAGAATTGGAGCCCAGAGAAGTTCTCCAAGTTCCTGGAGGGAATCCTGCAGGGCCTGAGCTTAGGCAGCACAGGGGGAGAGCTCAAGTATGGACACCTGTTACCCCCAAGATGTCAGCATGGGCCAGGTTGCTGTGGGAATCCAGATCCATGCCCATGGAAGCTTCTGGACCCCTGAGCTCTGCAGGTGAGCCGGTGGCCCTTTCTCACATGAGGAAGAAGTAAGCCAGGAAGTGCTACCAGGACCGGAACAGGAGGTGAGCCTCTGGCATGGGTGCAGGCCTGGGCTTCCTGAATGCCAGGCACCCCTGGGAACCAGGGCACCAGGCAGGGTTGGCCAGTGGCAGGTCAGGGGGGTGGGGATGTCCAGGCCTTGCTGGGTCACCCATGGAGCCCTGCGCCTGCTCCACTCATGGGAAAGTCTGAGTGGGTGGTTGTGGCAGTGGCGCTGTACAGAGTGGGATTCAGGCCCATGGGTCCAACCACAGGGCTGGTGGGTGTAATGGCATCAGTGGGACCCAGAGCAAAGTCGTACACCTGATCTGCCCTGCCTTCGCCCCCCGCCCCACTGCGTGGAATGCTAGTCCTGGGAGGGGCATCCCAACATGGCCAAGCTCCTGGGGTCTGGAGACCAGCCCAGGAGAAGGCTGCCTTTCTCCTCCCAGAACTTGAGGTTGGGTCCAAGAGGCTCAGAGCCTGGCCTCCACTGCTCTTCCTCAGAGCTGTGGATGAGCGAGGCCCCCTCAACCCAGGCTGGGATCTCTGTGACCAGGGGTGCCCTGCAGGGACTGCCGGGATAGCACCTGCGCTATGATCCCAGAATACTCACGGGATTGTAGACGGAATAGGCCATCAGTATGTGGAATAAGGCCTGTTGGCTGGAAGAGAGAGGACAGAGGCCGTGTGTCTTGTGCTGCCGAGGCTCTCAGTGCAGCTCTGCCTAACAGAGCCTGACAGCCACACGCAGGGCCCGTGACACTCTGCTCATGTGCAGTGACGTCGTCAGGGCACCTGCGTGTTGTCCACCATGTGGGTGAGCGCCGCCTGCAGGGACACGCACACCTCCCAGGGCGCAGTCACGTGCACTTTCATTTCCCAGGTGGGTGTTCAGGGCACAGGTGAGCGTCCCACTGTGGGAGTGCAGTCCCGTGGGTCCAAGCTGTGGAGAGTCAGCCTCCCATGCACGTTCAGCCTTGTAGGGAGCAGCACCCGGCGTCCTCAGTGGTTCTATTTCCCCCATTCCCACAGCTGTGCGCTGGTGCCCCTTTGTGGTGTAGGGAATAAGCGTGTGTTCATGCGCTGAGGAGGTGAATTGTGTGTGCGTTCATGAAGGGTCCCCCCCGAGCCTGTGTTCCCGGGGTACTGGGGGGCTGCCCACTGCTTCCTTGTGACTGAGTTGAAGGGCTCCTTGAATATTCTGGAAACAACACCTTTATTAGATAGATTGCTACTATTGTCTCCCCTGGTGTTTCTTTTCATTTCAGTCTCTCCACAGTGTCTTGGGAAAGTTTGTGTACTATAGAAAAGGCAAGTTTGTTTTCTGTGCTCAATGAACTGTTTTAGGCTTGCACCCAATCTTCCCTAGGGACCCCATGTGCCCCAGGACCCTTGCTCCTCCCACCCGCGGGTCCTCCCCAGCCCAGAGGCCTCACTTCATTCCGTAACGTTCCCGGAACATGAGGTGGTTTCTGAAAGTCCATGCGATGGCGGAGTCGATGTGATGGAAGTGAGTGGCGCCCAGCCTGGCCAGCTCTTTCATCTCCTGCAGGGCAGGGACAAGGGGGGGGCAGCCTCAAGAACTGCACAAGCCCCATTGCCACACAAGGACCTCAAGTCCACGTCAGCTCTTCTGGCTGACAGGGAGTTCCCTGCAAGCGCTCATTCCTTTCTGGGTCCCACCTTGAGGGAGGGTCATGGGCTCCCTAACTTGCCTCAGTGCCCACGTAACCCTGACGGTCAGCAGCAGACAGGGGCTCTGAAAGGTCCCTGTGCACTCCCCCTGCCTGCCTCAGCTCTCAGCACGACGTGGTCTGCCCCCAGCCAGGCTTCTGAGCCTCCTCACTGGCATCTCATGCCCTGCCCTCCAGGAGTCAGCCACAGCCTGACCACTGCTCCATGCTGCCCCCTGCTGGAGGGGCCCATCTCCATCTCGACATTGCAAGCCGCCCTTGGCTTGGAGCTGAGCCTGGGCAATGACTGTCTCCAGGCCCAGCTCCCAGGGCCAGCCCCAGACTGCAGACTTGGGGGAGGCAGGGTGGGCCACACAGCTGGGCCCTGCTCCCTGATGGCAGCCAGGGGCCATGAGAGCCAGCTGCAGCTGACAGCCCTCTGCCCACACCAGTCCTCACTCCCTCCTTTCCCAGAAGCATTGAGAGCTGTGTGACCATTGGAGCGGCCTCTCCAGGCAAGGGCAATGCCAGGGGCTGCAAGTCCATGTGAAGGCAGGGCCAGCTGTGGGCAGGCCTAGGTGAGGGCCGGCCAGCTGCGGGCAGGCCATGTTAGCACAGAGCCTGTGGGGCTCCCTACCTCACACCATTGTGATCTCATCCTGGGAGACCCCCGCCCATCAGGGACCAGCAAGTCCTCTCTTCTGGCCGTATGCCAAGCTGCCCAGGTGAGCTCAGCAGAGAGCAGGTTAAAGCCTCTGGCACAAAACACACCTGTCCAGTCCCAGCTGGGTCTGAGGAGACGTGGAGGAGGCACTGACTAGGATCTAGGGAGAGGAAGGCAGGATGGGGAGGAGGCTCCCGAGGGCTCAGTGAGGGACGGTCCTCCACGGAGACTCAGGCTCCTGAGCAGGCCCGAGCAGGCCGGGCCCCCTTGGGCTGAGTGCAGAGCCGTACCGCGTATTTGCCCGGGTTCTGGGCCTTCCTCTTGTCCACCTCCAGCATCACGGCCCACACCTTCCCGCGCACCTGGGCAGGGATGCCTTTGTAGATTCTGCGCTGAAACTACAGGAAAGAGGAGGCTCTGGTGAGTGCTGAATGTGGCCACTCGTGGAGGCAGCGCAGGGTGAGACAGCAGAGGGAGAAGCCAGGGGCTCCCTGTGTATTGGCAGAGGGAGGATCTGCCCAGATGGGGGCCTTATGACCCACAGTGACTGGAGGGCCAAGGGCTCAGGGGCACCGGCTCTGCCGTGTACGGAGTGGCCGCTACAGGGCTCCTGGAACCACGCCTGCCCTGCATCTGGGATTGTCTTCAGCAGTGACTTCAGATTTTCTACCAGGACAGTGTCCTGTGTGTATGGGGAGGTGTGCCCATGACCTGTGTCTCTAGGGACTGGACAGTTGCCCCTGGGCATCTGAGAGGCAGGCGGTGCCTGGCACAGGAATGGGCACTGCTCAAACCCCAATTCAGCTCTCAGTGTTCCCGAGGGGCCCTCATCGCCACGGTACCTTGTCACTGCCGCGGTATTTACTATGGTTCTTGATCATCTTTATCCACTTCTGGATCCTTCTTACCTCCTGTTTACGCTGGAAAACGAGACAGGATGGCGTGAGCCCAGCTTGGGGCTCTGAGAGGGGCCCTCGGATGCAGCTCAGGAGCTCTGTGGGCGCTCAAATGGAAGGAGCCAGAAAAGGCACAGACCGTGAGCCCCAGATCTTCTGTCTGGGGGAGCATCGGTGGCCTGGCCTCTGACCCGAGCTGCCCCTTCGTCAAGGAGAGCCCCTGAGCTCCAGCCAGGTCACTCCCAACCATGCCAATGAGTCAGGGCGGCCGACAGCAGACACCCCTGAGCTGCGGCTCACTTCTGGGACAGGTGAGTGTGGTAAGATGTCAGCAGGTGCCGTATAAGTACCGCATCGCGGGACCTTATGGCGCTCCCACTCACCACTGCCGAGCCCCACGTGCCCCCTCTGCCCAGCTCTGCTTCCAGATGACTGGCCCATGGCCAAGGACTTGTCCTTACCTTTGCCCCCGGGGTGCTGTCTTGGGGCAGCTTCTGCTCACTGGAAAGCAAGGGAGGCGGAGAGGTGAGGACAGGACCACAACAGGCACCGCGACCTCCCTAGTGGGCCAGGGAAGGACCAGCTTCATCCTCTCAGCCCAGGGGACTGAGATGGGGAGGGAGGGGCTGGTGACCATGAGCACAGGGAGCCTAGGGCCAGGCAGGGGCCCTTGCTGCCAGTGGGGGGCTCCAGGCCTGTCAGAGGTCCACCTTCGTGGGTGTGTGGCAGCCCCCCACAGCGGTTGGGGGGTGGCTGTCCTGAGCAGGGCCAGACTGCCCAGGGCTGAGGCAGCTATATCCCCACATCAGCTCTGCCCAGGACGTCACCCTGGAACTGACCGAGTCCGAGTGACCTGCCTGAGAGATGCTCAGTGCTGTGAGTGTGCACCTGGGGCTCGAGGCACCTGGGACCCCTACACCCCTCAGGGTCCCCCACTGCCCACCCTCCCCCCTGTGCCCTGGCCTCCTGAGGTCATGTGCCCCACCTCACCCCTCCTCTGTCAGCCCGGACCCTGGCCATCTCTCCACCACTCTGCTCCTGCTTATTCTCCAGGTTCTGGCACAACATGGAGGCAGAAGCCCTTATCCCCGTGCTAAGGTGGGCTGCTGAGTCATGCCAGAGATGGCCCGAGATGGCTCCATCCCTCCAGGTCACCGGAGCCCACCCTCCAGCAACGGGGCCTCTCTCCCCGACATCTGTGGGAACAGCCTCCACGTCCGACTCCTGCCCCCAAATGCTGACCAGTGCCTGCCTGTGACCACAGCTGGGCTCAAGGTCGGGGCCGGGGACAGGTGTGCCGCCTCATGTTGGGGTTTCTGACCCCAGTCCCGCCCTGGGGTGAGCTGGGGTGTGGAGGACTCACTGCAGGAACCCAAGCCTGTCTGGGACGAGGCAGCCGCCCTCATCGTCCTCTTCTTCGGGCACCAACAGTGCCGCTCCTCGGCGTCCCTGCAGCCGAGAGGGGACCCGGATGAGAAGTCACTGGGGAAATGTCCACCTGCCCCCTCCCCCGTGTCCCCAGGGAGGCGGGGTCTGGCTCTCACAGGCACAGTCCTTGAGGCAGGGCCCCACCTCCTCCCCCAGCACCCTGGCCAGTACCTGCTCATATTTATTGATGAGCTCTGCTCGCTCCTGGGCCCTCCGGGACCTCAGGGCGTTCATATCCAATCTGTAAGACACACACGCACATGGGAGCCAGTACTGGGGAGCCCACAGGAATGCTGCTTTGAGGGCTGTCCCCCTGGTCAGAGGTGGGGCAGCCACACAGCCAGGCAGGCGGGCACCTGGTGGCCGGGTCCTTGGATTATGACTTGTGCAGAGCTCATTGACTACGGACGGTTGGGGAAGGACAGCCCCCACCTTGCCTCCCCTGCCCTTGGAAAGGATGCTCCTCCCCCAGGCTGGCAGCCACGTGTCCTCCAGGGGGCCCAAGTCCCAAGTCTACGGGGCTCCCTGGCCTGCTCCCAGCTCCCGCATCTCTGGGGCTCTCAGAGCCGGCCTCCCTGCCCACCTGATACCAGCTGACCCGACACCTAGTCTTGAACCCGTGTCCAGACACAGACTCACACCCAGGCCCATTCAACACTGGTGACCAGCAGAGCGGGAGGAATGAGACGACTGTGTACACGCTCTGCACACAGGGGCAGCACTCAGAGCTCCACCACATTGCCCATGGAATCCGGTGTGGGAGACCAGGGCCGCCCCCCCTGGCGGGACCTTCCCCACGCCACAGCTCATTAGAGCAAGTGCCACTCACCTCCATCGGGAATCCATGTGATTCTCTGAAATGCGCCTGCTGCCTACACTACCAACTGGTCAGTTGGGCAGTAGACGCACTACTGGCCTCTGGTCGCCTCCCAGCCCAGAGTGCGCATCTCAGTGACTGTGACATCACAGAAGCCTGCCAGCCAATCCCTAGTGGCTCTGCTGTGGCAGGGCTCAGGGTCCTCAGGCCTGGCTTCATTAAAGGTCACCACAAGTGGGGCCTGTGTTCTCCCCAGGGCCCAGGTGAAGAGGGCAGGGCTCTGGCAGAACTGCCCCGGAACCAGGGGTGCCAGGGCCCTCTGCCACCTGCCGTCACGGTCCCAAGTCTCAGGCAACCGGCACCTCCCGCCCCTCCTTTCTGCCTCTGCAATTGTATTACAGCCCAACTGTGAAGGCCTCTTTCTTAGAACAGAAGGTCGCATAGGGAGTCCCACATAGACCTGTCCCCACACTCCGGGGCTGCCCTGCCATGACCTGAACTGAGACTCCCGGGGGAGCAGCCTCCTGTCCTACCACAGGCCCCACCCCAGCACTGCCACCCTCTGCTGCCCCTCCTGCTCTGTTCCAGCCCTTCTTCCCTGGAGTTGTAGGAGGTGGACACAGGGGTCCTCTGGGATGGAGGCAGGGGAGCCTCCCGCTGAGCACCTCAAGCCAGTGTGGCCCAGCCTGTCCAGAGTGGGAACCAGGGCCCTGTCCTGGACACGGGCCAGGGCTTCAGGCACAGAGCACTGAGAACTCCTGGGCACCAGCACCTGAGCCGCATGCTGGTAACACCGGGCTGCTGCTGACCATCAAAACAGGGACAGCACGCGTCAGGCCGCAGGCAGGAGTAGCCACAAGCCCGCAGCTCCCCAGGGTGCTGATCGCAAGGTTGCTCCCCCTGGGAAAGTGGCTCAGCCCTCCCCCAGCACCTCCTTGGTCCTGGGCCCCACACTGCCCCTAGGCTGCCACCTTGGGGCCACAGTCGGTTCTTTTCCCTTCAAGGGCCCACTGCTCTGCCTCCCTGCCCACTTCCCCTGCCCTGGCATGGAGACCACAGGGTGCAGGGCCCTGGTCACCCACACACCTGCTGGCCTCCTCTGTGGAGTGTGAATGAGTGCACCGCTGTGTCGTGTCCAGAGATGCTGTCCAGCAACACTTGGGTTTTAACTGATTCTTTTATTCCCCCTCCCCACTCAGCTTCTCAGCTTTAAATTGCATTGTAAACTCTTTGGAAGACTCACAAAGTGCTGTAAAATAACACAGCGAGTGCTGAATGGGGACCACTCAGCTTCAGCAGTGTAATGTTCCTAATTGGGTGGAAGACGCCCATTCGTTTTCCTTTCTCTGCCTGAGTTCAAACTCCAGATGCCTAGGCTTAGTGTTCTCCACATTGCATTTTCCTTCACTGGGGGGGAGGTTTGTTTCCCAGAGTCCGTGTGCAGGGAGCATGGGTGCATGGGCCCCAACCCAGCTCCTGCATGGACTGATGCTGGCCTCCTGGGGTGGCTTAGGGTGCACAGGGGTGAGTTCCCATTGTTGTTGCTACAAATGTTTCCTTATCATCAAGGTGTTGTTACATATGTTTAATTCATGGATCTTGGGGGGTGGTTGCTTCCATCCACTGTTCCCCTCAGCATAGGCCTGCAGTGGCCAGTGGCTGAGGCCTTAAAATAAATAAATCTTTAAACAATAAAAATTAAAGTTCAAAATAAAAGCAAGTTCCTCTACTTCTCTCCCTCTTTCTCTCTACATCTTTGACTCTACCCGCCTCTCCCTGCACCCCCATGGGATGTTGGCCACCATGTTGGATGCAGCACGAAGGCCCTCCAGAGACGTGAGCCAATCAGCTCGTGTGGCTTGGACATCGCCCCAGTCTGTGGGATTCTGTCACAGCAGCAGAGAGCTGACCGAGACACCTGGTGTCGCCTGTGTCCTCACTGCACATAGATTTGCATCTGTCAGACGGAGTCTGGTGGGACACAGCCCCAGGGTCCCAGAGGTGGGGTAATGAGGGGGTCTCTGCTCCCCAAGCCCTCCCGTCCCCTGGGCTCCCTTTCACTCCTGCAGAGGCAGGGGTCCCCCATTGCTCCTCTGTGGAGAGAGCTCAGTGAGCACAAAGAGCAGGTCTCCCCTGGGGTAAGTGCTTTAGACAGAGTTTGTGGCACCAAGAGGGGTGTGGGACCTTTAAGAGGTGGGCAGAGTAGGAGGTTGCTAGGTGAGATGGGGTGGGGCCCTGGGAAGGCATGAGTGCTGGGCTCCCAGAATCAGGGCTGGGCCAGCCAAAGGCAGGAAATGCATCTGGGTCTCCCTCCCTCCTGGGTGATGGAACCCCAGTGCTTGGACCACCACCTGCAGGTGCCACCTGAACCCCCGAGTGTGCATTAGTGGGGAGCTGGAATGGCAGCCAAGGAGCTGGGAGTAGAACCAGGCCCTCTGACTGGGGATGTGGGCACCCCAATCCGGGACTTCACCGCTGCCTGGAGCGCCCACCCCGACCTCTTCTCTCTGTGAAGCCAGCCCAGGTACAAGTGTGGGAGAAACAGGAAAAGAATCAGCCCACCCTGCCCCCCTCCAGCAAGCCACCGGTGACAGGAGCGGCCGCTGTCTGGGCCTCCCAGCAGCTCCTTGGTCACCAGGATGACACAGATGTTTCTCCCGAGACAGCCCTGTGCCGAGTGCCCTCAGTGAGTTGTGACAGAGCAGGGGGCAGGTGGCAGATCCAGGCCCAGAGGGCACAGACAGGCGTGTGGGGGGCCTGAGACAGGCGGCAGCATCATGACCACAGGGCTGAGCCACCGCAGACACCCAGACCCTGGGCCCACTGTGCGGGAGACCCCACGCGGGGTGTGTTTGCGGGGTCACAGCTGCGTCCACAGTTGGGGGTTGGCACTGGGACCAGCTGAGGCACGAGAGAGGATTTCTGGATCATGGCCAGGGCCGTTCATGCCCCTGACCTTTAGGTCCTTCTGTCTGGTCAGGGACCCCTTCCCACCCCTTATGTCCCTTGGGCCTGGAGGTGGGAGGTCTCATATCCATCTATAGGTGGGCACCACTGCCACCGTGCACGGCCACAAAATGAGCAGCCGAGCGGGTCTCCCTGCAGAGGGCGGGACAGCAGAGTGGCAGCTGCTGTGCAGTTGGGCACGCGCCCCGGCTCTGAGCCGCAGTGTGCTCACGGTGACGCTGGGACTCTCACTGCCGCTCTGAAGCTGGCTAGCCGGCTACGCCTGGTCAGTGAAGCGTGTGTCCTGCGGATCTCGGCCATGCCGACGGAGACCACACCCCCCCCACCCCGCCCCACACTGCACCCCTGCAGGAACAACACGGACAGCCCTGGATCCAGCCGCCACTGGCAGTCACGGCAGCCGGCCCCGCTGCACCGCCCGCCTCCCACACCCATGCCCGGTGTCTGGTCCAGCACTGAGCAGACTCTGTGCAATGCGGGCTTTTATTGTTGCCTCCTCCTTTGAGAGGCCGCCAGTGCGCGGGGCTGCACCTGCTGAGAATGTAGGCCCAGGGTGGCCCTGGGTCTTCTGGCCAGGAGGGCTCCCTTAACAAAGAGGATCTGAGAAGATTTTACTCTGCAAAGAGAAGTCGGGACACCTGGTGAGGCCGGGGCCTAGAGACACCTGCAGGGCACAGGCACAGGGCACTTCCTGGGGAGGAGCTGCAGCCTGGCACTGGATCTGGGCAGCTGAAGTCAGATCCTCTCCTACACCCTGGGTGCCTGAGAAGCTCTCCTAAAAATCCCTCCCTTGATGAGGAATGAGGGGGAGGTTCTCTGTGGGGGGTGCAGGCGAGGCTGGGACAGGCAGGGGCTACACAGAAGGCCTGGCAAGGTGGCAGTGGCACCGGGGGCCTCCAGGAACACACAGACCCCAGTCCGCTGGCCCCTTCTGTCTCTGGCACACTTGCAGCCTAGCAGTGCCCATCCCTGCCTGTGCTCCACCTGCAGTCAGGGTTTGGTCTGCTTTTTCCCCAGCTGTTGCCAGGCCCGGGAGGACAGGAAGGGCTGTTGGAGGTCTAATTCCAGGCTCCAGAGCCCCAGATGGCCGTTTGGGGTCCAGGGAGAAGGAAACATGAGGTCTGGGGGTGGAGGAGGGCACCTGAGGGGTCAGGGTGAGTTAGTGAGATTTGAAGGCAGACAGCACCCAGTGGTCACCGCTTGGAGAAGATTCGACTCGGGCGCTGGAGAGGCTGTGGCCAGGGAGGCCAGAGCTGAGATTTTACACAGAGGCAGGGCTGCCGTGGGGACAGCGGCCCTGGAGGGTCTTGGGCCTGCCTGGGGGAGCTGAACAGCCATGGAGCCCAGGGCTCCGGGTCCACACAGTCTCCCTCCCTGTCCTTTCCCGCACCGTGGGGGGGGGGGCGGCCCCCAACTCTGCATCCTCCTCTGGAGGTTCTTCCCACAGAGTCCCAGGCTGGGCTGTGGTGGGCACGAGCAGTGCCCCTCCCCAGGGCCCTGGAAGGAGCCGGTGTTGGGCCAGGCCCAGCTGGACTCACCACAGCACTGATCGCGTGCCCCTTCTCCTCTGCTGTCAGTTTCCCATCACGCACTGCTTCAGCGCCAGGGCGTTTTGCAGCACTAGCGGGTCACTTTGGTAATTTTGCACATAGGAAATATACGCATCGGAGGGTCCTGACAGAAATTCATAAACAGCTGTCTGCACAGCCGGCAGATGTCACAATCTGAAGAGAAATGGAAGGCATGGGTCATGGCAGGTGCGTCCCTTCACCCGCCCTGGGAGCCAGCACTGCCCTGGAAAGCTGGCCCCTGCCCCCAGAGCACCCCCAGCCCAGGCGTCCGTGGCTGGCACCCACTGGCAAGAGAGAACAGGAGCCAGGCAGCGCCGAGCAGCACCAGGCAAGCAGCAGGCTTCATGGTGCAGGGACAGCCGCTGCCATCGCGGGGCCCTTTATACCTGCTCTGTGTCCCCAGTGGGACAGGAGGGGCCTGTCCTCCCGGGGATGGGGGGCTCCACGCCCAACCCAGGCCACAGCTTGCATGACCTGCAGTTGCAGAGGGCGCACGTGTGTGTGTGTTGATACTGGCCAAGTCCAGCCCTGGATTAACACAGGGCTTAGCTCCTTCTCCCTCTCTCTTCCCAGGGACCTGACCATGGGCCCATGCCTGGGTGCAGGGAAGGCGCAGAACCAGTGGAAACCCTGCCTGGGCAAGGGGAGAAAGCACCACACAGGGCCTCTGGAGCCCTGGGCCAGCTCAGCCTCTCGCACCTTGGCTGGGACCCTGACGACTGGCTGCTGTGACTATGGGAACTGCAGGAGACCCAGTGCCAGTGTGGCGGGCAGGCCGGAGTACAGCTCCTCTGCTTCTCTCTTGCACTCATGGCCCTGAAGGCTAGGGGACACGGGGTAGACCAGTTGTCTCTAAACACCTACTTGGCATTTGACCACATTCTGTTCTTTGGGTGTCAAGGACCCTGACTGGGCTGGGAGAGACGCCCAGGTCCTTGTCTTCCCGTGGGGAGAACAGAACCAGGACACACAGAGAAGTGCAGCCTTGTCAAAAGGCAGGGGTCGTGCACGACTTCTCCATCTCTTCCCGCACCTGTGCTCCCCGAAAGACGCCCCAGGGGAGCCCAGCTCCCTTCTGTCCCTGGCTTCCCCGCACACACCCTCTCCCACCCTGCTGCCTCTGCCACCTCCTGCCCCAGTCTCCCTCCCTCCATGGCCTCCTTCCATTTTTTTTTTTTTTTAATTTATTTGAAAGCCACAGTTGCAGAGAAGCATTGACAGAGTCAGAGAACAAGAGGTCTTCCGCCCGCTGGTTCACTCCCCAGATGGCCACAACAGCCGGAGCTGCGTCGATCCGAAGCCAGGAGCTTCTTCAGGGTCTCGCATGTGGGTGCAGGGGCCCAAGGACCTGGGCCATCTTCTACTGCTCTCCCAGACCATAGCAGAGAGCTAGATCAGAAGAGGAATGCCTGGGACTGGAACCAGCACCCATATGGTGAGGGAAGTCTTGCAGCTGCAAGTTCACCTCCCCCACACAGGGGAGCACAGCTGGGGCTGGCCGGAAGCTGGCCAGGAAGCAGCAGTGGGACAGGACTCTAGGCGTTCTGACCTGTGATGCCCACATCCTAAGCAGCAGTGGAACCCGCTGTGCCCCAGCACCTGCCCTGCACGTGAGTTCTTGCTGTGGCAGGACTGGGCTGGTAGAGGGAAGCTTGTGCTAAGGCGAGTTCCGCTTCCTTGGCTTGCTCTGCTCTCGTCCACCTGCACACGCTTGCCTTCTGCTGTCCACTGTGGCCAGGAGCAGCAAGAGGGCCTGGTGGGGAGCGCTGATGTGCTTGGGGCTCCCCAGGGTGCAGCCCAGCAGGAGCTGGGAGGCCAGTAGGAGTGACAGCCAGGCTCAGCCCCAGTGCACACTCGCCCCTGCGCGCTTGGGCTCGCCCTCCCGTCTTCAGTTCTCCATGGTTTCCCTCCCTTGTGGAGGGACGGGAGCTCCAGGAACATGAGGGCTGTCAGAGGAGCTGAGGGCGTGGCCTGCTTCTCCGAAGTCTCTAAACAAGGACACGTTCACATGGGTAGGAGAGGACTTCAGTAAGTTCATGGATATTAGCATTTAAAGTGCACGGGCCAGGGTGGTGCTAACTTGCAATGATGGCATCCCATAGTGGAGAGCCGGTTCGAGTCCCAGCTGCTCAGCTTCGGATCCAGCTCTCTGCCAACAGGCCTGGGAAAGCAGTGGAAGACGGCCCCAATATGTGGGCCGCTGCTCCCGCATAGGAGTCACAGTTGGAATTCTGGTTCCTGACCTTCGCTTGGCATAGAACTGGACCTCAAGGACTTCTGGGGAATCAACCAGTAGATGAAGGATTTGTCTCTCTTTCACTGCCACTCTACATTTTGAATACATAATTCATTTTTTACATAATACATTTTTAAAATATTTATTTATTTATTTGAAAGTCAGAGTTACACAGAGAGAGGAGAGGCAAAGACAGAGAGAGAGGTCTTCCATCTGCTCGTTCACTCCCCAGATGGCCACAACCACCAGAGCTGTGCCGATCCAAAGCCAGGAGCCAGGAGTTTCTTCTGTGCCTGCAGGGTCCTGAGCGGGTCTCTGCCTGAGGATGGGGGCTGTGGAACCACCCATCTCCCCAGGAACACGGGGAAGCTTGCTGCCGCTGGGCACCGGGGTCACAAACTGGAGCAAACTCCTTTCCATGGGACAATTTAATACAGGCTCAGCACCACCTGAGGGTGGCGGTGGGGGAGGGGGGCGGGGAGGAGAGTACAGTGGCTCCTGGCATGGCTGTTGTCTTCCAGTGTCAGGGTGTCCTGGCCCCAGGAAGAGCCTGGGCGGTGGGGGCTCAACCAAGTGCATAGGATGCCGTGAAGACACACGGAAGGCTGCTGCCCAGCCTGGGCAGGACAGATGCTGGACTCGGCCTCTCTTCTAGGAGGCACCCATCATCCAGGTGCCCTGTGGAATAGGAGGTAAGGAGGCCTCTGGCCAGGGAGGGCACGCGGGCCTGGTCTCCCATCCCAGGGCTGGCTCTGGCCGGCTCCAGCCCGTGACTGTCCCCAGAGTGCGTGGGGCTGCCATGCCAGTAGGGGGAAGTCTTCAGCCGTGGCCCCCAGGCGGGGACAGCCTGCATGGGCCCTGGTTCTGGGGGCTCCGAGGCCCGTGGAGGAGCCCACATCCACAGGCCCTCCCGGCTGCCAGCGTCGGAGGAGTTGTCCTCCCTGTGCTCTGGCCTGCTCAGGTTAGGGAGACTGGCGCACTGGCACAGGCCTCCCCACCTCCTCGAGTACTCTGGAGACTCTGTGGGGCTGGCCGCAGCTGGAGACTCTGCGGTCCCCACAGGGGAGCCCAGGCCGAGGGGCTCTGGGCTGCCTTCCCAGCTCTCCTCCTCCTCCATGCCTTCCCTCTCGGCGATGCAGAGGCCAAAGCTTTCTGGAGGACGGATCATCACTGCACGAGTAGCGGGACCCCTGGTCTGCTCCCACACTGCCACTGTGTCCTGAATGGTGATTTTGGCCTTCGGAGCAGTGGGGGCAGGAACGTGCATCTGGGAGACGCGTGCCTGCCCCAGGGGCCTGCTGCACCGTTTTATAGCCTTGGCTGCAAGAAGAGACACGGTTTGTTTACCACAGCCCCGGTCTGGCCTGCTCGGTGCTTGCCCCGACAAAACCCTGGGGTCCCCATCACCACGTGTGACGCTGAGGACTCTTCCAGGCTGCTGGCCCCAGACGGGAGGGTGTGTGCAGCCCGGGCCAGGGGAGCCCTGGGACACCGCCGGCTCCTCCTGCACAGCCCCACAGGGTGGATGGCCCTGAGCTCCCCACCTCACTCTCATCTCTGGGGACTGAGGCACCAACTCAGGACCCCGTCACCTACCCCACCTGACCTGCTGCGCCCTAACAGTGCATTCGCTGAGTTACCCACATCTGAGTCCCTCCTACATGGCTGGAAAGGAACTGAGCCTAAGATGATGGGGGTGAGAGCTGGGGTTGTGGGGCAGACATGGAGATTGGTTTAGGCCCTTGGGAACAGGGAATGCAGTTTCTAAAGAGGTGGCAGGGGTGCCCTGTGTCCTCTGCCCCTGGGCCACTGTCTCTTTCCTGGTGAGACTGGGCTGTCACTGCTACTGTCCTACGAGCACCCAGGGGAGGCAGCACCTGGAGGCACAGTGGGGCCTCCCCAGTGCCTGGACAGCCTGCACCTGGGCCCCCACTTAGAGCCTCAGAGCTGGGACAAACCCATCTCTGCTCTGCATGGGGACCCAGGCGCTCAGGTCCTTGATGGCAGCAGCAGCAGGGGAGGAGCACGGGGACCCCTCCCCACCGCAGCCCAGAGGCCAGCGATGCTCCGGGTCCCGCTGCCTTCTGTTGGCCCGAGGCTAGGGCTGCAGAGTCCACACTCAGTTGCACTTGTGTTCTGCCGCGGGGGCCCCCAGCGCCTGCCTCTGTGCCCAGCCCTGCTCACAGGAGTGCACTCGGCCCCCACAACTGGGCTCAGGTTACCTGGGCCTTCCAGGGGTTCTCAGATGGCTGAAGGGGATTCTCTGCCGGCCTGTTTCCCCCTCACTGCACAGGGTCTCCCACAGCCCCACCTCCCTCTAGCCCTGCCCACATCCAGGTGGGAACCCACCCACCTGTCCTAGGAGGGTCCTGTGTGCAGACAGTTGTGGTCATCGGGCCAGTATGTCTTGGGTGTCAAGCCAAGCACTGGAGGGACTGCTCAGGGGCCAATTGACAGTGGGATGACCCTGGCCACTTCTCCTTGTGGTCTGTGGGGGCCTGGGATTGGGGATGCAACAGGGGGATTCTCAGTGCCCTCCTGAAGGGAACCCAGGCCTCCCCAACCCCCTCATCCCTCCCTCAAGCCCTACTCACGAGGGACAGGCAGGGGGACCCCCAGCTCCTCCGTCCCCAGCACCCGGGCCTCTGTGGGCCCTGAGGACTCACTGTGATGGATCTTGACGGCAGTGTATGCCATGGCTGGGAGCATGTGCTCGCCCTCCAGGATGTAGATGTCCCGCATCCTCAGAGCCAGGGGGAACGGCACCTGGGGACAGAGGCATTGGAGGAGCCGCCGTCAGGGCCTCAGCAGGGCCCACAGGGGTGGGTGTGCAGTGTCACTACAGGGGACAGGGGGAGACTGCAGGAGCAGTGACCCAGGATATTGAGGATCTCTGTCTCTCTGCCTTTCAAAGAAATAGCAAGATCAATAGGGGCCTGTGCTCTGTACAGTAGGCTAAGCCTCCACCTGCCACACCGGCATCCTGTATGTGGCCAGTTTGCGTCCCAGCTGCTCCTCTTCCAAGCCAGCTCTCTGCTTATGGCCTTGGGAAGCAGTAGGAGATAGCCCAGGTGCTTGGGCCCCTGCACCCCTGTGAGAGAGCTGGAAGAAGCTCCTGGCTTCTGACTTCTGATCAGCTCAGCTCCTGCCACTGCAACCATTTGGGGAGTGAACCAGCAGAGGAAGACCTTTCTCTATGTCTTTCTCTGTCTATAACTCTACCTCTCAAATAAATAAAATATTTTTATTGAAGGACGGGGTGGAGCCAAGATGGCGGAACAGTGAGGGCGCACACCGATAGTGCGGGAAAATTTAGTTTAATAAAAGTGGAGTTATGGTAGCCTCAGAAAAAGGATCAGGAAAAAACTGCAGAGGAAACTCTTCCGGATCTAGTGGCTGTGACTCGGAGGACCTACTGGGAGAACAAGGTCACCCACCGCGCGGAAGCCGAGCTGCGGGAGCTGCATGGTCTGTGTGCCGGTGCAGGAAGGGGAGTGGATGTCACACAGACACCAGCAGGGAGAGCAGGGACGCCCAGGGCTCTGAGTCCACACATCGGTGCTGGAAGGGGAGGTGAGCTCAGTAACCTGAGACATTGGCGGGGAAATGGTGGTCAGAATCTAGAGGGGAGCGGGAAAGTTCACCAGACTGACTACGGGAGAGAAGGAAAAAAGGTGTGTGGGGGGGTACTGGTACAGAGGAGTTTCTCTCTCTGCCAACCTTGCAAAGGCAAGCAAGAGACAAAGAGCAGGCCTTCACTCTGGATTTAGATAACAACTAGGGAGAGCTAAGGAACTGAGTCACTACAATTCAGTAGCCTAGGCAACCCAGTGGGAGTCCAGAGGAGAAACAGAGCCTGCACAGACTCTTTGGGTAGAAGCCAGAGATCTGAAGCTAAATACCATCAATTCTGCACAGCAGTGCGGTGCGATATTACTTACCTCCTAAATAAATAAATAAATAAAAAGGAGAGATTTACCACGCATAACCTGAGGGTGTCACCTTTGCACACCCGTAACCCAGAAGAACCAAGCAGAGCTCTCAGGCCACACCCATCTCAAGCCTCCAAGGCTCCTCCAACAGCAGGCAGTCCACTTAACACAGACATAGTATAAAAAAAAAAAAAGCGCAGTGACGAAAGAAGAATTAACTATGCCAAGCAACAAACACAGAAATCGAGGGAACAAGATCAACGATGACACTATGATGCCTCCAAATAAACAAAACACCCCAAGCCAAGATTATGAAGATGATGAGATAGAAGAAATGCAAGATATGGATTTCAAAAAATTTATGATAAGAACATTTAGAAGTTTTCACAACACAACATATCAAAACTTATGGGATACAGCAAAAGCAGTATTGAGAGGCAAGTTAATAGCAATAGGTGCCTATATCAAGAAATTGGAAAGGTACCAAATAAATGAGCTTTCAGCACGTCTCAAGGACCTAGAAAAACTGCAGCCAAACCAAACCCAAATCTAGTAGAAGAGAAATAATTAAAAGCAGAGAAGAAATTAACAGGATTGAATCCAAAAAAAAATTACAAAAAATCAGCCGAGTGAGAAGCTGGGTTTTTGAAAAAATAAACAAAATGGACACCCCATTGGCCCAACTAACTAAAAAAAAGAAAAGACCCAAATCAATAAAATCAGAGATGAAAAAGGAAACATAACAACAGACACCACAGAAATAAAAAGAATCATCAGAAATTACTACAAGGACTTGTATGCCAGCAAACAGGAAAATCTATCATAAATGGATAGATTCCTGGACACATGCAATCTACCAAAATTGAACCATGAAGACACAGAAAACCTAAATAGACCCATAACTGAAACAGAAATCGAAACAGTAATAAAGGCCCTCCCAACAAAGAAGAGCCCAGGACCAGATGGATTCACTGCTGAATTCTACCAGACATTTAAAGAAGAACTAATCCCATTTCTTCTCAAACTATTCAGAACAATTGAAAAAGAGGGAATCCTCCCAAATTCTTTCTATGAAGCCAGCATCACCTTAATCCCTAAGCCAGAGAAAGATGCAGCACTAAAAGAAAATTATAGACCAATATCCCTGATGAACATAGACGCAAAAATCCTCAATAAATTTCGCGCCAATAGAATACAACAACACATCAGAAAAATCATCCACCCAGACCAAGTGGGATTTATCCCTGGTATGCAGGGATGGTTCAACATTCGCAAATCAACCAATGTGATTCACCACATTAACAGACTGCAAAAGAAAAACCATATGATTATCTCAATTGATGCAGAGAAAGCATTCGATAAAATTCAACACCCTTTCATGATGAAAACTCTAAGCAAATTGGGTATAGAAGGAACATTCCTCAATATAATCAAAGCAATTCATGAAAAGCCCATGGCCAGCATCCTATTAAATGGGGACAAGTTGGAAGCATTTCCACTGAGATCTGGCACCAGGCAGGGATGACCACTCTCACCACTGCTATTTAACATAGTTCTGGGAGTTTTAGCCAGAGCCATCAGACAAGAAAAAGAAATTAAAGGAATACAAATTGAGAAGGAAGAAGTCAAACTATCCCTCTTTGCAGACAATATGATTCTTTACTTAGGGGATCCAAAGAACTCTACTAAGAGACTATTGGAACTCATAGAGGAGTTTGGCAAAGTGGCAGGATATAAAATCAATGCACAAAAATCAACAGCCTTTGTATACACAAGCAATGCCATGGCTGAGAAAGAACTGCTAAGATCAATCCCATTCACAATAGCTACAAAAACAATCAAATACCTTGGAATAAACTTAACCAAGGACGTTAAAGATCTCTACGATGAGAATTACAAAGTCTTAAAGAAAGAAATAGAAGAGGATACCAAAAAATGGAACAATCTTCCATGCTCATGGATTGCGAGAATCAACATCATCAAAATGTCCATTCTCCCAAAAGCAATTTATAGATTCAATGCAATTCCAATCAGGATACCAAAGACATTCTTCTCAGATCTAGAAAAAATGATGCTGAAATTCATATGGAGGCAAAAGAGACCTCGAATAGCTAAAGCAATCTTGTACAACAAAAACAAAGCTGGAGGCATCACAACACCAGATTTCAGGACACACTACAGGGCAGTTGTAATCAAAACAGCATGGTACTGGTACAGAAACAGATGGATAGACCAGTGGAACAGAATTGAAACACCAGAAATCAACCCAAACATCTACAGCCAACTTATATTTGATCAAGGATCTAAAACCAATTCCTGGAGCAAGGACAGTCTATTCACTAAATGGTGCTGGGAAAACTGGATTTCCATGTGCAGAAGCATGAAGCAAGACCCCTACCTTACACCTTACACAAAAATCCACTCAACATGGATTAAAGACCGAAATCTACGACCTGACACCATCAAGTTATTAGAGAACATTGGAGAAACCCTTCAAGATATTGGCACAAGCAAAGAGTTTCTGGGAAAGACCCGGGAGGCACAGGCAGTCAAAGCCAAAATCAACTACTGGGATTGCATCAAATTGAGAAGTTTCTGTACTGCAAAAGAAACAGTCAGGAGAGTGAAGAGACAACCGACAGAATGGGAAAAAATATTTGCAAACTATGCAACAGATAAAGGGTTAATAACCAGAATCTACAAAGAGATCAAGAAACTCCACAAAAACAAAACCAACAACCCACTTAAGAGATGGGCCAAGGACCTCAATAGACATTTTTCAAAAGAGGAAATCCAAATGGCCAACAGGCACATGAAAAAATGTTCAAGATCATTAGGACTCAGGGAAATGCAAATCAAAACCACAATGAGGTTTCACCTCACCCCGGTTAGAATGGCTCACATACAGAAATCTACCAACAACAGATGCTGGCGAGGATGTGGGGAAAAAGGGACACTAACCCACTGTTGGTGGGAATGCAAACTGGTCAAGCCACTATGGAAGTCAGTCTGGAGATTCCTCAGAAACCTGAAGATAACCCTACTGTTCGACCCAGCCATCCCACTCCTTGGAATTTACCCAAAGGAATTTAAATTGGCAAACACAAAAGCGGTCTGCACCCTAATGTTTATTGCAGCACAATTCACAATAGCCAAGACCTGGAACCAACCTAAATGCCCATCAACGGTAGACTGGATAAAGAAATTATGGGATATGTACTCTTTAGAATACTATACCACAGTAAGAAACAATGAAATCCAGTCATTTGCAACAAAATGGAGGAATCTGGAACACATCATGCTGAGTGAAATAAGCCAGTCCCAAAGGGACAAATATCATATGTTCTCCCTGATCAGTGACAACTGACTGAGCACCAAAATGGAAACCTGTTGAAGTGAAATGGACACTATGAGAAATGGTGACTTGATCAGCATAGCCCCGACTGTTAACAACTTAATACATTATCCCCGTTAGTATTTTTTTAATCTGTTCTACTTAATATGACTGGTTTAATTCTGTAATTAATACACAGTTATTCTTAAGTGTTGAAATTTAACTGAAATGTGATCCCTGTTAAACATAAGAGTGGGAATAAGAGAGGGAAGAGATGTACAATTTGGGACATGCTCAAGCTGACTTGCCCCAAATGGTAGAGTTAGAAACATACCAGGGGACTCCAATTCAATCCCATCAAGGTGGCATGTACCAATGCCATCTCACCAGTCCAAGTGATCAATTTCAGTTCACAATTGATCATAATGAAAGGACTAAGAGTCAAAGGAAGCACATAAACAAGTCTAGTACCTGCTAATACTAACCAATAGAATAAATAAAGGGGAGAGTGATCCAACATGGGAAGCGAGATACACAGCAGACTCATAGAATGGCAGATGTCCTAAACAGCACTCTGGCCTCAGAATCAGCCCTAAAGGCATTCGGATCTGGCTGAAAAGCCCACGAGAGTATTTCAGGCATGGAAAGCCAAGATACTCTGGCAGAAAAAAAAAAAAAAAAACTAAATGAAAGATCTCTGTGAGTGAGATCCCAGTGGAAAGAACAGGTCTTCAAAGAAGGAGGTACTTTTCTCTGAAGGGAGGAGAGAACCTCCACTTTGACTATGACCTTGTCTAAACAAGATAGGAGTTGGAGAACTCAAAAGGCTTCCATAGCCTTGGAAACTCATGACTGGAGCATAGGGAGATTACTGATGCCATAAACAGGAGTGTCAATTGGTAAAGTCAACAACAGGAGTCACTGTGCACTTACTCCTCATGTAGGATCTCTGTCCTTAATGTGCTGTACAGTGAGATTTAATGTTATAACGAGTACTCACACAGTATATTTCACTTTGTGTTTCTATGGGGGTGCAAACTGTTGAAATCTTTACTTAATGTATACTAAACTGATCTTCTGTAAAAAAAAAAGAGAAATTATCAATTCCGAACTTGACTCTCACTGGGATGAAACATGACAATAGGTCTGATCTGATTTCATCATCATTTAAAAAATCATCTATTATTTTTCACTTTATGTTTCTGTGTGGGAGCAAACTGTTGAAATCTTTACTTAATGTATGCTAAACTGATCTTCTGTACATAAAGAGGATCGAAAATGAATCTTGATGTGAATGGAAGGGGAGAGGGAGTGGGAAAGGGGAGGGTTCTGGGTGGGAGGGACGTTATGGGGGGAAGCCATTGTAATCCATAAGCTGTACTTTGGAAATTTATATTCATTAAATAAAAGTTAAAAAAATAAAATACTTTTTATTTTATTTTTTTTTTGACAAGCAGAGTAGGACAGTGAGAGTGAGAGTGAGAGTGAGAGTGAGAGCGAGAGAGTGAGAGAGTGAGAGTGTGAGAGAGAGAGAGAGAGAGAGAGAGAGAGAGAAAGGTCTTCCTTTTTCCATTGGTTCACCCCCCAAGGGGCTGCCACGGGCGGCGCGTTGAAGCCGGCGCACTGTTCCAATCCGAAGCCAGGAGCCAGGTGCCTCCTCCTGGTCTCCCATGCAGGTGCGGGGCCAAGCACTCAGGCCATCCTCCACTGTACTCCCAGGCCACAGCAGAGAGCTGGTCTGGAAGAGGAGCAACTGGGACAGAATCCGGCGCCCTGACTGGGACTAGAACCCGGGGTGCCGCCACTGCAGGCAGAGGATTAGCCTAGTGAGCCATGGGGCTGGCCAAGAAAATCTTTTTCAAAAATGATAAATAAAGGACTAGTGCTGTGGTTCAACGGGTTAGGGCCTAGGCCTGTGGTGCCAGCATCCCGCATCCCATGTGGGTGCTAGTTCGGATCTTGGCTGCTCCACTTCCAATCCAGCCCCATGCTATGACCTGGCAAGGCACTGGAGGATGGCCTGGGTCCTTGGGCCCCTGTGCCCATGTGGGAGGCCCAGGGAAGGTTCCTGGCTCCTGGCTTCAGGTCAACTCAGCTCTGGCCATTGCAGCTGGTTGGGCAGGGAAGCAGTAGATGAAAGACCTCTCTCTGTCTCTCCTTCTCTCTCTGACTTTCAAATAGATAAATAAATCTTTTTTAAAAAGATAATTAAAGTTTTAAAACTGTAGAAGGAATGATGGAAAAAGTGAACCTCACCGTAGCAAATTCAGAATGCCTGATAGGGCCTGGCGCTGTGGTGTTGCAGGTAAAGCTGCTGCCTGCAGTGCTGGCATGGCATACAGGTGCCAGTTCTAGTCCCAGCTGCCCCACTTCCGATCCAGCTCTCTGCTATGGCCTGGGAAAGCAGAAAATGGCCCAAGTCCCTGGGCTCCTGCACCTGTGTGTGAAACCCAGAGGAAGCTCCTGGCTCCTGGCTTTGGATCGGCGTAGCTCCAGCCGTCGCAGCCAGTTGGGGAGTGAACCAGTGGATGGCAGACCTCTCTCTCTCTCTGCCAGCACGCACAACCTCAGTCTGATCATGAGAACATCAGGCCAAGTCAAACTGAACGTTCCTCTGCAGCATAACTGACCAGGACTCTTCAGAAGCGTCCAGGCCATGAAGGAAGACTGAAGAACTGTCCCCGACTCTGGGAGACTAACCAGACAGGACACTGGAGGCAAGCTGGAGGCCTGGCTCAGACCCTGGACCAGAAAAAGGAAACCAGTGGGAACACTGCAACACTCCGGTGAGGGCCAAGGACACTTTAGTTAGTACACTATCTTGCTTTGTAAACCACACACAGGGCTCTTTCTGCATGACCAATCAAGCACACAATGCACACAACAGAGCATAGCTCTGGCCCTGCTCTGGGTGGGGATAAAGACCCCAGCTACTTCCTGTGACACACCCCTCTCCACACTGCTGCTTGCACCAACACAAACTCACATCCCAGGGCCCCAGTGAGGTGACCTGTGCTCACCTGTCTGCTGCAACATCAGTTACCTGTGACAAATCAAAACACAAGCTCCCTGGGGCAGCGATTCTGAGATCTCTGCGTCTCCACAGGCTGGCACAGAGAGGGATCAGTACATGTCGGCTAAGCCAACAGTGTAGGGGCAGCTGTGGGGAAGCGGCTGCTATGGTCCTCACTCTGCCCACTAGAGCACCCATTCGCCACCTCCCATTTGATCTCTATCAACTTAACCTTTCTACATCTCGCCTATGCTTTGGAAAGAAAATCATAGGACAAGGTATAGGCAGTAGAAAATCAGGAGAAACCAGTATTTAGAAGGAATAAAAATAAAATAAAAAGTCAAGATCAGAATAAAATATTTTACATTTCTCTTGTTTGGATCTATCACATATGCTACCACCATACTTCAAGAGTTATTTTAGTTTTTTAAATGTTTATTCATTTTTATTTATTTGAAAGGCAGAGCATCAGAGAGGGCAAGAGAGAGAGAGAAATCTTCTATCTACTGGTTCACTCTCCAAATGTCTCCAACAACTGGGCCTGGACCATGCCGAAACCAGGAGCCAGAAACTCCACTCAGGTCTCCCTCACAGGTGGCAGGTATTCAGGATTCCATCCACCATTTGCTGTCTCCTAGGGCATTAGCAGGAAGCTGTCCTGGAAGTGGGCAGCCAGGACTTACATCAGGTACTCCAGTATGGAACCAAAGGTGCCCCAAGCAGTGGCTTAATCGGCTGTATCACAAGATCCATTCCTTCCAAGAGTTGGTAAAAGATCAAATGGGGGGGGGCGTGCTGTTGTGCAGTGGGTTAAAGCCCCAGCCTGCAGTGCTGGCATCCCATATGGGCACTGGTTCGTGTCCTGGCTGCTCCTCTTCTGATCCAGTTCTATGCTATGGCCTGGGAAAGCAGTAGAGGATGGCCCAAGTCCTTGGGTCTCTGCACCCACGTGGAAGACCTGGAAGAAACTCTTGTCTCCTGGCTTTGGATCAGCTCAGCTCTGCCACTGCGGATTTTTGGTGAGTGAACCAATGGAAGGAATGGATTCGCTCTCTCGCTGACTCTACTTCTAACTCTTACCAAAAAAAAAAAAAAAAAAAAGATCAAATGAGGAAGTATATAGAGAACATTTACCCCACAGCCTGGACATAATCAATGTTCAAAAGTAGTAGTTATTTTTATTTTTACTAAGGTAGTATCTACACTACATCTAGATAATTACAGGGGGCAGGTGTTACGGGGTACCAGGTGGAGCCACCATCTGTGAAGCCACCATCCCATTATGGGCACCGGTTCATTTCCAGGCTGCTCTACTTCCAATCCAGCTCCCTGTTGATGGCCTAGGAAAAGCAGCAGAACGTAGCCCAAGTGCTTGGGCCACTGCTACCAACATGGGAGACCCAGATGGAGCTCCCAGATTCCACCTGGCCCAGAACCAGCCATTGTGGCCATCTGGGGGTAAGCCAGTAGATAGAAGATATTTCTCTCTCTCTCTCTCTCTGTAACTCTGACTTTCAAATAAAAAACTTACAAGGATAAAGTACAATATAGCAGTTCTAAAACTATTCACATAAAAAATACTTAATGAGCTTTTCTTTTTTAACAAATATTAGATTTCTAATAAGATAAAGTCAAATAACTGAAGAGAAATATCAATCTAAAATAACAGGTAAATCAGTCTCTCTGCACACACACACAATAAACACTAAAGATACCCAACTTTGCAAGTGAAAAAATGCAAGTTAAAACAAGAGATCATGTTCACCAGGCAAACAAGCAGAAATTAAAAAGCCTAGTAACAGGGCCGGTGCTGTGGTGCAGCAGGTAAAGCCACTGCCTGCAGTGCTGGCATCACATATGTGTGTCAGTTCAAGTCCCGGCTGCTCCTCTTCCAATCCAGCTCTCTGCTATGGTCTGGGAAAGCAGTAGAAGATGGCCCAAGTCCTTGGGCCCCTGCACCCATGTGGGAAGACCTGGGGGAAGCTCCTGGCTCCTGGCTTCGGATCGGCACAGCTCTGGCCATTGCAGCCAACTGGGGAGTGAACCAGCGGGTGGAAGACCTCTTTCTCTCTGCCTCTCCTCTGTGTAACTCCTTCAAGTAGATAAATAAAATCTTTTTTTTTTTTTTAAAAAGACTATTAATGAGGTTGCATAGGAAAAGAAACCCCAATAATGATAGTATAAATTGCTATAATCTTTCTGGAAGGATATCTGACAAATCTGTCAAAAACTGTAATACACATTAAGAAAACTATTCTTAATAACATGTGAGTGCAAAGGCATCACCTGCCAAAGATGACAATGAAAACCCAGTAAGAAAAGTTCCTCTTGGGGCCGGCACCATGGCGTGGCTGGTTAAGCTGCTGCCTGCAACGCCAGCATCCCAAATGGGTGCCCGTTTAAGTCCTGGCTGCTCCACTTCCAATCCAGTTAATGCTCCTGGGAAAGCAGTGGAAGATGGACCAAATCCTTGGGCCCTGCCACCCGTTTGGGAAACTAGATGGAGGTCCAGGCTCCGGGCTTCAGCCTGGCTCAGTCTCAACCATCACAGCCATCTAAGGAGGAAACCAGCAAATGGAAGATCTCTCCCCCTTTCTTTTCAACTCTTCAAGAAAAATCCTTGGAAATTAAAAAAAAAAAACTTACTCTTAAGTCCTCCACCTACCCCAGGGGTATCCTGAGGGTGGAAAAGACCCCAGAGTCCTGGAAAGGGGGTCAGTAGGAAGGGGGTGAGAAGGACAGGAAACGGGTTGCCCCAGGGGTAGCTGGGTAGCACAAGCTGCTGCCCAAACCACACCTGGATGGCCTGCAGCTGGCTGCTCTGCGAGAGGAACAGCACAGGGGCTGCAGAGCAGGATGCCAGAGAGCAGCCGAGCAGGACACACGGACCCAAGCAGAGACAAGCTGGCTTACTGGAGCATACTACTCTGAGGCTGGTCCCAAGAGTGATGCACTCACCTCCCAAGGGAACTGTGGTGATGGGCATGGTGGGGCGTGGAGCACAAGGTCTCCAAAGGGGCCACAGAGCAGAGGTAACTTCCGAGTTCAGGGCGCACAGTGCACCAGTACCAGCTTATGCAAATAGAGACAGGACTGGGCTGCTCCCTATACAGCCTTTCTTCTGTTAACACCACAGTCTGGGAAGTGAGAGACAGAGGAGCTCCAGGTGAGAGTGGCTGCCCCACAGACTACAGAAACAGAAATCCAGCCCTCAGTAGTGCTCCTTAAAGAGCAGAGATCACAGGCACACCGTGCAGAATACAGCCTGGTGCAGGGGCCCACTCTAGGGAACCATCACACAGTAACCACACACCAGGAAGAAGGAGCCGTGACAGGGATGTAAGTTACGTGGATGTACCCACATTCTTATGGGAACACACAGCACAAAATGGCTTGAAAATCTAGCTGGCTGTCAAGAAGAAACTGGTTAAATCCAATAACCACATCAGTCATAGTCACCCATGAAAAAGACTCAAAGTGGTTAGGAGAGGGATATGGATTGGCAAAGAACCTCCACAGCTACTCCTAAGCTAATTCTGCAAACAAGACAGCCTGTTCTCTTCCTAAGAAAGTCCATGCCCAGAGAGGTGTCTAACCTCATGGACAGAGGGTAGGATCCAGGCTCAAGGGGGTGTAAGTGCAGACAGAGGGCGGATCCAGGCTCACAGGGGTGTGTAAGTGCACCGACAGAGGGCGGGATCCAGGCTCAAGGGGGTGTAAGTGCACTAACAGAGGGCAGGATCCAGGCGCACAGGGGTGTGTAAGTGCACTGACAGAGGGCGAGATCCAGGCGCACAGGGGTGTGTAAGTGCACTGACAGAGGGCAGGACCCACGATCACATGGGTATGTAAGTGCACCAATGGAGGGTGGGAAGGTCACAGCCCACAGAGGCCTCCAGGAGGAAAGACGTGGGACAGAGGCAGGCATGTGGTCAACTTTTTTTTAATGCTCCAGCAGTTTTATTTCAAGAAAGCTTTTCTTTAGAATTACTCTACTACTTTTTATAAGTTGTTTTTTTAAGTCAAAAGGCACAGAGCTCAGGCCCGGGAGGGGGTGCCTGAGAATTCTACTCACAGCCAGTTTGACCAGCACCAACTCAGAGGCTGCCTCCTGCAGAACCCAGACCTTCAAAACCTGCTCGCGGGTAACTGATGGCACATAAATGCAGACACGAACTGAAGGCGTTTACTCATGATTCCTGTGACTTCAGAACCTGTACTTACACAATCTCGGCGCTGTCTTCACAGAAGTCAATGTGCAATGTAACAGGCTTCATGCAGTACAACCGGAACTTTTTGCTCTGTAGGGAAGCTGCATAAATGATTCCACTGCAACTCGGATGCTGACAAATGAAGCAGAGAGAGTTCCATTATAAAACACACAACACAGAACAGACTCCTTTATAGCTCACCTAGGTCAGTAACATGCTTGCCGTAAAACAAAGTAAAGGACATCCCTTTCTGATTCTAACACAGCCTCCAACAGATGCTTGGAGACATCTGGCCAAGGGGACAAAACTGCTTCTTGGAGGGTGGAAAAAATCTTTCTGTAAAAGCAGAGAGATCCTACATAGTGATTCAGTGTATCTGTGGCATCAAAATTTCATGGCACAGGGGCAGGAATTCAGGGAGAGTGTATCTGGTGAGGCTCCTCAGGTTAAGACACACTGTGCAGCTGGCACTGTGGCGCAGGTGAAGGCGCCACCCACGGCGCCAGTGTCCATGCGAGTGCCAGCTTGGGCCCAGATCCACTGCCGATCCAGCTCCTTGCTAATGCGCCTGGGACATCAGTGAAGACAATTCAAGTACTTGGGTCCCTGTGCCCACATGGGAAACTCAGATAGAGTTCTGGGTTCCTGGTTTCGGCTTGGCTGTGGTGGGTATTTGCAGGAGTAAACCAAAGGATGAAAGATACACTTCTCTTTCTTTCTCTCCTTTTCTGTCACTCTGCCTTTCATACCACAAATCAGAAGGAAGGGAGGGAAGGAGGGAGGAAGGGAGGGAAGGAGGGAAAGAAGGAACAGAAATACTGCACAGGGGCAGGCATGTGGCCTACCTGCTGGGATGCTGCTTGGGATGCCCTGATCTCGTGTCAGAACACCTGGGCTCCAGTTCTTGTTCCACACCCAATCAGCCTCCTGCTGGTGCAGGCCCTGGGAGGCAGCAGGTGGCTGGGTCTCTGCCACCCACAGGAGAGACCACATTGAGTTTCCAGTTCCTGGCTCCAGCATGGCCTACCCAGGGCTGTTGTAGGTATTTTAGAAGTGAAACAAGAAGGCACGCACGTTCTCGTGCGCGCACGCTCTCTCGTCTCTCTGTCTCTGTCTCTCTCTCTCTCATCTCTCTGCCTTTCAAATACATAAAAAGTGAAAAATAAAAGGAAACACTGAATAACAATGAATAAGCCTGTGAAATAAATTCCACTTACTACGTGACCAGAATTACTCCAACAGTGCTGTCTATGAACAGATGTTTTAATAATTAGTATTTGCCAACTTTGCACAAAACAGCTGATGGACGGCGAGGTGACAAGTAAGGCAAGCAACAGACATGTCAACATATTTCCTCACCATCAAGCAGCTCTCTTCCCTGAAGCCCTACCCTTTGTCTTAGACAGGTTAGAGCTCTACTTAATCGTTTGATTTTCTTGCCAAAAATAAACTCAAAACACCAAATACAAAAGGAAAAGCTCCCCAGATGGCTAAACACAGTAAGTACTTTAAAAAAAAAAGATTTATTTATTTGAAAGAGTTGCACAGAGGGAGAGGGGGAGGGAGAGGGGGAGGGGGAGGGGGAGGAGGAGAGGGAGGGGGAGAGAGGGAGAGAGGGAGAGAGAGAGAGAGAGAGAGAGAGAGAGAGAAGGAGGGAGGAAGGGAGGGAGGGAGGGAGAGGTCTTCCATCCACAGGTTCACTCTCCAATTGGTCACACTGGCTGGAGCTGTGCGGATCTGCAGCCAGGAGCCAGGAACTTCTTCCAGGTCCTCCTGCACACGGGTGCAGGGGCCCAAGGACTCGGCTTTCCCAGGCCATAGCAGAGAGCTGGGTCAGAAGTGAAGCAGCCTGGGCTTTTTAACCGGCACCTATATGGGATGCCGGCACTGCAGTTGGTGACTGTACTGCTATGCCACAGCGCTGACCCCAAGTACTTTTATAACAATTATGGTCACAGAGGTGCAGAATCTCAAGCTGGGGAGGCACCTACTTTTCCCTTGAGTATCTGCAAATCCTCCATGTCTGATGAGCCCTTCTGCCACGAAACTCCTCTACGTGAGAGACACCTCTTACTGCACCGAAGGCTAGCTGGCTCTGCTCTTTTTGCACTGGAATAAGAGTCCTTGTGTTTGCCTATTAAATGGACATCCTTTTACTCTGGGACAAACCATGGGACAATTATCACTAAACACCAACAGTGACTTGTGCTGGCTTTTTCTTAACATTTATTTATTTGAGAGGTAAAGTTATAGACAGAGAGAGGGAAAGACAGAGAGGTTGGTCTTCCATTCTCTGGCTCACTCCCCAAATAGCTACAATGGCCAGAGCTGGGCCAATCCGAAGCCAGGGGCTTCTTTGGGTCTCCCACGTGGGTGCAAGGGCCCAAGCACTTGGGTCATCTTCTGCTGTTCTCCAAGGCCATGAGTAGGGAGCTGGATTCAAAGTGGAGCAGCTGGGATCTGAACGGGTGCCCATATAGGATGCTGGCACGGCAGGCAGAGACTTAACCTACTATACCACAGCACCAGCCTCGTGTGCTGGCATGTTCCCTCCCCCCTCCCCACCCAGAAACCATTTATTAAAACTTCATGCATTTTACCAATACAACTTTAGGAACACAGTGATGTGCTAATGTTTTCTAGTGAGCTGTGACATGCAGTCCCACAGTCAATGAAGGTTACTGTCAGGACGAGCCTGAACTGTCTCCGCACCCTACGTGATAGCCACACCTTTACTCTGTGACGCAGAACAACCAGGAATACGCACTTGAGTATATAATCTGCTCTCTGCAACCTGAGGGTGGCCATCAATTTCCTCCTCCATGGAGACACGGAGAGTTTCTCTCTACCTCCTGGTGGTGAGGCAAACCGCACTGAAGGACCCACCCCATCTCACGTGCAAACTAAGAGGACAGGCCAGAGAGCAGCTGGCACAGGGCACCCAGGAGACGAGAAGGGAACAGCCTGAACCTGCCCTGCCCCACCCTAGGCAGGCAAGTGGAGAAAGGCCACAGTCACTCTCTCTGTCCTCATTAGGACCATTTGCTCCTCTAGTCATGGATGCAGAATGGAAACCTGCAGTCTTCCTTCATCATTTATCTGAAAGTCAGAGACAGAGAGACAAACAAAGATGCCTGTCCACTGGTTGATTCATTTCTCAAATGCGGCAACAGCCAGGCTGACACCAGAAGTCCAGAACTCAGTCTCCCGTGTGGGTGGCAGGGGTCAACTTGAGCCCTCATGTGCTGCCTCCCGGGGGTGCACTGGCAGAAAACCAGAGTGGAGAGTGGAGCTGAGATTTAAGTGCAGGCACTCTGATGTGATGCACAGGCATCCAAGTCGTGACTTCATCACCGCGTCAAATGCCTGTCCCAAGTTTTCATTTCTTAAGGCACAAAAATGCTCAATGTCTTCTTTTCACAAAAGGTAATCCCCTTACTTTAAAAACTGACATTCTCCTTTAAAATTCATCATTATCTCCTTAAAGAGAGTAAGGCAAACAGACATAAAACCACACATACGTACTTTTTAGATTTTACTGGAATGTACCTGGCGAAGTCTACAAGGAAACACTCTGCCAGGTAATGGTCTGCTGAAGACATGACTGACTTAATGACGGCCCTGCACCAGCACCGTAGCTCCGGACAATACACCACACAGACCTGCAAAACAGAAGGCAGGCTTTATTACGTTCAGCAGTAAAACCTCTAGTCACGTGATGACAGCCCTAAAGGCTCCTCTCAACATCGTCTCAGCCTGTACCCAACTTACAGGAGATGACACAGGTGTAGGAGGCTGCCCAAACTGAGCACTGTCTCCCAGGAAAAGGCCCCCCAGGAAACAGGGATCAGCTGAAAGGAAAGTGCTAAACGGGAAGAATTCCAGCTCACCAATACAGAAGGAGTGGGAGAAATCACCATATTGACAACTAATGGGCTGGCGCCGCGGCTCACTAGGCTAATCCTCCGCCTTGCAGCACCAGCACACCGGGTTCTAGTCCCGGTCAGGGCGCCGGAGTCTGTCCCGATTGCCCCTCTTCCAGGCCAGCTCTCTGCTATGGCCCGGGAAGGCAGTGGAGGATGGCCCAAGTGCTTGGGCCCTGCACCCCATGGGAGACCAGGAGAAGCACCTGGCTCCTGGCTTCGGATCAGTGCAATGCGCCAGCCACAGCGCAGTGGGAGCAGCGGCCACTGGAGGGTGAACCAACGGCAAGGAAGACCTTTCTCTCTGTCTCTCTCTCTCACACTATCCACTCTGCCTGTCAAAAAATAAAAAAAAAAAAAGAAAAAGAAAAGAAAACAAATGAGGGGCCCATGCTTTGGCATAGTAAAACCACTACCTGCAGTGCGGGCATCCTATATTGGTGCCGGTTCGAGCCCTGGCTGCTCCACTTCCAATCCAGCTCTCTGCTATGGCCTGGGAACACCGTAGAAGATCGGCCAAGTCCCTGGACCCCTGCACCTGGCGTGGGAGACCAGGAGGAAGCTCCTGGTTCCTGGCTTCGGATCGGCACAGCTCTGGTTGTCGCGGCCAACTGGGGAGTGTACCAGGGAGTAGAAGACCTCCTCTCTCTCTCTCTGCCTCTCCTCTCTGCGTAACTCTGACTTTCAAATAAATAAATCACTCTTTAAAAAAAAGAAAACAAATGAAAGTGGATTCGGGCAGTGACAGCCACTGAATGGAGAGAGCATGAAGTGAAACACTCACAGCAGTGCCACGAAGGAGGGGTCATCCTAGCATGGCTTGCAAGTGGCGCTCTCTCCCATGTTAAACCCACGTGAAGGTAACAGCACACCTGTTCTTCAAAACAAGTGACCCCGAATCTATTCACAGTGTCCTGTTTAACCACCTCTCCACAAAAGGACAGGGAGAAAGTGCTCACCTCCTGGGTAAATGCTCACTGTGAGGAGGCCATCATGCTTTCCCAAACAAGACTGCACTTAAAGGACCACTGACCCCGTTCCATCCCTCCAGTAAGTCACTGCTATGGAAAAATAACAAATTGGTTACTAAGGACATTTGTGGGCACGAGGGAAGGAATTCAGATGAGGTCTTGTCTCCCTCCTAACGAGTGTTCATGTCCTTCCCCTCCACGCTATTACCGAAGTTCACACTTGGAACATGGCTGACCCAAGAGAAAATCAGACCACAGCAATGGTGGCTGAGGCTGCACGAAAGCAAAGAAGCCCTGATGTGGAGCACAGAGCAGAAACAATCCCAAGTCAGTCAAATCCCAAGTCAGTCAAAGCCATGAGCAACCAAAGAGGGAGGCACTGGCCCAGAACCGAAAACCCCAGGTCCTCTTTGCCAAGGTCCGTATACCTGCCCTGGCTCCCACCGCCAGGAAGACGGCCCTAACACCTGGATCTGGATGGCATCTATCCCAAGGCCCCACTTGGACCTACACAAGCACCACCCCCTGCCACCATCAGCCTGAGTCTCATGCAACCCAAAAACCTAACACAAGGCAACAACCATGAACGTTAAAATACTCTAATCACATTCATCATTCTAAGCTCCTGAAATATTTTTAACAATTATCTGGTAGACAGAGCACTCCCACCCAATGATTCACTCCCCAAGGCCCACAACAGCTGGGGGGGAGAGGGTGAAGGCTATGAGCTAGGAACTCAATCCAGGTCTCTCAGGTGGGTAACAGGGACCTAATTACTGGAGCTATCTATCATCTGGTGCTTCCCAGGGTCTGTGTATTAGCAGGAAGCTAGAATCAGGAACCGAATGCAAACACTCTAACATGGTGGTGTTTCAACTACCTGGCCAAACACCCACCCCTACATCCTGATTAGTGTTTCAAGATAGGATAATTAAAGGCTGGTGCTGGTTCCAGTTCCGGCTGCTCCACTTCCAGTCTGGTTCCCTGCTAATGAGCCTGCGAAAGCAAAGCAAGATGGTCTGAGTCCTTGGGTCCCTGCACCCACGTGGGAGATCCTGATGGAACTCCTGACTCCTGGCTTCGGCCTGGCCAAGTCCTGGTCATTAAGGCCATTTGGGGATTGACCTAGAGGATGGAAGATCTATCTGTCCCTCTAACTTTGCCTTTCAACTAAATAAATCATTAAACAATAATAAAGATACAATAAATAAAGTGCATTCAGATACATACCTGTCCTTCTTCCAACATTAATGGTTTTATTTCTGTATCTTTACACATGCTGTTATAGAAGTCATTCATGGCGCTATTTAGTTTTTGATAGTCGACTTCATGATCCAAAAAGGGACTACATCCTTTTATAATAACCCAGAAGCAATCTGGATCTTCAACCTGCAGAATTTTTAGAAGATTATAAAATAATGCATGATTTCTTTTAAAACCAAATAAACCTCAGAACCATGTAACTTTCTAATTTAAGTGATCTATCATTTTTGACAACTACCTTTCTCTTAAATGGTCATACCAAAGAGCCAAAGATAAAATTTAAAACATGTAATCAATAATATGCAATTCTCAATTATGTAGTACAACTCAAAAAGCAATCAGTTCTATTTGGTCTCCTGTAGCTTAAAAATATAAATATTAAACATATTCTTCTTATTAAAATACCTATTAAAACATCCATATATACAAAAGGTTCAGAACATTTTTAGTATTCTTTTTGTGTAAGAAAAATAAGTATGAATATATATACAGCCTGCTCATATTTTTTTAAATGACAGCAGATGAACCAAAACAAATACAGATTACCTCCTACAGGAGAAAAGAATGGAGTGGAAAGAATAAGGATGAAACTTAGACTTCTCTGAATGGGTCTTATCTACTATTGTTATTAGAAACCAAGATTTTTATTGTTAGGGGAAAGAATTATAAAATGGAAAATTAAATTTTTTAAAAGATTTTATTTGTTTGAGAGGTAGAGTTACAGAGAGAGGGAGAGACAGAGAAAAAGGTCTTTCATCCGCTAGTTCGCTTCCAAAATGCCCACAATGGCCAGAGCTGGGCAGATCCAAGACCAGGAGCCAGGAGCTCCTTCTGGGACTCCCATGCAGGTGCAGGGGCCCAAATACTTGGGCCATGTTTTACTGCTTTTCCAGGCCATACAATAGAGCTGGATAGAAGAGGAGTAGCTAAGACATGAACTGGCGCCCATAAGGGATGCCGGCACCACAGGCAAAGGCTTAGCCTATTATTCCACAGCACCAGCCCCCCAAAATTAAGTTTGATTGACAACATCACTAAGAACTCATGATTTGGGGCCGATGCTGTGGTGCAGTGGGTTAAAGCCCTGGCCTGAAGCGCCAGCATTCCATATGGGTGCCGGTTCGAGTCCCGGCTGCTCCACTTCCGATCCAGCTCTCTGCTGTGGCCTGTCAAAAAAAAAAAAATCGTGAGTTTTTTTTTTTTAATTTAATTTTATTTATTTGAAAGAGTTACAGAGAGAGGTAGCAGTAGAAGATGGCCCAAGTCCTTGGGCCCCTGCACCCACGTGGGAGACCTGGAGGAAGCTCCTGGCTTCGGATTGGCACAGCTCCGGCCGTTGCAGCCATCTGGGGAATGAACCAGCAGATGGAAGATCTCTCTTTCTGTCTCTACCTCTCTCTGTAACTCTTTCAAATAAATAAAATTAAATTTTAAAAAAGAACTCACGATTTTTTTCTTTTGACAGGCAGAGTTAGTGATAGAGAAAGGTCTTCCTTCTGTTGGCTCACCCCCCAAATGGCCGCTACAGCCAGCATGCTGCACCAATCTGAAGCCAGGAGCCAGGTGCTTCCTCCTGGTCTCCCATGCAGGTGCAGGGCCCAAGGACATAGGCCATCCTCCACTGCCTTCCCGGGCCACAGCAGAGAGCTAGACTGGAAGAGGAGCAACCGGGACAGAATCCAGCGCCCCAACTGGGACTAGAACCTGGGGTGCCGGCGCCACAGGCGGAGGATTAGCTAAGTGAACCATGGCACCGGCCAGAACTCATGATTTTTCAGAGGTTTTTCCTAACTCTGTCTACTGAAAAGGTATGGAAGCAGAAACACCCAGAGATATGGAGTCTAAGTTACCAGTGGCAGGAATAGAAGAGTTCACCTTAGTAATCGTATTATTTTTCTGAATGTTTGACTATTCTGATAATAAATAACTGGAAAATGAATAGCAGTCATTCTGGCAAGGGCAAAATAGTGTATAAGTTACACACACAGCACAATTATGAACCCTGAAAAAACACAAAATAAATGAAGAGCTAGCAAAAGCAACAGACACTGGAGAGCTGACCCTCGAAAGAAGGAACTTCACTGGGCACTTCCCAGAACACCTCCCAGTTGTACAGAGTGGCAACAACGCAACACAAAGTCACACTGTGGCTCGGGGAATCAGAGCTGTCGGTGCCAGTGAGGATTAGGGGGAGAAATTCTGAAATAGAGCCATAGAGGGAGCCCTGATGTCTGCACATCAACACCCCTCCCACCCTTGCCAAGTCCTGAACGGCAATGGGGGAGACAGCAAGGAGTACTGAGTAAGTGAGCAGTGCAGGGCTCAGAGGAGCACGCAGTTACAGCTGCTGCCCCTAGAAACAGCACTCCGGGCATGTGGCTCCATTCAGTCCTTCGCACTCAGAGACAACCAGATTCCAGCTTCCAGCAGCACAAGGCCACAACCCTGGGATGACTGCAATTATTCATTAAAGTGCTCACTTGAGTGGTGAGCATGTGGCCTAACAGTCATGACACTCACTGAATCCCCCCGCCAGAGTGCTAAAGATTCAATATTCAGTTCCAGCTCCTGACTCCAGCTTCCTGCTAATGCAGAGCCTGGGAGGCAGCAGTGATGGCCCAACTGGGTTCCTGCTACCCATGCAGGAGACCTGGAATGGGTTCCCTACTGCCAGCTTTGGCTTCAGTCCAGTCCTGGCCATGGCAGGCGTTTGGGAAGTATATCAGTAGATAAGAGCTATTTCTCTCCCCCGCCCCCTGTTACTCTTAAATAAAATGGATAAATAAATAAGCAAGCCTGCCTGCCTGCCTGCCAGCCTGAGAAAGCTCCACAATGCCAGAAGAACTGACTGTTCAGGCTATCATCTGAGGCAGGCCCCAACCTTCCGTTCTTAGAGACTTCACTCAAAAAAGCTTACAAATCTGTAAGTGTGTCCCTGCTCAGTAGCCACTCCTATGAGGCCAGGGCCGCCATGCCAGTTTCTGCAAGAAGACAGCGTGCTAACTTCCATAACTTCCAGCTAGCACACACAGCTGGGATCACCGCATTTACCCTGAATGACCTCTTCTCACTCTTCCCTTGAGCTGTGCCAACCCCAGCCCTCCCTTTAAAACACCCAGGCACCTCCGCACCACTGGTAATGGAGCTCAGCTCTCCTCAGGAGGTACTGAATAAAATCTGTTTTCACTGCTTTAACTAGTCTCTGGCCAAGTCAAAACTGTGCTTCTTAGTGAAATAATAAAGAAAGGACATGGATTGTAAGATTGGAATGGAAAAGATAAAACGGTTTAGGTAAGCTGCAAAAGGTGTGTGGAAGTCTTAAATGCTTATAAAATTTTCTTGTTAGCTACAAAAGTTATCAATCTGTTTTTTTTTTTTGACGTAAGATTAAAATCTGATCCTCTGTAAAAGCAATGAGGTTGATGAAATACATAAGTGTTAATAGATATTTGGGAAAATAGTCTTTTTGTATCCTACTGAGATAATCTTTGTCTCATTAAGTTCTACTTGTTTAAAAACAGCTGAGTTTTAAAAGTTTTAAAGTTTTAAAAGTCTGTTTAAATATGGACTTGTTTTACATGTCAAGCATAGAAAGCCAAGACACTGTGGCAAAAAATGTTTTACATGAAGGATCTCCGTGAGGCCCCAGTGAAAAGAAGCAGCCATCAAAAGAGGATGTACTTTTCTCTAAAGGGAGGAGAGAACTTCCACTTTGCTTATGGCCTTGTCCAAATACTGAGAGTTGTGGACTCAAAAGGCTTCCTTAGTCTAGGCAGCTCATGTCAAGAGCCTCGGGGGGTCACTGACATCATAGATTTAAAAAAATTAACACTCTTAAGATTTCTTTATTTGAAAGTCAGAGTTAGAGAGAGAGGTCTTCCATCTGCTGGTTCACTCTCCAATTGGCCGCAATGGCTGGAGCTGTGCCAATCTGAAGCCAGGAGCCAGCGCCCATATGAGATGTCCGCACTTCAGGCCAGGGCGTTAACCCTTTGCACCACAGCTAGCCCCATTAATTTTTTTTTCCTCTTTTCTTTTTTTTTTCTTCCGACAGGCAGAGTGGACAGTGAGAGAGAGAGAGAGAGAGAGAGAGAAAGGTCTTCCTTTTTGCTGTTGGTTCAACCTCCAATGGCTGCTGTGGCTGGCGCACCGTGCTGATCCGATGGCAGGAGCCAGGTACTTATGTGCAGATTGTATGTCTATATAAAAATTATTAAAAACGGTTTTGATTGCTTATGGATAAAAAACACTCATATAATGCCGGCGCCGCGGCTCACTAGGCTAATCCTCCGCCTAGCGGCGCTGGCACACCGGGTTCTAGTCCCGGTTGGGGTGCCGGATTCTGTCCCGGTTGCCCCTCTTCCAGGACAGCTCTCTGCTGTGGCCAGGGAGTGCAGTGGAGGATGGCCCAGGTGCTTGGGCCCTGCACCCCATGGGAGACCAGGAAAAGCACCTGGCTCCTGGCTCCTGCCATCGGATCAGCGCGGTGCGCCGGCCGCAGCGCGCCGACCGCGGCGGCCGTTGGAGGGTGAACCAACGGCAAAGGAAGACCTTTCTCTCTGTCTCTCTCTCTCACTGTCCACTCTGCCTGTCAAAAAAAAAAAAAAACACTCATATAATACTGCTAAATTAACACAAATTACCTTTCTGGTGCACCTGACTTAAATAAATATGATAAATAGGCTGTTCTCAATTTGTTGGTACAGAAAAACTAAAAAAAAAATTTTTTTTTAAGTTATTGACATGTTTGCATTTGGGTCTGCTGGTCAAACAAGTTGCACTTGTGTTAGGTATTTGCAACCATAAAGGTATACTATTTATCTAAAAACAATATAGTTAGAGGTATAATACAGTGCTCATTGCTCCCTAAAGTCCAATTTAAAGTTGTTCTTTGGCAAATTAATAACAAAATTTATAGACAAATTAGGTAAATGATCTTCATGTTTTGATCGTACTTAAAGAACATAGCTCTCCTCATGGGCATTGCATTGTTTCAAAAAAAAAAAAAAAAACTGTCAAAACATGCCTGTGACTACAGACTTCTAGCTCAGCCACCAAAGATTAAGGACAGAACTCAACAACCCCTTAACTGACATCCTAGAGGATGCCTCTGTGGTCTGCTTTAGCAGGAGGAATGTAAAGATAGGTGTCAAGCCAACTAATAGCTACTTTACATAGTGTTCTGCCATCAAAGAGACCCAGTGAGGCCAGTCTACCCCAAATGGCATCAGGCTTCAATTTGGAAAGCCAGGAGATGGGGCAAACAGCCATCCTGAAAAAAAGCCAGCCTCTACCAAATTCTGTCAAGAGCTGGGTGAATGGAATTGCCTTGGGGCTGAAGGGATCCCAGGTTAGAACCACAGATCCTACTGGCTCCAAGCTCAAAGAGCCCTTTACTCTGCCAGCTTCCAAGATAACTACTGCCATTGAGGGCAAGGCCTCGGGTCAGGACAGGCAGGACTGCAATCTTCCTTTCAGAAGTGCCGCCTGTTCTGTACTACCCTCCTGTTCAAGCCAGCTCTTCTCCCAGGCCGCCTAGGTAATGGAGTCAACAGGGCGTCTTCCCTCATGAGGTTCACACCTTTCTTATGATGTCTCTTCCACTATCCCATGTAAAGACAGAGAGAGGTTGGGCCTCATACGTACCTGGCCAGGCCTACATGCCTCTCTCTGTGAGAAAACCTGCTCCTGGTTTAGAGAACACATTTCCTAGGTACTCTAATAATGATTCAATCTTTTTGTTTTAGATCCTGTTGTATCTAATTTGCTTGTTAGACCTGCAAATTCCAGACTTAGAAAGCCACAAAGTGGGGAAAAAGTCCTCTATTTTAAAAAAGACTTCTCGGGGCTGGCGCTATGGTGCAGCGGGTTAACACCCTGGCCTGAAGTGCTGGCATCCCAGATGGGCGCTGGTTCGAGTCCCAGCTGCTCCACTTCCGATCCAGCTCTCTGCTATGGCCTGGGAAAGCAATAGAAGATGGCCCAAGCCCTTGGGCCCCTGTACCCACGTGGGAGACCAGGAAGAAGCTCCTGGCTCCTGGCTTCGGATCGGCGTAGCTTTGGCCATTGTGGCAAATTGGGGAGTGAAACAACGGAAGGAATACCTTTATCTCTGTCTTTCCCTCTCACTGTCTAACTCTACCTCTCAAATAAATGAAATCTTTAAATCAAATAAAAAAGCCTTCAAACAGATAAAACAAATTCTTAGAAATAAACAGACCCTTGTTCCATCCACCCCTACTACAGTCAAAGTCCTCAAGATAGCTCCCTGGACCCACCACAACACAGACAGGCAGGTGGCCTGAAACTGGAGTGCAGCTCAAATCCAGCAATACTGTACAAGCTGAGCCTCTGACACAGGAGGGTCAGCCCTAAAGAGACCAGCAGGGCCGGTGGCTGCAGAGAAACTCCGGAAGTGGACTGACTTACCCAGGGCCGAAGCTTGAGGGAACAGCTGCCCAATAAAATAAATGCAGCGATCCTTTAGTTTTTGTCTCTTTAGATTGGTTTTAAAATTTTAAGCAACTTTTGTATACAAATAGGTGATGAGGACAAGATCATAAAAACAATTACTGATCAAACGAAAAAGGTCACCCTTGGGGCAGGGGTTGCCCATCCACCTCAGCAGAGGGCCCAACTGGACCCTCAGCACCATGGGCTATGCGCCTTGAGGGGTGGCTGACAGTAATGGAGGCTGTTCATGAGATGCTGCGCAGTGCTGGGGGTGGGATGCCCCCTAGCACCTGTGGGGGCCGTAATTAAGAAACGGCTGTTTTCCCCTGAAGTGCTCTAGAAACACAACGCAATTCCAACAGGTTTTACTGGTTGATTTTTGCAGGGAAGGGGTGGTTACAAATCAGCATGCTAATAATGAGCTCCTCCTTGGAAAGACAAAGGAATTAGGGGCTGGTGCTGTGGTGCAGCGGGTTAAAGCCACAGCCTGCAGCAATGGCAAACCATATAGGCATCAGTTTGAGTCCTGGCTGCTCCACTTCTGATCCAGCTCTCTGCTATGGCCTGGGAAAGCAGCAGAAGATGGCCCAAGTCCTTGGGGCCCGGCACCTGCGTGGGAGACCTGGAAGAAGCTCCTGGCTTCAGATCAGATAAGCTCTAGGCATTGCAGTCATTTGGGGAGTGAACCAGCAGAGGGAAGACCTCTCTCTCTGGCTCTACCTCTCTCTGTAACTCTCACTTTCAAATAAATAAAAATAAATCTTTGGTTAAATAAAATCAAAGGAATTCGAACAGCCTAAATAATCATGAGAAAGAAGAACACAACTGGAGGGCTCACTATCCGACCTCAAGTCCCAGTCTCAGCTGTGAGACTACAGCCATCAGGCGAGGGTGGCGCTGGAGAAAGCACAGGTGCTGAGCTCCATAGGACACACACACACAAAGGGACACACGCGAACATGGTCAGCTCCTGTTTGATAAAGGCACACAGGAATGCAATGTACACAGTATACTCTTTTCAACAAATGGTCCTGCAGCAATTAGATACCCACATGCAAATAAAACAAAACCTCCATCCATTCCTGACCCCAAACAAAAAAATTAAGTCAGATGGATCACATAGCTAAATGTGAAACTCCTAAAAGAATAGGAGGCAACCTTTGTGGCTAAATTAGACAAAGATAACACTACCAAAAGTGTAATTCATAGAAGCAAAGACTGATAAATTAAAGTCCATCCAAATTAAAACCTTCTGCTCCTTGAAAAACATAAGAGAAAGGAAACTGGGAGGAAGTATTCACACATCATACATCTAACAAAGAACTTTGTAATATATAAAGAACTTTAAGGAGTTCATAATTATTAGAAGAATGTACAAATCTTAACATATACCTCACCAAAGATGGCAAACAAGCTGGTGACAAGGAAATGCAAATTAGTACCACAATGAGATACCATTGCCCACCTACTAGAATGGCTACAATTTGGCATTTTGACTGTTGGGGTGATTTCACGATGCTATGCATTTTTCAAAATACAGAAGTCTACACAAAAAGGAATGAATTTTTCTGTAAATAAATTATACATCAATTAAAAAATAGGGGTGGGCTTTTGTCATAGCAGTGAATCCTCAGGCAGGGTCTGCGTTCCACATGGGAGTGCTTAGGTTTCCGTGCACGTTCTGATGCAGATTCCAGCTTGCTGCTAATCAGTGCACACTCTAGGAGGCCTCTTGACCATGGCTTGAGTGACTGGGTCCCTGTCCTCAGTGTGGGGGACTCAGGTTGAGTTCCCAGCTCCAAGCTTTGGCCTGGCCCCGCCTTGGCTACTGTGGGCATCTGGGGTGTGAACAAAGGGATGGGAGAGCTCTGTCTCTCCTTGTGTCTCTACCTTTCAAATAAATAAGAGTTTGGTGGGTGTCCCAATATTGATACTATTTTCCACACTTTTCTGCATCTCCAATGCATTTTCTAATAAAAAGTTAAAATTTTTAAATTAATCTGAATTTTTAAAAAAGATTTACTTATTTATTTCAAACGCAGAGTTAGAGAGGGAGGGAGGCAGAGAGGGGGGCAGAGAGAGATCTTCCACCCACCAATTCACTCACTCCCCAAATGGTTGCAATGACCAGGGCTGGACCAGGCTGAAGCCAAGAGCTTCATCTGGGTCTCCCACATGGGTGGCAGAGGCCCAAGCACTTGTGTCATCTTCTGTTGCTTTCCCAGGCACATTAGCAGGGAGCTAGATCTTAAGTGGAGCAGACGAGATTTGAACAGGTGCCCATATGGGGTCCTGACATCACAGGTGGTAGCTTACCTTGCTATACCACAATGCTGGCCCCAGCATCAATTTTTTTTTTAAAACATCTTGTCCTCTGACGTGGCATAACTTATGTAGCATTTTTACTAAAAATGTCTAACCTAAATATATTAATATAATTATAATTATTGAGGAATACTTTGCAAAGTGACTGCCCTTATTCTTCAGAAATTTCAGTATCATCAAAGATAGACCAATGTACTGCCTGCATGAACTCTACAAGGCCATGACAATTAAATGCATGTGTAGTTCTGGGTTCTTTATCAGAAAAAACAAGCTACAGTAGACCTTATGAGGACAAAGGGAGTACAGACTGTGTATCAGGTAACAGTGTTGCACCAACATTAAATTTCTCAAGTGTGATGATTACATTATAGTTCTATAAGAGGAAGTCTTTGTTCCTAGAAAAATCACTTAAGTGCTCTGAGTTCTAGACTCATTCTCAAATGGCTCAACCAAAAAAGAAAAAGTAATTTTTACATACACATATTTCTGAAGTGCAAACGCAGCAAAGCGTTACCAACCAGTTAGTGTGGGTGTAGTACACACAGGCATTCATGATGCTGTTTTGTGTTTGAAAATTTTCCAAAGAGTAATTTAGGAAAGACGTTTACAAATCATTCTTAGGGGTGGGCGTTTGGGGCAGCAGTCAGGTCACGGCTTGGGATACTCAGAGTGCCTGGTTCACATCAAGGCCACACAACCACCAATCCAGCTTCCTGCCAACATGCCTACTGGTCAGGCAGCAGATGATGGCTCAAGCACTGTGGCGCTGTCACCCACGTGGGAGACCAGGACTGAGCTCTAGGCTCCTAGCTTTGGCCTGGCCCAGCCCTGGCTGCTGTGGGCATTCTGGAGTAAACCAGCAGATGGAAGAACTCTGCTGACCTGTCTTCCCAATGAAAATACATAAATAATTTTTTTTATTGTTAAATGTTGAGGCTGCTAGAATTTTTTTTTTTTTAAATGAAATCTGCTCCTAAAACCTGTAAAATGCAAGCCAGGCCCAGTTTTTGCAGACAGCAACATACAGAGTTCTAGTTGCCAGTTCCTCCAGGAGCTTCCCAGGGAAGGCCGAGGACTACTGCTTTCTGCCACTCTCCAAGGCCACGTGCCCAGCCATCAGGGTGCTACGGCCTCCCAGATTTCAAACACAGAAGTGTGTGGCCCGGGCTGCTTTCCTCATATATGCTGTGTGTACTTATGTATTTGAAAAGCAGAGTGACAGAGAGAGACGGACAGCAAGAGCAAGGTGGGGGATGGGGAGAGAGCTCTTCCATCTGCTGGTTCACTCCCCAAATGCCCACAACAGCCAAGTCTGGGAGGAGGGAAGGAACTCCACTCTGACCTCCTACACAGGGGCAGGGGTCAAAGTCCTTGGGCCATCATACGCTGCCTTCCCATGTGAGCACACAGGAAGCTGGACCAGAAGCTGAGCGGTCAGATCTGAACAGGCACCCTGAGGTGCGATGCAGACATCACACGCGGCACCTAACCAGCTGGGGCGTGCGAGCCCTCCTCCCATTCCTGGCAGCCAACAGCTCTTCTCTGCCCTCCTTAGCCAGGAGAGGTCTCGGCCCCGCCAGATGTGGCAGAGTCTCCTGCAGGCCGGACTCTTCAGGAACAGCACAGCTGCCCTGCTACAGGGCTCCTGGTGATGCGGCTCTCCAGGTACAGCTCTCGCCTCTGTCTGCGTCACCCAGGGAGGCCGCTGTCTTCTGGGTCGCTGCTTCTCTTCTCTGCCGGGTTCCTGTCTCATGACCACCAAGAACCAGTTTGAGTCCCACCTGTTCCACTTCTGATCCAGCTCCCTGGGAATGTGCCTCGGGGTCCCAGTGCTTGGTCCCCTGCCACCCACATGATAGGCCCGGATGGAGCTCCTGGTTCCTGGCTTCAGACTCCCCCAGATCTGGCTGTTGCGGCCATTTGAGGAATGAACCAGTGGATGGAAGACCTCCCTCTCTGTTGGTCTCTGTCATTCTGTTCTTCAAATAAGTAAATCTTTTGAAAAAGTCGTGGCAAACTCCAGATAAAATTCATCCTTTTGGGCAATTTTAAGTGTACAGTTCAGTAGCATTACGTAGACTGGCACTGTTGTGCAACCATGAGCACCAGCCATCTCCAGAATTCCTCACCTTGCAAAACTGAATCTGCCCTGTACGCACAAACCCAACCTCTGGCAGCTGCCATTCAACTCGCCCACAGAATCATACAGCACGTGGGCCTTTCTGCTTGGCTCACCTCACTTCATATGACATCCTCATGTGTAAGAGGACACCTCAAAACTAAACAATGTGAAAGCTAAATAATTTCCCATCCTACATGCACACCACCCTGAGGGTACCCCATCACCTGTTGATGGGCACAGGGTGGGAGGGGGCACCGTATCCATGGAAATGCCACATCAATCTGGATCAGGACAGCCGGAACCTGGACCTCACTGGGGCACATACTCCTATAAGGGGCAGAAGATTTGCTCCAAGGGTGAGCCAGGTCGCAGTCATAAGTGGAGGCCGGGCAGAGCTGAGGGGGGACATAAGCTGGTTCCAGGGCCCAACACACACACGGGTTCCCAAGCAGGAGGGCACGAGTCCAGCACTTCTTGCCCAAGTCCTGCACCCACGGGCGTGCACGTGGCAGGATGGGTGAGAGCCCTTTCACAGGAAGGAATTGGGACTGACATATTTAGGACTGATGGAGAACATTGACTAGTGCAGAGGAGCCTCCCAGGGAGACCTGAAATCCCTTCAAAGTCTGAGAGCCGAGGCCGACGCCATGGCTCACTTGGTTCATCCTCTGCCTGGGGCGCCAGCGAACCATATGGGCGCCGGGTTCTAGTCCCAGTTGCTCCTCTTCTAGTCTAGCTCTCTGCTGTGGCCCGGGAGGGCAGTGGAGGATGGCCCAAGTGCTTGGGCCCTGCACCCGCATGGGAGACCAGGAGGAAGCACCTGGCTCCTGGTTTCTGATCAGCGCAGCACGCCGGCCGTGGCGGCCATTTGTGGGGGGGGGGTAGTGAACCAACGGAAGGAAGACCTTTCTGTCTGTCTGTCTGTGTCTCTCACTGTCTCTAACTCTGTGAAATAAATAAAACAAATTGAAAAGTCTGAGCCAGGCCTCCTTGCAAGGAGTCAGCGGCTTCGGGGGTGTGTGACGCTCTGGTCGGGTGAACCCACAGAACACAGACACCACCCATCCCCCTCCTTCGCGGCGCCCCTCCCCATCCCACACCCTGGCTCCGGTTTGTAAACTCCCTCCTCCAGCGCCTCCCCTCCGGCTTCCTCGGGAGCCCTCCCGGCACCTCAAGTCTCCAAGGTGGCGGCCCATGCCCGCCCCGGGGACCAGGACACCCGCGTGAGGAGAGGGCGGCGGGGGGGGGGGGGTCCCGGAAGCCGAGCCCCGAGGGCGGCGGGGGAAGGGCGGGAGCCAGGTCCACGGTTCCCCGCGAGGGCCCTAACCTAGGGCGGACGTGGGCTGGGGTGTGCGGGGCACCGACACACCTGCCAACGTGCCCGAGTCAGGAACGCACACCTAGTGCGAGACAGCTCGCAGCAACCGCCCTCCGGGGTCGTCGGGAACAGCGCACGCGCCCCCTTCTGAAGCGACCCCCACCCGCACTCCAGCCTCCCGCCTGCACCGACCCGGGCCCGACCGTCCCTGCGCGGGCCGCTTGCTCACCTGGAGCACCAGGACCTCGAGCATCTTCGCCGCGCCTCTGGCCCGCTTGCCCTGGACGACGCGCCCGGCGGCGAGCATGGCGGGCGTGGCGAGCCGCGCGGCCACCGCCGCCGCCCCGGGGGCGGCCCCTGCCGTCGCGCCGGAAGCCTCAGGCCTCTGCGGGGGCCGTGCCCACCAGCTCGACGGGGACTCCAGCTTCCTGCCCTGGACGCGCCCCCGCCTGCAGGCCGGCCGCCACGCCCCCCAGTGCCGCGCCTCGTCTTCCCACCCGACGCCGCCGCCGCGGGCGCGCTCTGGGCTCCTCGTCGGCTCCACCCCGCGCCCCCGGCCTCTCGTAATGGCGCCCGCCCCCGCGCCGGCCTCCAGGCGTCCAGAAGCCACGTGGGCGCCCAACGGCCCCGGACAACGGCCGGCCTTGCGCAGCGCCGCCGTGCGGTGGGGAGGGGCGTGGGGGCCCCGCGGTCCTGGGCGCGCGGCTCGCTTCCTGGGCCGCGGGGCGCCCGGGGGCTTGGGGACCTGGGCTGGCCTCCCCGCCGGGAGCGCGCGGGGCCTGCTGGGCTGTCCACCCCCAGCGTCCAGCAGGCCGCGCTCCCCAGGTCTCTGTGCGGGGCTTGCTTGTCTTAGCGGAAGTGTGCACGACCCCGTCCTCTGAGTGGGCCGGGGTCTGCAGCTCCTGTGACTGAAGCAGCCACCAGAGTTCTCACTTGGAAGGCTCTGTCCCCGCACCCAGAAGAAGCTCCTGGCTTCTGATTGGCCCAGCTCTGGCCATCTGCGGAGTGAACCAGCTGATGGAAGACCTTTCTCTCTGTCTTTCCCTCTCTCTCTAACTAGCACTCAAATAAATAAATAATATTTTTTTAAAAAATGAAAGAAACCTCGACACCCCCCCCCCAGGAAGCTTTTACAGCTGAATTCCTTAGTATTTCAATGGGGGGTGGGGGTGGGCGCAAGGTTTCTTAAGCTCTATGTGGAAATAACAAAATAGTGGAAGACCAGATTAGAGAGAGCATGGGAATTGTTAGGTTCTGTACTGGGAGAGCAAGATGTTCAGGTAAGCCTCCAGTTTTAAAAAAATAAGCTCGGCTCTCTCGGTAACTGACTTTCAAGTAAACCTTTAAAAAAAATAAAAATTCAAGGAAAAAAAAAAAGCTTGATTCTACAGGGCCCACAGGTGTGTGGTGTGCGCCTGCGAGTTAGGCAGGAAGCTGCTGATGGGGAGCATGGTGTTCACCTGGTGCTGGGGGGGGGGGCGAGGAAGCAGGCTACATACCTGGCAGGCCAGCACACCTGTCGACAGGTGAGACGTGGAAGGTCCCGAGCCTGAAAGGAGGTGGAGAACACGGGCAGGCGATGTGCCAGCGCGGTGGCTGGAGCCCCTGCGTGGGGTGTCCGTCTGCACTTGGGTTCAGTTTCCTGCGATGTGCATGAGAAGCAGCAGGGGAAGGCCCAGGTGCTTGGGTTCCTGCCACCCACGTGGGAGATGCAGCTGTATTTCCTGCTTTCAGCCCAACTCGGCCCTGCTACTGAGGGCACTTGGGGAATGAACCAGTGGATGAAAGATCTCTCTCTCCCTCCCTGCCTCCCTCCCTCCCTCCTTCCTGCTCTCTCTCTCTCTCTCATTTTGCATTTCAAATATATAAAATTTTTTTAATGAAGAATGCAAAGGACAACCTTTGTCTTTTTTTCTTTGATTAACTCATGCTGCAAAAGGTGATCCTGAAACATTGTCACAAACCTGCTTCCAGAAAGTGGAACTATTTGTACATCACAGTGGCCTTACCAAGCCCAGGATCTTTGGCTCACTTGCAGATAGAAATTGACAAGGGGCCAATATGCAACCCAGAAGGGTTTATGGGGCGCTCATGCTCCAACACACGGACAGCACAGCAGGGTGAGCTTCCATCAACTTGCTGTCCTATGGGAGCCGAACAGGTGCTTTCATGGGGGTGGGAAGGCGTGCCTGTTCCCCCAGTGCACACGGCACTTCAATCTGGCTCAAACCCCTGGGCACAGGACACCATGTTGCACCCAGCTAGGTGATCTGCACAGGCACCGCTGATTTGGCTTTCACTGTTTTTGCACACGACACACCACAGCAATGGTGCTTGATACCATCACCCCGGAAAGTTCACATGAGGCCATTTTGGGCATGCTTGAACGTTCAGGAGTCCCTACCAGGGCAGCAGGGGTCACTGCCGGTTAGGATCTGACACTCCTCGCTCCTGATTGGTTTGGAGCTAGAAATGGACACGTGTCCAGTTGTGAGGAGCTTGATATTTTTCTAAATGAGTCCTGTTTCTCTCCTGTTGCACTGGGATGGATACTCAAAATGAGGCTGCAGCCACCCAGTCTCTTAAGACTGCAGAGTTTCAGAATCTGTACCTGTAACCTGCTCCCCCCTCCCCCAACTCTGATGCTAATGGGAAGATTTTTTGTTTTTTAAAAGACCTTGCACCATTGTTTTGGACATTTGGTGCAGCAGTGAAGACACAGCTTGGTATGCTGGTAGCCCCTATCAGAGTGCCTGGATCTGAGTCCTGGCTCCACTTTGAATTCCAGCTTCCTGCTCGCCTACACCCTGGGAGGAAGTAAGTGATAGCCCAAATATTTGGATCCCTGTCACCCACACAGGAGACCCAAATTGAGTTTGGGGCTCCTGGCTTCAGCCTGGCCCAGCCCTGGCTGTTGCAGACATTTGGGGAATGGATCAGTGGCCAGGAGATCTCTGTCTCTCTGCCTTTCAAATAAACAAATGTAAATAAAAATTCTAAAACTTTACAACATAAAAAGGTAGAAAGAGAACAAGGTTGTGGAAAAAAGGAAGACTTAGTATGGTGCTGCCATATCGTCCCCATTGGGTGTCTGGGCCACTTTGGAGCAGAGCAGCTGGGGTTCAGGCTCTGTGGTCTGTAGGAACCCCAGAAGAGCCCAGGGAAGAGTTGGCCACGTTAAGTGGAAAAAGAAAGCAATGACTGATTACAATGACTTTGCATTTTGGGTCTGGATTTGCCACTCCTTTCCTGATGCGAAGACACCTAAAGCTTAAGAAAAACATTGGGGGCAGGCCCTTGGTGCAGTGGTAAAGCCGCTGCAGCCACGTCCTATATTAGAATACCTGAGTTCAGGCCGGCATCCTGGCTCACTAGGCTATTCCTCCGCCTTGCAGTGCTGGCACACCGGGTTCTAGTCCCTGTCGGGGCACCGGATTCTGTCCCGGTTGCCCCTCTGCCAGGCCAGCTCTCTGCTGTGGCCAGGGAGTGCAGTGGAGGATGGCCCAGGTGCTTGGGCCCTGCACCCCATGGGAGACCAGGACAATTACCTGGCTCCTGCCATCGGATCAGCGTGGTACGCCAGCCGCAGCAGTCACTGGAGGGTGAACCAACGGCAAAGGAAGATCTCTCTCTCTCTCTCTCTCTCTCTCTCTCTCTCTCCACTCTGCCTGTCAAAAAAAAAATTTTACTCTGAGATTCTTATAATAAATTTAACCCATTTTTTGTGGTTGTGGTTGGTGTGTTCTAATTTCAGTCACTCTCTTCTAAGGTTTTGGCTTACGTTTCATGGCTACTTTCAGTGCTCTCCCTTTTGCATGAGGAGTTACACTCTTGTTTCTGACTGATTTGTAACATCACACGCTGTCTTTAATTCTACCAGCTACTCTTGCACTGAAAAGCACTTGAACAGATATTTCTCTATTATCTCAGGTATTTACTCTGTCCTCTCATGTTTTTTCCTATTCTTTCTAGCACTACCCCTATATGTGAGAATATAGTCTGGAATAATTGAACAAAAACCACGTTATTTTTATCTTTAAAAGGTTGTTTTTAACAAAACAGGTTAAATTTTAATTTTTAACATTTGCAATGTCTTGTTTAAAAAAGATTTATTTATTTATTTGAGAGTCGGAGTTACACAGAGAAGAAGCAGAGGCAGGGAGAGAGAGGTCTTCCATCTGCTGGTTCGCTCCCCAGTTGGCCGCAACAGCCAGAGCTGTGCCAATCTGAAGCCAGGAGCCAAGAGCTTCTTACCAGTCTCCTGTCGCTGCCCCTCTTTGTGGAGGAACGACACAGGACCCTGCGCTGTTCTTTTGTCTGCTCGGCCCTCCCCGGGTTTGCTGCTGGTTCTTCCCGGGTTGGCTACCGTCCCTTCCACCTCTGTGGAAGGGCAGTTCCCCCTGCCACCTTCCCCACTTCCGCGGGGGAGCGGCACACCGCCGGCCGGCTCTCTCGGGGGCTGCACAGGTGCTCCTTCAGATAGATGTTCCTGGTGCATGTTGTCTCTCTCCTCCTTCATAGTCCTTTTCCGCCAATCCCAACTCTGCTACCCACACGCCGAGTACGCTGCTCTCCTCCAATCAGGAGCAGGTCCTACAGTTTATTGGTTGAACTGGAGGCAGCTGCGTAGAAGCTGTTTCTCCCTTCTCAGCGCCATATTGTGGGAGAGCAGATGCATAGAATAAGTCTTAATTCCAGTAACAGTCTAGTCCGAGTTGCTCCCCACAGTCTCCCATGCGGTGCAGTTTCTCAAGGGCTTGGGCCATCTTCTGCTTTCCCAGGCCACAGCAGAGGTGCTGGTTCCAGTCCCGGCTGCTCCACTGCCAATCCAGCTCTCTGCATGTTTCCATGTGGGAAACCCGGAGGAAGCTCCTATCTCCTGGCTTCGGATTGGAATAGCTCATTCTGTTGCGGCCAGTTGGGGAGTAAACCAGCAGATGGAAGACCTCTCTCTCTTTCTCTCTCTCTCTCTCCTTATCTTTCTATATAACTCTTTCAAATAAATAAATAAATCTTTAAAAAAAAAAAAAAGAGAGGAGCTGGATTGGAACCAGTGCCCGTATGGGAGGCCGGCACTGCAGGCAGCGGGTTTACTCAATACGCCACAGTGCCAGCCCCTACAGTGTCTTTATCTAGAGCAATTATCCAGGCTGGCACCGCGGCTCACCAGGCTAATCCTCCACCTAGCGGTGCCGGCACACCGGGTTCTAGTCCCGGTTGGGGCACCGGATTCTGTCCCAGTTGCCCCTCTTCCAGGCCAGCTCTCTGCTGTGGCCCGGGAGTGCAGTGGAGGATGGCCCAAGTGCTTGGGCCCTGCACCCCACGGGAGACCAGGAGAAGCACCTGGCTCCTGCCATCGGATCAGCGTGGTGCGCCAGCCGCAGTGGCCATTGGAGAGTGAACCAACGGCAAAGGAAGACCTTTATCTCTCTCTCTCTCTCTTTCTCTCTCACTCTCACTGTCCACTCTGCCTGTCAAAGAAAAAAAAAAGAGTAATTTTGCAGACTCTCTCTCTCTCTCTCTTTCTCTTTCTATCTCTGCCTCTCTGTAACTACGCCTTTCAAATAAATAAATAAATAAATAAATATTTAAAAAGGAAAACAAAAAAACCAATATGTGATAGTCACAGAAAGAATTCTCTGGATCATGGGCTCTGAAGATTCTCCTGCTCAAAATACTATAGATGAAAAAACAAACAAAAAAGAAATACTATAGGCTTCTAAAAATTAATCAGAATCAAATATTTTGAATGAGCAGTGCATGGTAGAAGTCCTGATAATAAGTGTCAAAGTCAATTAATTATAGGAAGTAAGTCTGGATAATTACTCTATTTTTTTTCTTTGACAGGCAGAGTGGACAGTGAGAGAGAGAGAGAGAGAGAGGTCTTCCATCCACTGATTCACTCCCCAGATGGCCGCAACAGGCAGAGCTGAGCCGATCTGAAGCAAGGAACCAGGAGCTTCTTCTGTGCCTTCCACACGGGTGCAGGGGCCCAAGGACTTGGGCCATCTTCTACTGCTTTCCCAGGCCATAGCAGAGAGCTAGATCATAAGAGGAGCAGCTGGGACTAGAACCGGTGCCCATATGGGACACCGGTCCCTAAGGCCAGGGCGTTAACCCACTGGGCCACTGCGCTGGCCCCAATAATTCCTTTTTAAACACAGTAAGCTGGGGCCGGTGCTGTGGCTGTGGCGTAGTGAGTTAAAGCCTCCTCCTGCAGTGCTGGCATCCCATATGGGAGCCAGCTTGAGTCCCAGCTGCTCCACTTCCCATCCAGCTCTCTGCTATGGCCTGGGAAGGCAGTAGAAGATAGCCCAAGTCCTTGGGCCCCTGCACCTGCGTGGGAGACCAGGAAGAAGCTCTGGCTCCTGGCTTCGGATCGGCACACCTGTGGCTATGGGGGCCAGTTGAGGAGTGAACCAGCAGATCGAAGACCTCTGTCTCTCTTTCTCTCTCTGCCTCTCCTCTCTGTGTGTAATTCTGACTTTCAAATAAATAAACGAATCTTAAAAAAAAAAAAAAAACAGTACGCTTATTTCAGTGCAAAAATTTCGAAAGTCACATGACTTTTTCATAAAATGCAGCTTCCACTACGTTTTTGAAGGTCTTTTGTGAATGTGTAGATATTGCCTCACATTAATTTTTTTAAAAAAAAGACTTATTTTATTTATTTGAAAGACAGAGTTAGAGAGATAGAGAAAGAGAGAGAGAGAAATGTCTTCCATCTGCTGATTCACTCCCCAAATGACCAAAATGGCCGGAGCTGTGCTGATTAGAAGCCAGAAGCCAAGAGCTTCTTCTGGGTCCCCCACGCAGGTGCAGAGGCCCAAGGACTTGGGCCATCTTCTACTGCTTTCCCAGGCCATGGCAGGGAGCTGGATTGGAAGCAGAACAGCCAGACTTGGCCAGCATCCATATGGGATGCCAACACCACAGGCCTGGGCTTTAAACCCACTGAGCCACAAGCCAGCCCCTCACATTTTTAAAAGTGCAGGTTTTACATGTCACAATATGTCAAAATTAGGGTCCATGTTGTGGCTTAATGGGTAAAGCTGCTGCCTGCTGTGCCGGTATCCCATGTGGGCTCCAGTTCCAGTCCCGGCTGCTCCACTTCCCATCCAGCTCTCTGCTAATGGCCTGGGAAAGCAGTGGAAGATGACCCAAGTGCTTGGGCCCCTGCACCCAAATGGGAGACCCAGAGGAGGCCCAGCTGCCATTGCAGCCATTTGGGGAGTGAACCAACGGACTGAAATTCTTGCTCTCTCTCTCTCTCGCTCGCTCTCTCTCTCTCTGCCTCTCTGTGACTCTGCCTTCCAAGTGAATTCAAGATTAAGCACTTTTGTTTTGTTTTGGCTGGAGGCACTCTATCACCAACAATGACAGAATACGGTTTGCTGGGCATCAGAGCAGAAAAGACACACAATTATTTCGAGCCCAGGGAGAACCCTGTGCCAAACAGGATTCACATCCGGCAACTGCTTTTGGCAAAGAAGCACCCAGAGCTGAGTGCCAGCTGCCCGTTGTCCACCTGTCCTCGGGGCTGGGAGCTTTCTCAGCCTGTCCTGGGTTTTCTGACCTTGCCACTCTAGGGGAGGCCTGGCCAGGGATGACCCAATGTCCCCTACACTGTGCTCTCTTTGGAGTTTGGACTAGGGTTGAGGAGTTTGGAAAGAAAACCAAAGAAATCAGGTCCCTTCTTGTCACCTGGCATCCAGGTGCATGACAGCTGTGGCTGACCACGGGTTATCACCAGAGGACTGTCCACATCTGTCAGGGAGGGGCAGTAGCTCCCCCTGCTGGAGCGGAGTCAGCCATTGACTACTTAGGGTCTCTCTCAGGAGTATTTGTCTCTTCTCCATCCGTCTGCTTATGCAGTCATCTGTTTGTATCAGGATGCACTCACATGTGGGGTTTTATTCATGGTTATAACCTGATATTAAGTTACTCGTCTTGCTGCTCACCGGGTTCCAGATAAGAGCACAAGCAGCTGTCTCGGGCTCGCTTCTGCTAGCGTTTCCATGGACACCCTCGTCTTGTTGGAGCCAACACACTGTGCTCCTGCATCGGAGGCTGGGGGAGCTCTCTGGAGGGTCTAGGCAGAGCAGCACCGCCCCTTGGTGACCCGGCGTGTGGGCCTGTAGGGCTGCAGCCTCAGGGGCTGGAAGGGCTCGGGACAACTCAGTCTGGGGAGATGCCTCTCTCCCGATACCACCTGCTGGTGCTGATGGAGGCACAGGGCCCTTTAAACCGCCCAGGGGGTTCAAGGCTCAAGTTCAGAAAAAAAACTCCATTGCTGTGCTTACGCTGGTTTGCAGGTCATACTTGCTGCTTGTTATGTGAGTTTCCCAAGGCAATGAAAAGGTCGATCATCTTATCTCCTGCAACTTGGCTGCCATCAGACACCTAGAACAAGCCCCTATTCTACACCAAAAACTTCACATGGCAGAAAGCAACACAAAATCACTTTTCCCGGAGCTAACAATGAGCCAATGCAAACACCTAGTGCACTCTTGCAAGAATTGTGCCCCCTCGCCCTGTCAGGCCCACTGCTACAAGCAGGAGTGAACCCGCGAGGACTTGCTCCTAAGAAGCTCTGGCAAGTGGACTTCACCCACATGAACTCCTTGGGTCAACTTAAGTTTGTCCAAGTGGTGGGAGATACTTATTCAAAGGCTGTATTTGCAGCAGCCCAATCCGGAGAAAAGGCTAGAAATGTGATAAAGGCGGTTAAGTCAGCCCTGCTGGTCCTCGGTGTCCCCTGGACAATAAAGCCTGATAACGGGCCAGCGTATACACCACAGGAATTTAATTCCTTCCTGAGGTCCTGGAACATACAGTGTGACACAGGTATCCCATACCTGTGAGAGACATGCGGGGTCAAGCCAGGGATGCTGCAGCCACGGCCGCCCAGGTCTAGGGGAGAGCACAGAGGTGACACAGGCCCTCCAACCACGGCTGTTCCTATTGTGCTGATCTGTCCCAGAGGTCACGGGCACTCACAGCTGCTGCTCTCCCACCCTGACCCAGTTCCCACAGGGCACAGCTGAATCTCAGGCATTGCCTGCAGGGTCCTGAGTGGGTCTCTGCCTGGGGCTGGGGGCTGTGGAGCTGCCTACGCTCTCCAGGAACACAGGGAAGCTTGCTGCCGCTGGGCACCGGGGTCACAAACTGGAGCAAACTCGTTTCCATGGAACAATTTAATACAGACTCAGCACCACCTGAGGGTGGCGGTGGGGGAGGGGGCGGGGAGGAGAGTACAGTGGCTCCTGGCACGGCTGTTGTCTTCCAGTGTCAGGGTGTCCTGGCCCCAGGAAGAGCCTGGGCGGTGGGGGCTCAACCGAGTGCATAGGATGCCGTGAAGACACACGGAAGGCTGCTGCCCAGCCTGGGCAGGACAGATGCTGGACTCGGCCTCTCTTCTAGGAGGCACCCATCATCCAGGTGCCCCACAGAATAAGAGGTAAGGAGGCCTCTGGCCAGGGAGGGCACGCGGGCCTGGTCTCCCATCCCAGGGCTGGCTCTGGCCGGCTCCAGCCCGTGACTGTCCCCAGAGTGCATGGGGCTGCCATGCCAGTAGGGGGGAGTCTTCAGCTGTGGCCCCCAGGCGGGGACAGCCTGCATGGGCCCTGGTTCTGGGGGCTCCGAGGCCCGTGGAGGAGCCCACATCCACAGGCCCTCCCGGCTGCCAGCGTCGGAGGAGTCGTCCTCCCTGTGCTCTGGCCCGCTCAGGTTAGGGAGACTGGCGCACTGGCACAGGCCTCCCCACCTCGAGCACTTTGGAGACTCCGTGGGGCTGGCCGCAGCTGGAGACTCTGCGGTCCCCACAGGGGAGCCCAGGCCGAGGGGCTCTGGGCTGCCTTCCCAGCTCTCCTCCTCCTCCATGCCTTCCCTCTTGGTGATGCGGAGGCCAAAGCTTCCTGGAGGACGGATCATCACTGCACGGGTAGCGGGACCCCTGGTCTGCTCCCACACTGCCACTGTGTCCTGAATGGTGATTTTGGCCTTCGGAGCAGTGGGGGCAGGAACGTGCATCTGGGGGACGCGTGCCTGCCCCAGGGGCCTGCTGCACTGTTCGATGGCCTTGGCTGGAAGAAGAAGAGACGCAGTTTGCTTCTCCACAGCCCCGGTCTGGCCTGCTCGGTGCCTGCCCCGACCTCATCCTGGGGTCCCCATCACCACGTGTGACGCTGAGGACTCTTCCAGGCTGCTGGCCCCAGAGGGGAGGGTGTGTGCAGCCCGGGCAAGGGGAGCCCTGGGACACCACCGGCTCCTCCTGCACAGCCCCACAGGGTGGATGGCCCTGAACTCCTTGCCTCACTCTCATCTCTGGGGACCCAGGCACCAACTCAGGACCCCGTCACCTACCCCACCTGACCTGCTGCGCCCTAACAGTGCATTGGCTGATTTCCCGCATCTGAGTCCCTCCTACATGGCTGGAAAGGAACTGAGCCTAAGATGATGGGGGTGAGAGCTGGGGCTGTGGGGCAGACATGGAGTCCGGTTCAGGACTTGGGGACAGGGAATGCAGTTTCTAAAGAGGTGGCAGGGGTGCCCTGTGTCCTCTGCCCCTGGGCCACTGTCTCTTTCCTGGTGAGACTGGGCTGTCACCACTACTGTCCCAGGAGCACCCAAGGAGGCAGCACCTGGAGGCACAGTGGGGCCTCCCCAGTGCCTGGACAGCCTGCACCTGGGCCCCCACTTAGAGCCTCTAGAGCTGGGACAAGCCCATCTCTGCTCTGCATGGGGACCCAGGCGCTCAGGTCCATGATGGCAGCAGCAGCAGGGGATGAGCACGGGGACCCCTCCCCACTAGAGCCCAGAAGCCAGCGATGCTCCGGGTCCCGCTGCCTTCTGTTGGCCCGAGGCTAGGGCTGCAGAGCCCACACTCTTGTTTTCTGCCGTGGGGCCCCCAGCCCTGCCTCTGTGCCCAGCCCTGCTTGCAGGAGTGCACTCGGCCCCCACAACTGGGCTCAGGGCACCTGGGCCTTCCAGGGGTTCTCAGATGGCTGAAGGGGATCCAGTGCCGGTAGCCTTTACATCACTGCACAGGGTCTCCCACAGCCCCACCTCCCTCTAGCCCTGCCCACATGCAGGTGGGAGCCCCGCCCACCCCTGTCCTAGGAGGGTCCTGTGTGCAGACAGCTGTGGTCATCGGGCCAGGAGCCTGTGTGGGGTCAGTTGGGGAGGGGCCCCCTGGGCAGGCAGGGCCACTTCTCATCTTGCTGGAGTGGGGGTCCAGCTGTGCTCCAGGCTCCTGGGGGCACTGAGCCAGGGCACCTGCTCCAGACCTGGGCAGGGTAGCTCAAGGCGGGGCCTCCAATCCACTCCAGAGTGGGGGTCAGCCGAGGAGCCAGAGCCACAAATGTCCTGAGGACAGCTCCACGGCCCGGCCCCAGAGTGGTGGGGGGAGAGCCGGCACCCACAGGAGGATTCTGGGAAGCTGCCCGAGGCCCTGCCAGGCCATGCTGACAGAGCTTCAGAAAGCAGAACTGCTGAGCCCAGGGAGGACAAGGAGGACCAGGAAGAGGTGAGGCCCTGGGCGGGGATGTCAGGGCCTGGCACTCCCACTACTGACTCCCCCAAGGGAGCATGGGATGGGGCCGTGTGCTGGACTCACCTTCGGGAGGCAGGAGGCACTGGAGCTTCCCCAGCTCACGCATGGAGGCCCGCAGCTGCCTGATGACCGCGTCCTCGCTCAGAGACCAGGCCTGCTTCAGGGTCACCTGCAGGAACTCCCGGAGGTGGTCCCGGGGCATCTTCAGCAGGCGCTCTAGACATGGGGGTGGGTGTCAGGCTGGGAGGGGCCCTAGGGATGGCGCAGCCACCATGGCTGCTCCAAGCCCTGTCCCAGCACCAGACATGGGCTGCAGACACCCTTGGACACCCTTGGGTGTCACGCCAAGCACTAGAGGGACTGCTCAGGGGCCAATTTCCAGTGCGATGACCCTGGCCACTTCTCCTTGTGGTCTGTGGGGGCCTGGGATTGGGGATGCAACAGGGGGATTCTCAGTGCCCTCCTGAAGGGAACCCAGGCCTCCCCAACCCCCTCATCCCTCCCTCAAGCCCTGCTCACGAGGGACAGGCAGGGGACCCCCAGCTCCTCCGTCCCCAGCACCCGGGCCTCTGTGGGCCCTGAGGACTCACTGTTATGGATCTTGAGGGCCGTGTATGCCATGGCCGGGAGCACGTGCTCGCCCTCCAGGATGTATATATCCCATATTCTCAGAGCCAGGGGGAACGGCACCTGGGGACAGAGGCATTGGAGGACCCGCCCATCAGGGCCTCAGCAGGGCCCACAGGGGTGGGTGTGCAGTGTCACTCCCCTAGGACAGAGGGAGACTCCAGGAGGCTGATCACACAAGAAGGCCAGAGCTCCTCCTGGGAGGGGAGGGGAGGCCATGCCTCATGGCCACATCCCTGCCCACTCAGCGAACCAGACCCACAGAGGATGACCATGTCCTGTCCTGGACCCTGGGGGTCTGCACACTTTGGAAGCCACACTGGAGATGCCAGACACCCCAGGGACCTGGGGAGGGCTCAGCCCTTGGGCTGTGCTGCCACCAGCCTCTGCCTCGGGGGGTCTATGGATCTCCTGCCTCTCACTGTAGGGCTCTGGCCTTTGCCAGGCTCTCAGGATGGGTCCTGGTGGGACCTGTCCCCTCCTTGCTGGCTCTGAGGCTCAGCCTCAGCTTGGACCACCCTTAGCAGGGCTGGACAGGGCCTGCCTGGTCTGCACAGCAGGCTCCCTCCTGTGTCTGCTGGGGCTGGGGGAGCTCAGAGTCACAGGCCACCAGCACCAGAGAACCAGGCACTGGGGCAGGAGCTTCCCTGGGCAAGGGGTCCCCGGGGCACTTACCCCATCCAGGAAGCACTGGATGTACCAGTGGGCGGTGGAGTCCTCCAGGCACACACCCTCCTTCTCCTAAGAAGAGGCAGAGGCAGAGGGGGCTCAGGGCCCAGGGCCCAGGGCCCAGGCCTGACTCCCTCTAATCTGAGCCCTGGGGCAGAGCCCCTGGGTGCAGGAAGCCCAGCAGCAGGGGCATCCCCCCTCCCAGCCATGCAGGTTCCTGAAGGGACACAGGTCCCTCCTTCCACTCTGCTCTGGGGACAGCATCTCCCTTCAATCTACGCCAACTCTGGGGGACCAAGTGCTGGACAACAAACCAACACCCAAGCTGCCGTGGACCCCCGTAACCAAGGAAAGTTTTGGTGAGGACGTGGCCTCCCCTGGCTCAGGAAGCAGTCCCATGAGCCCAGAGCCCCCAAGAGGAGAAAGGAGATGCTTAACTTACCAGGTGTTTCTCCAGGGAGGGGAGCACACGATGCACAATGAGCCCCAGGTGTTGCTGGAATCGCTCCAGTTTGGGGGTGTTTGGTTTGTAGAAACCTGAGTAGAATCAGCCACACCCCCACGTGAGAGCCTCCTCCTAGGAAGGCTGGAGAGCCCCAGGCCTGGGTGGGGTGCTTCTGAGCACTGAGGGTCAGGGGAGGCTGGACCAGGGGCAGGTGGGGATGAACGTGGCCAGGGCAGAGGATCTGCTTGGGAGGTGGGTGCAGGTGGGTGACTGTGTGCAGCCCAGGCCTGGCTGCCCCCTGGAGCCCGCTGGGGTGGGTGCAAGTCAGACTGGGTGCCTCCTGACCATTCCAAGACTCAGGAGCGAGGAGGGGTGACCCTACAGGGGATGCTGCCTTCCACAAGTTCCCTGGGTGTGGCTCTGTGCTTGAGAGTTGTGTACAGACGTGTGAGGCAGAAGAGTCAGAATCGACCTGAGTCACTGGACAAGGACAGGACCCCTTGTTCTGAAGGTTCTCACACCCAGGATGGCCATGGCCAAGCTGCAGGGCCTTTGGGTGGTGGTAAAAGAAGGGGGCTGGCTCAGTCTGGGAGGCCTCTGCCAGCCCTGGCTTCCTGGGAGCCCCCCCCACACTGTGACACTGTCCTGCACATTCAGGAGCCAGTGAGGGCCGTGCACGGACTTGCATGCACTGGGCCCCACACGCCATCCACCTACCGTGCATCGCGTGCTTCCTGCTTTCCATGAGCTGCACCAGGGCCCAGAAAGCGTCCTCCTCGGGCATATACATGAGCAACAGTGCCACCACATGGCTCAGACCCTGGCTGTAGCCCACCTCCTGCAAGATCCCAGAATACCTTTAGGAGACCTCCCCTGGCAAGAATGATATCCTAGGATGGCCCACCTCTCAGGCAGATCAGGGTCACCCACTGAAGGGTCCAGGAAGATTTAGGCACAGGGAGCCCCTGTGCCTGAATCCTGCCACTTGGTGTCAGCTGCCCAAGAATTGGAGCCCAGAGAAGTTCTCCAAGTTCCTGGAGGGAATCCTGCAGGGCCTGAGCTTAGGCAGCACAGGGGGAGAGCTCAAGTATGGACACCTGTTACCCCCAAGATGTCAGCATGGGCCAGGTTGCTGTGGGAATCCAGATCCATGCCCATGGAAGCTTCTGGACCCCTGAGCTCTGCAGGTGAGCCGGTGGCCCTTTCTCACATGAGGAAGAAGTAAGCCAGGAAGTGCTACCAGGACCGGAACAGGAGGTGTGCCTCTGGCATGGGTGCAGGCCTGGGCTTCCTGAATGCCAGGCCCCCCTGGGAACCAGGGCACCAGGCAGGGTTGGCCAGTGGCAGGTCAGGGGGGTGGGGATGTCCAGGCCTTGCTGGGTCACCCATGGAGCCCTGCGCCTGCTCCACTCATGGGAAAGTCTGAGTGGGTGGTTGTGGCAGTGGCGCTGTACAGAGTGGGATTCAGGCCCATGGGTCCAACCACAGGGCTGGTGGGTGTAATGGCATCAGTGGGACCCAGAGCAAAGTCGTACACCTGATCTGCCCTGCCTTCGCCCCCTGCCCCACTGCGTGGAATGCTAGTCCTGGGAGGGGCATCCCAACATGGCCAAGCTCCTGGGGTCTGGAGACCAGCCCAGGAGAAGGCTGCCTTTCTCCTCCCAGAACTTGAGGTTGGGTCCAAGAGGCTCAGAGCCTGGCCTCCACTGCTCTTCCTCAGAGCTGTGGATGAGCGAGGCCCCCTCAACCCAGGCTGGGATCTCTGTGACCAGGGGTGCCCTGCAGGGACTGCCGGGATAGCACCTGCGCTATGATCCCAGAATACTCACGGGATTGTAGACGGAATAGGCCATCAGTATGTGGAATAAGGCCTGTTGGCTGGAAGAGAGAGGACAGAGGCCGTGTGTCTTGTGCTGCCGAGGCTCTCAGTGCAGCTCTGCCTAACAGAGCCTGACAGCCACACGCAGGGCCCGTGACACTCTGCTCATGTGCAGTGACGTCGTCAGGGCACCTGCGTGTTGTCCACCATGTGGGTGAGCGCCGCCTGCAGGGACACGCACACCTCCCAGGGCGCAGTCACGTGCACTTTCATTTCCCAGGTGGGTGTTCAGGGCACAGGTGAGCGTCCCACTGTGGGAGTGCAGTCCCGTGGGTCCAAGCTGTGGAGAGTCAGCCTCCCATGCACGTTCAGCCTTGTAGGGAGCAGCACCCGGCGTCCTCAGTGGTTCTATTTCCCCCATTCCCACAGCTGTGCGCTGGTGCCCCTTTGTGGTGTAGGGAATAAGCGTGTGTTCATGCGCTGAGGAGGTGAATTGTGTGTGCGTTCATGAAGGGTCCCCCCCGAGCCTGTGTTCCCGGGGTACTGGGGGGCTGCCCACTGCTTCCTTGTGACTGAGTTGAAGGGCTCCTTGAATATTCTGGAAACAACACCTTTATTAGATAGATTGCTACTATTGTCTCCCCTGGTGTTTCTTTTCATTTCAGTCTCTCCACAGTGTCTTGGGAAAGTTTGTGTACTATAGAAAAGGCAAGTTTGTTTTCTGTGCTCAATGAACTGTTTTAGGCTTGCACCCAATCTTCCCTAGGGACCCCATGTGCCCCAGGACCCTTGCTCCTCCCACCCGCGGGTCCTCCCCAGCCCAGAGGCCTCACTTCATTCCGTAACGTTCCCGGAACATGAGGTGGTTTCTGAAAGTCCATGCGATGGCGGAGTCGATGTGATGGAAGTGAGTGGCGCCCAGCCTGGCCAGCTCTTTCATCTCCTGCAGGGCAGGGACAAGGGGGGGGCAGCCTCAAGAACTGCACAAGCCCCATTGCCACACAAGGACCTCAAGTCCACGTCAGCTCTTCTGGCTGACAGGGAGTTCCCTGCAAGCGCTCATTCCTTTCTGGGTCCCACCTTGAGGGAGGGTCATGGGCTCCCTAACTTGCCTCAGTGCCCACGTAACCCTGACGGTCAGCAGCAGACAGGGGCTCTGAAAGGTCCCTGTGCACTCCCCCTGCCTGCCTCAGCTCTCAGCACGACGTGGTCTGCCCCCAGCCAGGCTTCTGAGCCTCCTCACTGGCATCTCATGCCCTGCCCTCCAGGAGTCAGCCACAGCCTGACCACTGCTCCATGCTGCCCCCTGCTGGAGGGGCCCATCTCCATCTCGACATTGCAAGCCGCCCTTGGCTTGGAGCTGAGCCTGGGCAATGACTGTCTCCAGGCCCAGCTCCCAGGGCCAGCCCCAGACTGCAGACTTGGGGGAGGCAGGGTGGGCCACACAGCTGGGCCCTGCTCCCTGATGGCAGCCAGGGGCCATGAGAGCCAGCTGCAGCTGACAGCCCTCTGCCCACACCAGTCCTCACTCCCTCCTTTCCCAGAAGCATTGAGAGCTGTGTGACCATTGGAGCGGCCTCTCCAGGCAAGGGCAATGCCAGGGGCTGCAAGTCCATGTGAAGGCAGGGCCAGCTGTGGGCAGGCCTAGGTGAGGGCCGGCCAGCTGCGGGCAGGCCATGTTAGCACAGAGCCTGTGGGGCTCCCTACCTCACACCATTGTGATCTCATCCTGGGAGACCCCCGCCCATCAGGGACCAGCAAGTCCTCTCTTCTGGCCGTATGCCAAGCTGCCCAGGTGAGCTCAGCAGAGAGCAGGTTAAAGCCTCTGGCACAAAACACACCTGTCCAGTCCCAGCTGGGTCTGAGGAGACGTGGAGGAGGCACTGACTAGGATCTAGGGAGAGGAAGGCAGGATGGGGAGGAGGCTCCCGAGGGCTCAGTGAGGGACGGTCCTCCACGGAGACTCAGGCTCCTGAGCAGGCCCGAGCAGGCCGGGCCCCCTTGGGCTGAGTGCAGAGCCGTACCGCGTATTTGCCCGGGTTCTGGGCCTTCCTCTTGTCCACCTCCAGCATCACGGCCCACACCTTCCCGCGCACCTGGGCAGGGATGCCTTTGTAGATTCTGCGCTGAAACTACAGGAAAGAGGAGGCTCTGGTGAGTGCTGAATGTGGCCACTCGTGGAGGCAGCGCAGGGTGAGACAGCAGAGGGAGAAGCCAGGGGCTCCCTGTGTATTGGCAGAGGGAGGATCTGCCCAGATGGGGGCCTTATGACCCACAGTGACTGGAGGGCCAAGGGCTCAGGGGCACCGGCTCTGCCGTGTACGGAGTGGCCGCTACAGGGCTCCTGGAACCACGCCTGCCCTGCATCTGGGATTGTCTTCAGCAGTGACTTCAGATTTTCTACCAGGACAGTGTCCTGTGTGTATGGGGAGGTGTGCCCATGACCTGTGTCTCTAGGGACTGGACAGTTGCCCCTGGGCATCTGAGAGGCAGGCGGTGCCTGGCACAGGAATGGGCACTGCTCAAACCCCAATTCAGCTCTCAGTGTTCCCGAGGGGCCCTCATCGCCACGGTACCTTGTCACTGCCGCGGTATTTACTATGGTTCTTGATCATCTTTATCCACTTCTGGATCCTTCTTACCTCCTGTTTACGCTGGAAAACGAGACAGGATGGCGTGAGCCCAGCTTGGGGCTCTGAGAGGGGCCCTCGGATGCAGCTCAGGAGCTCTGTGGGCGCTCAAATGGAAGGAGCCAGAAAAGGCACAGACCGTGAGCCCCAGATCTTCTGTCTGGGGGAGCATCGGTGGCCTGGCCTCTGACCCGAGCTGCCCCTTCGTCAAGGAGAGCCCCTGAGCTCCAGCCAGGTCACTCCCAACCATGCCAATGAGTCAGGGCGGCCGACAGCAGACACCCCTGAGCTGCGGCTCACTTCTGGGACAGGTGAGTGTGGTAAGATGTCAGCAGGTGCCGTATAAGTACCGCATCGCGGGACCTTATGGCGCTCCCACTCACCACTGCCGAGCCCCACGTGCCCCCTCTGCCCAGCTCTGCTTCCAGATGACTGGCCCATGGCCAAGGACTTGTCCTTACCTTTGCCCCCGGGGTGCTGTCTTGGGGCAGCTTCTGCTCACTGGAAAGCAAGGGAGGCGGAGAGGTGAGGACAGGACCACAACAGGCACCGCGACCTCCCTAGTGGGCCAGGGAAGGACCAGCTTCATCCTCTCAGCCCAGGGGACTGAGATGGGGAGGGAGGGGCTGGTGACCATGAGCACAGGGAGCCTAGGGCCAGGCAGGGGCCCTTGCTGCCAGTGGGGGGCTCCAGGCCTGTCAGAGGTCCACCTTCGTGGGTGTGTGGCAGCCCCCCACAGCGGTTGGGGGGTGGCTGTCCTGAGCAGGGCCAGACTGCCCAGGGCTGAGGCAGCTATATCCCCACATCAGCTCTGCCCAGGACGTCACCCTGGAACTGACCGAGTCCGAGTGACCTGCCTGAGAGATGCTCAGTGCTGTGAGTGTGCACCTGGGGCTCGAGGCACCTGGGACCCCTACACCCCTCAGGGTCCCCCACTGCCCACCCTCCCCCCTGTGCCCTGGCCTCCTGAGGTCATGTGCCCCACCTCACCCCTCCTCTGTCAGCCCGGACCCTGGCCATCTCTCCACCACTCTGCTCCTGCTTATTCTCCAGGTTCTGGCACAACATGGAGGCAGAAGCCCTTATCCCCGTGCTAAGGTGGGCTGCTGAGTCATGCCAGAGATGGCCCGAGATGGCTCCATCCCTCCAGGTCACCGGAGCCCACCCTCCAGCAACGGGGCCTCTCTCCCCGACATCTGTGGGAACAGCCTCCACGTCCGACTCCTGCCCCCAAATGCTGACCAGTGCCTGCCTGTGACCACAGCTGGGCTCAAGGTCGGGGCCGGGGACAGGTGTGCCGCCTCATGTTGGGGTTTCTGACCCCAGTCCCGCCCTGGGGTGAGCTGGGGTGTGGAGGACTCACTGCAGGAACCCAAGCCTGTCTGGGACGAGGCAGCCGCCCTCATCGTCCTCTTCTTCGGGCACCAACAGTGCCGCTCCTCGGCGTCCCTGCAGCCGAGAGGGGACCCGGATGAGAAGTCACTGGGGAAATGTCCACCTGCCCCCTCCCCCGTGTCCCCAGGGAGGCTGGGTCTGGCTCTCACAGGCACAGTCCTTGAGGCAGGGCCCCACCTCCTCCCCCAGCACCCTGGCCAGTACCTGCTCATATTTATTGATGAGCTCTGCTCGCTCCTGGGCCCTCCGGGACCTCAGGGCGTTCATATCCAATCTGTAAGACACACACGCACATGGGAGCCAGTACTGGGGAGCCCACAGGAATGCTGCTTTGAGGGCTGTCCCCCTGGTCAGAGGTGGGGCAGCCACACAGCCAGGCAGGCGGGCACCTGGTGGCCGGGTCCTTGGATTATGACTTGTGCAGAGCTCATTGACTACGGACGGTTGGGGAAGGACAGCCCCCACCTTGCCTCCCCTGCCCTTGGAAAGGATGCTCCTCCCCCAGGCTGGCAGCCACGTGTCCTCCAGGGGGCCCAAGTCCCAAGTCTACGGGGCTCCCTGGCCTGCTCCCAGCTCCCGCATCTCTGGGGCTCTCAGAGCCGGCCTCCCTGCCCACCTGATACCAGCTGACCCGACACCTAGTCTTGAACCCGTGTCCAGACACAGACTCACACCCAGGCCCATTCAACACTGGTGACCAGCAGAGCGGGAGGAATGAGACGACTGTGTACACGCTCTGCACACAGGGGCAGCACTCAGAGCTCCACCACATTGCCCATGGAATCCGGTGTGGGAGACCAGGGCCGCCCCCCCTGGCGGGACCTTCCCCACGCCACAGCTCATTAGAGCAAGTGCCACTCACCTCCATCGGGAATCCATGTGATTCTCTGAAATGCGCCTGCTGCCTACACTACCAACTGGTCAGTTGGGCAGTAGACGCACTACTGGCCTCTGGTCGCCTCCCAGCCCAGAGTGCGCATCTCAGTGACTGTGACATCACAGAAGCCTGCCAGCCAATCCCTAGTGGCTCTGCTGTGGCAGGGCTCAGGGTCCTCAGGCCTGGCTTCATTAAAGGTCACCACAAGTGGGGCCTGTGTTCTCCCCAGGGCCCAGGTGAAGAGGGCAGGGCTCTGGCAGAACTGCCCCGGAACCAGGGGTGCCAGGGCCCTCTGCCACCTGCCGTCACGGTCCCAAGTCTCAGGCAACCGGCACCTCCCGCCCCTCCTTTCTGCCTCTGCAATTGTATTACAGCCCAACTGTGAAGGCCTCTTTCTTAGAACAGAAGGTCGCATAGGGAGTCCCACATAGACCTGTCCCCACACTCCGGGGCTGCCCTGCCATGACCTGAACTGAGACTCCCGGGGGAGCAGCCTCCTGTCCTACCACAGGCCCCACCCCAGCACTGCCACCCTCTGCTGCCCCTCCTGCTCTGTTCCAGCCCTTCTTCCCTGGAGTTGTAGGAGGTGGACACAGGGGTCCTCTGGGATGGAGGCAGGGGAGCCTCCCGCTGAGCACCTCAAGCCAGTGTGGCCCAGCCTGTCCAGAGTGGGAACCAGGGCCCTGTCCTGGACACGGGCCAGGGCTTCAGGCACAGAGCACTGAGAACTCCTGGGCACCAGCACCTGAGCCGCATGCTGGTAACACCGGGCTGCTGCTGACCATCAAAACAGGGACAGCACGCGTCAGGCCGCAGGCAGGAGTAGCCACAAGCCCGCAGCTCCCCAGGGTGCTGATCGCAAGGTTGCTCCCCCTGGGAAAGTGGCTCAGCCCTCCCCCAGCACCTCCTTGGTCCTGGGCCCCACACTGCCCCTAGGCTGCCACCTTGGGGCCACAGTCGGTTCTTTTCCCTTCAAGGGCCCACTGCTCTGCCTCCCTGCCCACTTCCCCTGCCCTGGCATGGAGACCACAGGGTGCAGGGCCCTGGTCACCCACACACCTGCTGGCCTCCTCTGTGGAGTGTGAATGAGTGCACCGCTGTGTCGTGTCCAGAGATGCTGTCCAGCAACACTTGGGTTTTAACTGATTCTTTTATTCCCCCTCCCCACTCAGCTTCTCAGCTTTAAATTGCATTGTAAACTCTTTGGAAGACTCACAAAGTGCTGTAAAATAACACAGCGAGTGCTGAATGGGGACCACTCAGCTTCAGCAGTGTAATGTTCCTAATTGGGTGGAAGACGCCCATTTGTTTTCCTTTCTCTGCCTGAGTTCAAACTCCAGATGCCTAGGCTTAGTGTTCTCCACATTGCATTTTCCTTCACTCGGGGGGAGGTTTGTTTCCCAGAGTCCGTGTGCAGGGAGCATGGGTGCATGGGCCCCAACCCAGCTCCTGCATGGACTGATGCTGGCCTCCTGGGGTGGCTTAGGGTGCACAGGGGTGAGTTCCCATTGTTGTTGCTACAAATGTTTCCTTATCATCAAGGTGTTGTTACATATGTTTAATTCATGGATCTTGGGGGGTGGTTGCTTCCATCCACTGTTCCCCTCAGCATGGGCCTGCAGTGGCCAGTGGCTGAGGCCTTAAAATAAATAAATCTTTAAACAATAAAAATTAAAGTTCAAAATAAAAGCAAGTTCCTCTACTTCTCTCCCTCTTTCTCTCTACATCTTTGACTCTACCCGCCTCTCCCTGCACCCCCATGGGATGTTGGCCACCATGTTGGATGCAGCACGAAGGCCCTCCAGAGCCGTGAGCCAATCAGCTCGTGTGGCTTGGACATCGCCCCAGTCTGTGGGATTCTGTCACAGCAGCAGAGAGCTGACCGAGACACCTGGTGTCGCCTGTGTCCTCACTGCACATAGATTTGCATCTGTCAGACGGAGTCTGGTGGGACACAGCCCCAGGGTCCCAGAGGTGGGGTAATGAGGGGGTCTCTGCTCCCCAAGCCCTCCCGTCCCCTGGGCTCCCTTTCACTCCTGCAGAGGCAGGGGTCCCCCATTGCTCCTCTGTGGAGAGAGCTCAGTGAGCACAAAGAGCAGGTCTCCCCTGGGGTAAGTGCTTTAGACAGAGTTTGTGGCACCAAGAGGGGTGTGGGACCTTTAAGAGGTGGGCAGAGTAGGAGGTTGCTAGGTGAGATGGGGTGGGGCCCTGGGAAGGCATGAGTGCTGGGCTCCCAGAATCAGGGCTGGGCCAGCCAAAGGCAGGAAATGCATCTGGGTCTCCCTCCCTCCTGGGTGATGGAACCCCAGTGCTTGGACCACCACCTGCAGGTGCCACCTGAACCCCCGAGTGTGCATTAGTGGGGAGCTGGAATGGCAGCCAAGGAGCTGGGAGTAGAACCAGGCCCTCTGGGGATGTGGGCACCCCAATCCGGGACTTCACCGCTGCCTGGAGCGCCCACCCCGACCTCTTCTCTCTGTGAAGCCAGCCCAGGTACAAGTGTGGGAGAAACAGGAAAAGAATCAGCCCACCCTGCCCCCCTCCAGCAAGCCACCGGTGACAGGAGCGGCCGCTGTCTGGGCCTCCCAGCAGCTCCTTGGTCACCAGGATGACACAGATGTTTCTCCCGAGACAGCCCTGTGCCGAGTGCCCTCAGTGAGTTGTGACAGAGCAGGGGGCAGGTGGCAGATCCAGGCCCAGAGGGCACAGACAGGCGTGTGGGGGGCCTGAGACAGGCGGCAGCATCATGACCACAGGGCTGAGCCACCGCAGACACCCAGACCCTGGGCCCACTGTGCGGGAGACCCCACGCGGGGTGTGTTTGCGGGGTCACAGCTGCGTCCACAGTTGGGGGTTGGCACTGGGACCAGCTGAGGCACGAGAGAGGATTTCTGGATCATGGCCAGGGCCGTTCATGCCCCTGACCTTTAGGTCCTTCTGTCTGGTCAGGGACCCCTTCCCACCCCTTATGTCCCTTGGGCCTGGAGGTGGGAGGTCTCATATCCATCTATAGGTGGGCACCACTGCCACCGTGCACGGCCACAAAATGAGCAGCCGAGCGGGTCTCCCTGCAGAGGGCGGGACAGCAGAGTGGCAGCTGCTGTGCAGTTGGGCACGCGCCCCGGCTCTGAGCCGCAGTGTGCTCACGGTGACGCTGGGACTCTCACTGCCGCTCTGAAGCTGGCTAGCCGGCTACGCCTGGTCAGTGAAGCGTGTGTCCTGCGGATCTCGGCCATGCCGACGGAGACCACACCCCCCCCACCCCGCCCCACACTGCACCCCTGCAGGAACAACACGGACAGCCCTGGATCCAGCCGCCACTGGCAGTCACGGCAGCCGGCCCCGCTGCACCGCCCGCCTCCCACACCCATGCCCGGTGTCTGGTCCAGCACTGAGCAGACTCTGTGCAATGCGGGCTTTTATTGTTGCCTCCTCCTTTGAGAGGCCGCCAGTGCGCGGGGCTGCACCTGCTGAGAATGTAGGCCCAGGGTGGCCCTGGGTCTTCTGGCCAGGAGGGCTCCCTTAACAAAGAGGATCTGAGAAGATTTTACTCTGCAAAGAGAAGTCGGGACACCTGGTGAGGCCGGGGCCTAGAGACACCTGCAGGGCACAGGCACAGGGCACTTCCTGGGGAGGAGCTGCAGCCTGGCACTGGATCTGGGCAGCTGAAGTCAGATCCTCTCCTACACCCTGGGTGCCTGAGAAGCTCTCCTAAAAATCCCTCCCTTGATGAGGAATGAGGGGGAGGTTCTCTGTGGGGGGTGCAGGCGAGGCTGGGACAGGCAGGGGCTACACAGAAGGCCTGGCAAGGTGGCAGTGGCACCGGGGGCCTCCAGGAATGCACAGACCCCAGTCCGCTGGCCCCTTCTGTCTCTGGCACACTTGCAGCCTAGCAGTACCCGTCCCCAACTGTGCTCCACCTGCAGTCAGGGTTTGGTCTGCTTTTTCCCCAGCTGTCGCCAGGCCCGGGAGGACAGGAAGGGCTGTTGGAGGTCTAATTCCAGGCTCCAGAGCCCCAGATGGCCGTTTGGGGTCCAGGGAGAAGGAAACATGAGGTCTGGGGGTGGAGGAGGGCACCTGAGGGGTCAGGGTGAGTTAGTGAGATTTGAAGGCAGACAGCACCCAGTGGTCACCGCTTGGAGAAGATTCGACTCGGGCGCTGGAGAGGCTGTGTCCAGGGAGGCCAGAGCTGAGATTTTACACAGAGGCAGGGCTGCCGTGGGGACAGCGGCCCTGGAGGGTCTTGGGCCTGCCTGGGGGAGCTGAACAGCCATGGAGCCCAGGGCTCCGGGTCCACACAGTCTCCCTCCCTGTCCTTTCCCGCACCGTGGGGGGGGGGGCGGCCCCCAACTCTGCATCCTCATCTGGAGGTTCTTCCCACAGAGTCCCAGGCTGGGCTGTGGTGGGCACGAGCAGTGCCCCTCCCCAGGGCCCTGGAAGGAGCCGGTGTTGGGCCAGGCCCAGCTGGACTCACCACAGCACTGATCGCGTGCCCCTTCTCCTCTGCTGTCAGTTTCCCATCACGCACTGCTTCAGCGCCAGGGCGTTTTGCAGCACTAGCGGGTCACTTTGGTAATTTTGCACATAGGAAATATACTCATCGGAGGGTCCTGACAGAAATTCATAAACAGCTGTCTGCACAGCCGGCAGATGTCACAATCTGAAGAGAAATGGAAGGCATGGGTCATGGCAGGTGCGTCCCTTCACCCGCCCTGGGAGCCAGCACTGCCCTGGAAAGCTGGCCCCTGCCCCCAGAGCACCCCCAGCCCAGGCGTCCGTGGCTGGCACCCACTGGCAAGAGAGAACAGGAGCCAGGCAGCGCCGAGCAGCACCAGGCAAGCAGCAGGCTTCATGGTGCAGGGACAGCCGCTGCCATCGCGGGGCCCTTTATACCTGCTCTGTGTCCCCAGTGGGACAGGAGGGGCCTGTCCTCCCGGGGATGGGGGGCTCCACGCCCAACCCAGGCCACAGCTTGCATGACCTGCAGTTGCAGAGGGCGCACGTGTGTGTGTGTTGATACTGGCCAAGTCCAGCCCTGGATTAACACAGGGCTTAGCTCCTTCTCCCTCTCTCTTCCCAGGGACCTGACCATGGGCCCATGCCTGGGTGCAGGGAAGGCGCAGAACCAGTGGAAACCCTGCCTGGGCAAGGGGAGAAAGCACCACACAGGGCCTCTGGAGCCCTGGGCCAGCTCAGCCTCTCGCACCTTGGCTGGGACCCTGACGACTGGCTGCTGTGACTATGGGAACTGCAGGAGACCCAGTGCCAGTGTGGCGGGCAGGCCGGAGTACAGCTCCTCTGCTTCTCTCTTGCACTCATGGCCCTGAAGGCTAGGGGACACGGGGTAGACCAGTTGTCTCTAAACACCTACTTGGCATTTGACCACATTCTGTTCTTTGGGTGTCAAGGACCCTGACTGGGCTGGGAGAGACGCCCAGGTCCTTGTCTTCCCGTGGGGAGAACAGAACCAGGACACACAGAGAAGTGCAGCCTTGTCAAAAGGCAGGGGTCGTGCACGACTTCTCCATCTCTTCCCGCACCTGTGCTCCCCGAAAGACGCCCCAGGGGAGCCCAGCTCCCTTCTGTCCCTGGCTTCCCCGCACACACCCTCTCCCACCCTGCTGCCTCTGCCACCTCCTGCCCCAGTCTCCCTCCCTCCATGGCCTCCTTCCATTTTTTTTTTTTTTTAATTTATTTGAAAGCCACAGTTGCAGAGAAGCATTGACAGAGTCAGAGAACAAGAGGTCTTCCGCCCGCTGGTTCACTCCCCAGATGGCCACAACAGCCGGAGCTGCGTCGATCCGAAGCCAGGAGCTTCTTCAGGGTCTCGCATGTGGGTGCAGGGGCCCAAGGACCTGGGCCATCTTCTACTGCTCTCCCAGACCATAGCAGAGAGCTAGATCAGAAGAGGAATGCCTGGGACTGGAACCAGCACCCATATGGTGAGGGAAGTCTTGCAGCTGCAAGTTCACCTCCCCCACACAGGGGAGCACAGCTGGGGCTGGCCGGAAGCTGGCCAGGAAGCAGCAGTGGGACAGGACTCTAGGCGTTCTGACCTGTGATGCCCACATCCTAAGCAGCAGTGGAACCCGCTGTGCCCCAGCACCTGCCCTGCACGTGAGTTCTTGCTGTGGCAGGACTGGGCTGGTAGAGGGAAGCTTGTGCTAAGGCGAGTTCCGCTTCCTTGGCTTGCTCTGCTCTCGTCCACCTGCACACGCTTGCCTTCTGCTGTCCACTGTGGCCAGGAGCAGCAAGAGGGCCTGGTGGGGAGCGCTGATGTGCTTGGGGCTCCCCAGGGTGCAGCCCAGCAGGAGCTGGGAGGCCAGTAGGAGTGACAGCCAGGCTCAGCCCCAGTGCACACTCGCCCCTGCGCGCTTGGGCTCGCCCTCCCGTCTTCAGTTCTCCATGGTTTCCCTCCCTTGTGGAGGGACGGGAGCTCCAGGAACATGAGGGCTGTCAGAGGAGCTGAGGGCGTGGCCTGCTTCTCCGAAGTCTCTAAACAAGGACACGTTCACATGGGTAGGAGAGGACTTCAGTAAGTTCATGGATATTAGCATTTAAAGTGCACGGGCCAGGGTGGTGCTAACTTGCAATGATGGCATCCCATAGTGGAGAGCTGGTTCGAGTCCCAGCTGCTCAGCTTCGGATCCAGCTCTCTGCCAACAGGCCTGGGAAAGCAGTGGAAGACGGCCCCAATATGTGGGCCGCTGCTCCCGCATAGGAGTCACAGTTGGAATTCTGGTTCCTGACCTTCGCTTGGCATAGAACTGGACCTCAAGGACTTCTGGGGAATCAACCAGTAGATGAAGGATTTGTCTCTCTTTCACTGCCACTCTACATTTTGAATACATAATTCATTTTTTACATAATACATTTTTAAAATATTTATTTATTTATTTGAAAGTCAGAGTTACACAGAGAGAGGAGAGGCAAAGACAGAGAGAGAGGTCTTCCATCTGCTCGTTCACTCCCCAGATGGCCACAACCACCAGAGCTGTGCCGATCCAAAGCCAGGAGCCAGGAGTTTCTTCTGTGCCTGCAGGGTCCTGAGCGGGTCTCTGCCTGAGGATGGGGGCTGTGGAACCACCCATCTCCCCAGGAACACGGGGAAGCTTGCTGCCGCTGGGCACCGGGGTCACAAACTGGAGCAAACTCCTTTCCATGGGACAATTTAATACAGGCTCAGCACCACCTGAGGGTGGCGGTGGGGGAGGGGGGCGGGGAGGAGAGTACAGTGGCTCCTGGCATGGCTGTTGTCTTCCAGTGTCAGGGTGTCCTGGCCCCAGGAAGAGCCTGGGCGGTGGGGGCTCAACCAAGTGCATAGGATGCCGTGAAGACACACGGAAGGCTGCTGCCCAGCCTGGGCAGGACAGATGCTGGACTCGGCCTCTCTTCTAGGAGGCACCCATCATCCAGGTGCCCTGTGGAATAGGAGGTAAGGAGGCCTCTGGCCAGGGAGGGCACGCGGGCCTGGTCTCCCAGCCCAGGGCTGGCTCTGGCCGGCTCCAGCCCGTGACTGTCCCCAGAGTGCGTGGGGCTGCCATGCCAGTAGGGGGAAGTCTTCAGCCGTGGCCCCCAGGCGGGGACAGCCTGCATGGGCCCTGGTTCTGGGGGCTCCGAGGCCCGTGGAGGAGCCCACATCCACAGGCCCTCCCGGCTGCCAGCGTCGGAGGAGTTGTCCTCCCTGTGCTCTGGCCTGCTCAGGTTAGGGAGACTGGCGCACTGGCACAGGCCTCCCCACCTCCTCGAGTACTCTGGAGACTCTGTGGGGCTGGCCGCAGCTGGAGACTCTGCGGTCCCCACAGGGGAGCCCAGGCCGAGGGGCTCTGGGCTGCCTTCCCAGCTCTCCTCCTCCTCCATGCCTTCCCTCTCGGCGATGCAGAGGCCAAAGCTTTCTGGAGGACAGATCATCACTGCACGAGTAGCGGGACCCCTGGTCTGCTCCCACACTGCCACTGTGTCCTGAATGGTGATTTTGGCCTTCGGAGCAGTGGGGGCAGGAACGTGCATCTGGGAGACGCGTGCCTGCCCCAGGGGCCTGCTGCACCGTTTTATAGCCTTGGCTGCAAGAAGAGACACGGTTTGTTTACCACAGCCCCGGTCTGGCCTGCTCGGTGCTTGCCCCGACAAAACCCTGGGGTCCCCATCACCACGTGTGACGCTGAGGACTCTTCCAGGCTGCTGGCCCCAGACGGGAGGGTGTGTGCAGCCCGGGCCAGGGGAGCCCTGGGACACCGCCGGCTCCTCCTGCACAGCCCCACAGGGTGGATGGCCCTGAGCTCCCCACCTCACTCTCATCTCTGGGGACTGAGGCACCAACTCAGGACCCCGTCACCTACCCCACCTGAACTCCTGCGCCCTAACAGTGCATTCGCTGAGTTACCCACATCTGAGTCCCTCCTACATGGCTGGAAAGGAACTGAGCCTAAGATGATGGGGGTGAGAGCTGGGGTTGTGGGGCAGACATGGAGATTGGTTTAGGCCCTTGGGAACAGGGAATGCAGTTTCTAAAGAGGTGGCAGGGGTGCCCTGTGTCCTCTGCCCCTGGGCCACTGTCTCTTTCCTGGTGAGACTGGGCTGTCACTGCTACTGTCCTACGAGCACCCAGGGGAGGCAGCACCTGGAGGCACAGTGGGGCCTCCCCAGTGCCTGGACAGCCTGCACCTGGGCCCCCACTTAGAGCCTCAGAGCTGGGACAAACCCATCTCTGCTCTGCATGGGGACCCAGGCGCTCAGGTCCTTGATGGCAGCAGCAGCAGGGGAGGAGCACGGGGACCCCTCCCCACCGCAGCCCAGAGGCCAGCGATGCTCCGGGTCCCGCTGCCTTCTGTTGGCCCGAGGCTAGGGCTGCAGAGTCCACACTCAGTTGCACTTGTGTTCTGCCGCGGGGGCCCCCAGCGCCTGCCTCTGTGCCCAGCCCTGCTCACAGGAGTGCACTCGGCCCCCACAACTGGGCTCAGGTTACCTGGGCCTTCCAGGGGTTCTCAGATGGCTGAAGGGGATTCTCTGCCGGCCTGTTTCCCCCTCACTGCACAGGGTCTCCCACAGCCCCACCTCCCTCTAGCCCTGCCCACATCCAGGTGGGAACCCACCCACCTGTCCTAGGAGGGTCCTGTGTGCAGACAGTTGTGGTCATCGGGCCAGTATGTCTTGGGTGTCAAGCCAAGCACTGGAGGGACTGCTCAGGGGCCAATTTCCAGTGCGATGACCCTGGCCACTTCTCCTTGTGGTCTGTGGGGGCCTGGGATTGGGGATGCAACAGGGGGATTCTCAGTGCCCTCCTGAAGGGAACCCAGGCCTCCCCAACCCCCTCATCCCTCCCTCAAGCCCTACTCACGAGGGACAGGCAGGGGGACCCCCAGCTCCTCCGTCCCCAGCACCCGGGCCTCTGTGGGCCCTGAGGACTCACTGTGATGGATCTTGACGGCCGTGTATGCCATGGCTGGGAGCATGTGCTCGCCCTCCAGGATGTAGATGTCCCGCATCCTCAGAGCCAGGGGGAACGGCACCTGGGGACAGAGGCATTGGAGGAGCCGCCGTCAGGGCCTCAGCAGGGCCCACAGGGGTGGGTGTGCAGTGTCACTACAGGGGACAGGGGGAGACTGCAGGAGCAGTGACCCAGGATATTGAGGATCTCTGTCTCTCTGCCTTTCAAAGAAATAGCAAGATCAATAGGGGCCTGTGCTGTGTACAGTAGGCTAAGCCTCCACCTGCCACACCGGCATCCTGTATGTGGCCAGTTTGCGTCCCAGCTGCTCCTCTTCCAAGCCAGCTCTCTGCTTATGGCCTTGGGAAGCAGTAGGAGATAGCCCAGGTGCTTGGGCCCCTGCACCCCTGTGAGAGAGCTGGAAGAAGCTCCTGGCTTCTGACTTCTGATCAGCTCAGCTCCTGCCACTGCAACCATTTGGGGAGTGAACCAGCAGAGGAAGACCTTTCTCTATGTCTTTCTCTGTCTATAACTCTACCTCTCAAATAAATAAAATATTTTTATTGAAGGACGGGGTGGAGCCAAGATGGCGGAACAGTGAGGGCGCACACCGATAGTGCGGGAAAATTTAGTTTAATAAAAGTGGAGTTATGGTAGCCTCAGAAAAAGGATCAGGAAAAAACTGCAGAGGAAACTCTTCCGGATCTAGTGGCTGTGACTCGGAGGACCTACTGGGAGAACAAGGTCACCCACCGCGCGGAAGCCGAGCTGCGGGAGCTGCATGGTCTGTGTGCCGGTGCAGGAAGGGGAGTGGATGTCACACAGACACCAGCAGGGAGAGCAGGGACGCCCAGGGCTCTGAGTCCACACATCGGTGCTGGAAGGGGAGGTGAGCTCAGTAACCTGAGACATTGGCGGGGAAATGGTGGTCAGAATCTAGAGGGGAGCGGGAAAGTTCACCAGACTGACTACGGGAGAGAAGGAAAAAAGGTGTGTGGGGGGGTACTGGTACAGAGGAGTTTCTCTCTCTGCCAACCTTGCAAAGGCAAGCAAGAGACAAAGAGCAGGCCTTCACTCTGGATTTAGATAACAACTAGGGAGAGCTAAGGAACTGAGTCACTACAATTCAGTAGCCTAGGCAACCCAGTGGGAGTCCAGAGGAGAAACAGAGCCTGCACAGACTCTTTGGGTAGAAGCCAGAGATCTGAAGCTAAATACCATCAATTCTGCACAGCAGTGCGGTGCGATATTACTTACCTCCTAAATAAATAAATAAATAAAAAGGAGAGATTTACCATGCATAACCTGAGGGTGTCACCTTTGCACACCCGTAACCCAGAAGAACCAAGCAGAGCTCTCAGGCCACACCCATCTCAAGCCTCCAAGGCTCCTCCAACAGCAGGCAGTCCACTTAACACAGACATAGTATAAAAAAAAAAAAAGCGCAGTGACGAAAGAAGAATTAACTATGCCAAGCAACAAACACAGAAATCGAGGGAACAAGATCAACGATGACACTATGATGCCTCCAAATAAACAAAACACCCCAAGCCAAGATTATGAAGATGATGAGATAGAAGAAATGCAAGATATGGATTTCAAAAAATTTATGATAAGAACATTTAGAAGTTTTCACAACACAACATATCAAAACTTATGGGATACAGCAAAAGCAGTATTGAGAGGCAAGTTAATAGCAATAGGTGCCTATATCAAGAAATTGGAAAGGTACCAAATAAATGAGCTTTCAGCACGTCTCAAGGACCTAGAAAAACTGCAGCCAAACCAAACCCAAATCTAGTAGAAGAGAAATAATTAAAAGCAGAGAAGAAATTAACAGGATTGAATCCAAAAAAAAATTACAAAAAATCAGCCGAGTGAGAAGCTGGGTTTTTGAAAAAATAAACAAAATGGACACCCCATTGGCCCAACTAACTAAAAAAAAGAAAAGACCCAAATCAATAAAATCAGAGATGAAAAAGGAAACATAACAACAGACACCACAGAAATAAAAAGAATCATCAGAAATTACTACAAGGACTTGTATGCCAGCAAACAGGAAAATCTATCATAAATGGATAGATTCCTGGACACATGCAATCTACCAAAATTGAACCATGAAGACACAGAAAACCTAAATAGACCCATAACTGAAACAGAAATCGAAACAGTAATAAAGGCCCTCCCAACAAAGAAGAGCCCAGGACCAGATGGATTCACTGCTGAATTCTACCAGACATTTAAAGAAGAACTAATCCCATTTCTTCTCAAACTATTCAGAACAATTGAAAAAGAGGGAATCCTCCCAAATTCTTTCTATGAAGCCAGCATCACCTTAATCCCTAAGCCAGAGAAAGATGCAGCACTAAAAGAAAATTATAGACCAATATCCCTGATGAACATAGACGCAAAAATCCTCAATAAATTTCGCGCCAATAGAATACAACAACACATCAGAAAAATCATCCACCCAGACCAAGTGGGATTTATCCCTGGTATGCAGGGATGGTTCAACATTCGCAAATCAACCAATGTGATTCACCACATTAACAGACTGCAAAAGAAAAACCATATGATTATCTCAATTGATGCAGAGAAAGCATTCGATAAAATTCAACACCCTTTCATGATGAAAACTCTAAGCAAATTGGGTATAGAAGGAACATTCCTCAATATAATCAAAGCAATTCATGAAAAGCCCATGGCCAGCATCCTATTAAATGGGGACAAGTTGGAAGCATTTCCACTGAGATCTGGCACCAGGCAGGGATGACCACTCTCACCACTGCTATTTAACATAGTTCTGGGAGTTTTAGCCAGAGCCATCAGACAAGAAAAAGAAATTAAAGGAATACAAATTGAGAAGGAAGAAGTCAAACTATCCCTCTTTGCAGACAATATGATTCTTTACTTAGGGGATCCAAAGAACTCTACTAAGAGACTATTGGAACTCATAGAGGAGTTTGGCAAAGTGGCAGGATATAAAATCAATGCACAAAAATCAACAGCCTTTGTATACACAAGCAATGCCATGGCTGAGAAAGAACTGCTAAGATCAATCCCATTCACAATAGCTACAAAAACAATCAAATACCTTGGAATAAACTTAACCAAGGACGTTAAAGATCTCTACGATGAGAATTACAAAGTCTTAAAGAAAGAAATAGAAGAGGATACCAAAAAATGGAACAATCTTCCATGCTCATGGATTGCGAGAATCAACATCATCAAAATGTCCATTCTCCCAAAAGCAATTTATAGATTCAATGCAATTCCAATCAGGATACCAAAGACATTCTTCTCAGATCTAGAAAAAATGATGCTGAAATTCATATGGAGGCAAAAGAGACCTCGAATAGCTAAAGCAATCTTGTACAACAAAAACAAAGCTGGAGGCATCACAACACCAGATTTCAGGACACACTACAGGGCAGTTGTAATCAAAACAGCATGGTACTGGTACAGAAACAGATGGATAGACCAATGGAACAGAATTGAAACACCAGAAATCAACCCAAACATCTACAGCCAACTTATATTTGATCAAGGATCTAAAACCAATTCCTGGAGCAAGGACAGTCTATTCACTAAATGGTGCTGGGAAAACTGGATTTCCATGTGCAGAAGCATGAAGCAAGACCCCTACCTTACACCTTACACAAAAATCCACTCAACATGGATTAAAGACCGAAATCTACGACCTGACACCATCAAGTTATTAGAGAACATTGGAGAAACCCTTCAAGATATTGGCACAAGCAAAGAGTTTCTGGGAAAGACCCGGGAGGCACAGGCAGTCAAAGCCAAAATCAACTACTGGGATTGCATCAAATTGAGAAGTTTCTGTACTGCAAAAGAAACAGTCAGGAGAGTGAAGAGACAACCGACAGAATGGGAAAAAATATTTGCAAACTATGCAACAGATAAAGGGTTAATAACCAGAATCTACAAAGAGATCAAGAAACTCCACAAAAACAAAACCAACAACCCACTTAAGAGATGGGCCAAGGACCTCAATAGACATTTTTCAAAAGAGGAAATCCAAATGGCCAACAGGCACATGAAAAAATGTTCAAGATCATTAGGACTCAGGGAAATGCAAATCAAAACCACAATGAGGTTTCACCTCACCCCGGTTAGAATGGCTCACATACAGAAATCTACCAACAACAGATGCTGGCGAGGATGTGGGGAAAAAGGGACACTAACCCACTGTTGGTGGGAATGCAAACTGGTCAAGCCACTATGGAAGTCAGTCTGGAGATTCCTCAGAAACCTGAAGATAACCCTACTGTTCGACCCAGCCATCCCACTCCTTGGAATTTACCCAAAGGAATTTAAATTGGCAAACACAAAAGCGGTCTGCACCCTAATGTTTATTGCAGCACAATTCACAATAGCCAAGACCTGGAACCAACCTAAATGCCCATCAACGGTAGACTGGATAAAGAAATTATGGGATATGTACTCTTTAGAATACTATACCACAGTAAGAAACAATGAAATCCAGTCATTTGCAACAAAATGGAGGAATCTGGAACACATCATGCTGAGTGAAATAAGCCAGTCCCAAAGGGACAAATATCATATGTTCTCCCTGATCAGTGACAACTGACTGAGCACCAAAATGGAAACCTGTTGAAGTGAAATGGACACTATGAGAAACGGTGACTTGATCAGCATAGCCCCGACTGTTAACAACTTAATACATTATCCCCGTTAGTATTTTTTTAATCTGTTCTACTTAATATGACTGGTTTAATTCTGTAATTAATACACAGTTATTCTTAAGTGTTGAAATTTAACTGAAATGTGATCCCTGTTAAACATAAGAGTGGGAATAAGAGAGGGAAGAGATGTACAATTTGGGACATGCTCAAGCTGACTTGCCCCAAATGGTAGAGTTAGAAACATACCAGGGGACTCCAATTCAATCCCATCAAGGTGGCATGTACCAATGCCATCTCACCAGTCCAAGTGATCAATTTCAGTTCACAATTGATCATAATGAAAGGACTAAGAGTCAAAGGAAGCACATAAACAAGTCTAGTACCTGCTAATACTAACCAATAGAATAAATAAAGGGGAGAGTGATCCAACATGGGAAGCGAGATACACAGCAGACTCATAGAATGGCAGATGTCCTAAACAGCACTCTGGCCTCAGAATCAGCCCTAAAGGCATTCGGATCTGGCTGAAAAGCCCACGAGAGTATTTCAGGCATGGAAAGCCAAGATACTCTGGCAGAAAAAAAAAAAAAAAACTAAATGAAAGATCTCTGTGAGTGAGATCCCAGTGGAAAGAACAGGTCTTCAAAGAAGGAGGTACTTTTCTCTGAAGGGAGGAGAGAACCTCCACTTTGACTATGACCTTGTCTAAACAAGATAGGAGTTGGAGAACTCAAAAGGCTTCCATAGCCTTGGAAACTCATGACTGGAGCATAGGGAGATTACTGATGCCATAAACAGGAGTGTCAATTGGTAAAGTCAACAACAGGAGTCACTGTGCACTTACTCCTCATGTAGGATCTCTGTCCTTAATGTGCTGTACAGTGAGATTTAATGTTATAACGAGTACTCACACAGTATATTTCACTTTGTGTTTCTATGGGGGTGCAAACTGTTGAAATCTTTACTTAATGTATACTAAACTGATCTTCTGTAAAAAAAAAAGAGAAATTATCAATTCCCAACTTGACTCTCACTGGGATGAAACATGACAATAGGTCTGATCTGATTTCATCATCATTTAAAAAATCATCTATTATTTTTCACTTTATGTTTCTGTGTGGGAGCAAACTGTTGAAATCTTTACTTAATGTATGCTAAACTGATCTTCTGTACATAAAGAGGATCGAAAATGAATCTTGATGTGAATGGAAGGGGAGAGGGAGTGGGAAAGGGGAGGGTTCTGGGTGGGAGGGACGTTATGGGGGGAAGCCATTGTAATCCATAAGCTGTACTTTGGAAATTTATATTCATTAAATAAAAGTTAAAAAAATAAAATACTTTTTATTTTATTTTTTTTTTGACAAGCAGAGTAGGACAGTGAGAGTGAGAGTGAGAGTGAGAGTGAGAGCGAGAGAGTGAGAGAGTGAGAGTGTGAGAGAGAGAGAGAGAGAGAGAGAGAGAGAGAAAGGTCTTCCTTTTTCCATTGGTTCACCCCCCAAGGGGCTGCCACGGGCGGCGCGTTGAAGCCGGCGCACTGTTCCAATCCGAAGCCAGGAGCCAGGTGCCTCCTCCTGGTCTCCCATGCAGGTGCGGGGCCAAGCACTCAGGCCATCCTCCACTGTACTCCCAGGCCACAGCAGAGAGCTGGTCTGGAAGAGGAGCAACTGGGACAGAATCCGGCGCCCTGACTGGGACTAGAACCCGGGGTGCCGCCACTGCAGGCAGAGGATTAGCCTAGTGAGCCATGGGGCTGGCCAAGAAAATCTTTTTCAAAAATGATAAATAAAGGACTAGTGCTGTGGTTCAACGGGTTAGGGCCTAGGCCTGTGGTGCCAGCATCCCGCATCCCATGTGGGTGCTAGTTCGGATCTTGGCTGCTCCACTTCCAATCCAGCCCCATGCTATGACCTGGCAAGGCACTGGAGGATGGCCTGGGTCCTTGGGCCCCTGTGCCCATGTGGGAGGCCCAGGGAAGGTTCCTGGCTCCTGGCTTCAGGTCAACTCAGCTCTGGCCATTGCAGCTGGTTGGGCAGGGAAGCAGTAGATGAAAGACCTCTCTCTGTCTCTCCTTCTCTCTCTGACTTTCAAATAGATAAATAAATCTTTTTTAAAAAGATAATTAAAGTTTTAAAACTGTAGAAGGAATGATGGAAAAAGTGAACCTCACCGTAGCAAATTCAGAATGCCTGATAGGGCCTGGCGCTGTGGTGTTGCAGGTAAAGCTGCTGCCTGCAGTGCTGGCATGGCATACAGGTGCCAGTTCTAGTCCCAGCTGCCCCACTTCCGATCCAGCTCTCTGCTATGGCCTGGGAAAGCAGAAAATGGCCCAAGTCCCTGGGCTCCTGCACCTGTGTGTGAAACCCAGAGGAAGCTCCTGGCTCCTGGCTTTGGATCGGCGTAGCTCCAGCCGTCGCAGCCAGTTGGGGAGTGAACCAGTGGATGGCAGACCTCTCTCTCTCTCTGCCAGCACGCACAACCTCAGTCTGATCATGAGAACATCAGGCCAAGTCAAACTGAACGTTCCTCTGCAGCATAACTGACCAGGACTCTTCAGAAGCGTCCAGGCCATGAAGGAAGACTGAAGAACTGTCCCCGACTCTGGGAGACTAACCAGACAGGACACTGGAGGCAAGCTGGAGGCCTGGCTCAGACCCTGGACCAGAAAAAGGAAACCAGTGGGAACACTGCAACACTCCGGTGAGGGCCAAGGACACTTTAGTTAGTACACTATCTTGCTTTGTAAACCACACACAGGGCTCTTTCTGCATGACCAATCAAGCACACGATGCACACAACAGAGCATAGCTCTGGCCCTGCTCTGGGTGGGGATAAAGACCCCAGCTACTTCCTGTGACACACCCCTCTCCACACTGCTGCTTGCACCAACACAAACTCACATCCCAGGGCCCCAGTGAGGTGACCTGTGCTCACCTGTCTGCTGCAACATCAGTTACCTGTGACAAATCAAAACACAAGCTCCCTGGGGCAGCGATTCTGAGATCTCTGCGTCTCCACAGGCTGGCACAGAGAGGGATCAGTACATGTCGGCTAAGCCAACAGTGTAGGGGCAGCTGTGGGGAAGCGGCTGCTATGGTCCTCACTCTGCCCACTAGAGCACCCATTCGCCACCTCCCATTTGATCTCTATCAACTTAACCTTTCTACATCTCGCCTATGCTTTGGAAAGAAAATCATAGGACAAGGTATAGGCAGTAGAAAATCAGGAGAAACCAGTATTTAGAAGGAATAAAAATAAAATAAAAAGTCAAGATCAGAATAAAATATTTTACATTTCTCTTGTTTGGATCTATCACATATGCTACCACCATACTTCAAGAGTTATTTTAGTTTTTTAAATGTTTATTCATTTTTATTTATTTGAAAGGCAGAGCATCAGAGAGGGCAAGAGAGAGAGAGAAATCTTCTATCTACTGGTTCACTCTCCAAATGTCTCCAACAACTGGGCCTGGACCATGCCGAAACCAGGAGCCAGAAACTCCACTCAGGTCTCCCTCACAGGTGGCAGGTATTCAGGATTCCATCCACCATTTGCTGTCTCCTAGGGCATTAGCAGGAAGCTGTCCTGGAAGTGGGCAGCCAGGACTTACATCAGGTACTCCAGTATGGAACCAAAGGTGCCCCAAGCAGTGGCTTAATCGGCTGTATCACAAGATCCATTCCTTCCAAGAGTTGGTAAAAGATCAAATGGGGGGGGGCGTGCTGTTGTGCAGTGGGTTAAAGCCCCAGCCTGCAGTGCTGGCATCCCATATGGGCACTGGTTCGTGTCCTGGCTGCTCCTCTTCTGATCCAGTTCTATGCTATGGCCTGGGAAAGCAGTAGAGGATGGCCCAAGTCCTTGGGTCTCTGCACCCACGTGGAAGACCTGGAAGAAACTCTTGTCTCCTGGCTTTGGATCAGCTCAGCTCTGCCACTGCGGATTTTTGGTGAGTGAACCAATGGAAGGAATGGATTCGCTCTCTCGCTGACTCTACTTCTAACTCTTACCAAAAAAAAAAAAAAAAAAAGATCAAATGAGGAAGTATATAGAGAACATTTACCCCACAGCCTGGACATAATCAATGTTCAAAAGTAGTAGTTATTTTTATTTTTACTAAGGTAGTATCTACACTACATCTAGATAATTACAGGGGGCAGGTGTTACGGGGTACCAGGTGGAGCCACCATCTGTGAAGCCACCATCCCATTATGGGCACCGGTTCATTTCCAGGCTGCTCTACTTCCAATCCAGCTCCCTGTTGATGGCCTAGGAAAAGCAGCAGAACGTAGCCCAAGTGCTTGGGCCACTGCTACCAACATGGGAGACCCAGATGGAGCTCCCAGATTCCACCTGGCCCAGAACCAGCCATTGTGGCCATCTGGGGGTAAGCCAGTAGATAGAAGATATTTCTCTCTCTCTCTCTCTCTGTAACTCTGACTTTCAAATAAAAAACTTACAAGGATAAAGTACAATATAGCAGTTCTAAAACTATTCACATAAAAAATACTTAATGAGCTTTTCTTTTTTAACAAATATTAGATTTCTAATAAGATAAAGTCAAATAACTGAAGAGAAATATCAATCTAAAATAACAGGTAAATCAGTCTCTCTGCACACACACACAATAAACACTAAAGATACCCAACTTTGCAAGTGAAAAAATGCAAGTTAAAACAAGAGATCATGTTCACCAGGCAAACAAGCAGAAATTAAAAAGCCTAGTAACAGGGCCGGTGCTGTGGTGCAGCAGGTAAAGCCACTGCCTGCAGTGCTGGCATCACATATGTGTGTCAGTTCAAGTCCCGGCTGCTCCTCTTCCAATCCAGCTCTCTGCTATGGTCTGGGAAAGCAGTAGAAGATGGCCCAAGTCCTTGGGCCCCTGCACCCATGTGGGAAGACCTGGGGGAAGCTCCTGGCTCCTGGCTTCGGATCGGCACAGCTCTGGCCATTGCAGCCAACTGGGGAGTGAACCAGCGGGTGGAAGACCTCTTTCTCTCTGCCTCTCCTCTGTGTAACTCCTTCAAGTAGATAAATAAAATCTTTTTTTTTTTTTTTAAAAAGACTATTAATGAGGTTGCATAGGAAAAGAAACCCCAATAATGATAGTATAAATTGCTATAATCTTTCTGGAAGGATATCTGACAAATCTGTCAAAAACTGTAATACACATTAAGAAAACTATTCTTAATAACATGTGAGTGCAAAGGCATCACCTGCCAAAGATGACAATGAAAACCCAGTAAGAAAAGTTCCTCTTGGGGCCGGCACCATGGCGTGGCTGGTTAAGCTGCTGCCTGCAACGCCAGCATCCCAAATGGGTGCCCGTTTAAGTCCTGGCTGCTCCACTTCCAATCCAGTTAATGCTCCTGGGAAAGCAGTGGAAGATGGACCAAATCCTTGGGCCCTGCCACCCGTTTGGGAAACTAGATGGAGGTCCAGGCTCCGGGCTTCAGCCTGGCTCAGTCTCAACCATCACAGCCATCTAAGGAGGAAACCAGCAAATGGAAGATCTCTCCCCCTTTCTTTTCAACTCTTCAAGAAAAATCCTTGGAAATTAAAAAAAAAAAACTTACTCTTAAGTCCTCCACCTACCCCAGGGGTATCCTGAGGGTGGAAAAGACCCCAGAGTCCTGGAAAGGGGGTCAGTAGGAAGGGGGTGAGAAGGACAGGAAACGGGTTGCCCCAGGGGTAGCTGGGTAGCACAAGCTGCTGCCCAAACCACACCTGGATGGCCTGCAGCTGGCTGCTCTGCGAGAGGAACAGCACAGGGGCTGCAGAGCAGGATGCCAGAGAGCAGCCGAGCAGGACACACGGACCCAAGCAGAGACAAGCTGGCTTACTGGAGCATACTACTCTGAGGCTGGTCCCAAGAGTGATGCACTCACCTCCCAAGGGAACTGTGGTGATGGGCATGGTGGGGCGTGGAGCACAAGGTCTCCAAAGGGGCCACAGAGCAGAGGTAACTTCCGAGTTCAGGGCGCACAGTGCACCAGTACCAGCTTATGCAAATAGAGACAGGACTGGGCTGCTCCCTATACAGCCTTTCTTCTGTTAACACCACAGTCTGGGAAGTGAGAGACAGAGGAGCTCCAGGTGAGAGTGGCTGCCCCACAGACTACAGAAACAGAAATCCAGCCCTCAGTAGTGCTCCTTAAAGAGCAGAGATCACAGGCACACCGTGCAGAATACAGCCTGGTGCAGGGGCCCACTCTAGGGAACCATCACACAGTAACCACACACCAGGAAGAAGGAGCCGTGACAGGGATGTAAGTTACGTGGATGTACCCACATTCTTATGGGAACACACAGCACAAAATGGCTTGAAAATCTAGCTGGCTGTCAAGAAGAAACTGGTTAAATCCAATAACCACATCAGTCATAGTCACCCATGAAAAAGACTCAAAGTGGTTAGGAGAGGGATATGGATTGGCAAAGAACCTCCACAGCTACTCCTAAGCTAATTCTGCAAACAAGACAGCCTGTTCTCTTCCTAAGAAAGTCCATGCCCAGAGAGGTGTCTAACCTCATGGACAGAGGGTAGGATCCAGGCTCAAGGGGGTGTAAGTGCAGACAGAGGGCGGATCCAGGCTCACAGGGGTGTGTAAGTGCACCGACAGAGGGCGGGATCCAGGCTCAAGGGGGTGTAAGTGCACTAACAGAGGGCAGGATCCAGGCGCACAGGGGTGTGTAAGTGCACTGACAGAGGGCGAGATCCAGGCGCACAGGGGTGTGTAAGTGCACTGACAGAGGGCAGGACCCACGATCACATGGGTATGTAAGTGCACCAATGGAGGGTGGGAAGGTCACAGCCCACAGAGGCCTCCAGGAGGAAAGACGTGGGACAGAGGCAGGCATGTGGTCAACTTTTTTTTAATGCTCCAGCAGTTTTATTTCAAGAAAGCTTTTCTTTAGAATTACTCTACTACTTTTTATAAGTTGTTTTTTTAAGTCAAAAGGCACAGAGCTCAGGCCCGGGAGGGGGTGCCTGAGAATTCTACTCACAGCCAGTTTGACCAGCACCAACTCAGAGGCTGCCTCCTGCAGAACCCAGACCTTCAAAACCTGCTCGCGGGTAACTGATGGCACATAAATGCAGACACGAACTGAAGGCGTTTACTCATGATTCCTGTGACTTCAGAACCTGTACTTACACAATCTCGGCGCTGTCTTCACAGAAGTCAATGTGCAATGTAACAGGCTTCATGCAGTACAACCGGAACTTTTTGCTCTGTAGGGAAGCTGCATAAATGATTCCACTGCAACTCGGATGCTGACAAATGAAGCAGAGAGAGTTCCATTATAAAACACACAACACAGAACAGACTCCTTTATAGCTCACCTAGGTCAGTAACATGCTTGCCGTAAAACAAAGTAAAGGACATCCCTTTCTGATTCTAACACAGCCTCCAACAGATGCTTGGAGACATCTGGCCAAGGGGACAAAACTGCTTCTTGGAGGGTGGAAAAAATCTTTCTGTAAAAGCAGAGAGATCCTACATAGTGATTCAGTGTATCTGTGGCATCAAAATTTCATGGCACAGGGGCAGGAATTCAGGGAGAGTGTATCTGGTGAGGCTCCTCAGGTTAAGACACACTGTGCAGCTGGCACTGTGGCGCAGGTGAAGGCGCCACCCACGGCGCCAGTGTCCATGCGAGTGCCAGCTTGGGCCCAGATCCACTGCCGATCCAGCTCCTTGCTAATGCGCCTGGGACATCAGTGAAGACAATTCAAGTACTTGGGTCCCTGTGCCCACATGGGAAACTCAGATAGAGTTCTGGGTTCCTGGTTTCGGCTTGGCTGTGGTGGGTATTTGCAGGAGTAAACCAAAGGATGAAAGATACACTTCTCTTTCTTTCTCTCCTTTTCTGTCACTCTGCCTTTCATACCACAAATCAGAAGGAAGGGAGGGAAGGAGGGAGGAAGGGAGGGAAGGAGGGAAAGAAGGAACAGAAATACTGCACAGGGGCAGGCATGTGGCCTACCTGCTGGGATGCTGCTTGGGATGCCCTGATCTCGTGTCAGAACACCTGGGCTCCAGTTCTTGTTCCACACCCAATCAGCCTCCTGCTGGTGCAGGCCCTGGGAGGCAGCAGGTGGCTGGGTCTCTGCCACCCACAGGAGAGACCACATTGAGTTTCCAGTTCCTGGCTCCAGCATGGCCTACCCAGGGCTGTTGTAGGTATTTTAGAAGTGAAACAAGAAGGCACGCACGTTCTCGTGCGCGCACGCTCTCTCGTCTCTCTGTCTCTGTCTCTCTCTCTCTCATCTCTCTGCCTTTCAAATACATAAAAAGTGAAAAATAAAAGGAAACACTGAATAACAATGAATAAGCCTGTGAAATAAATTCCACTTACTACGTGACCAGAATTACTCCAACAGTGCTGTCTATGAACAGATGTTTTAATAATTAGTATTTGCCAACTTTGCACAAAACAGCTGATGGACGGCGAGGTGACAAGTAAGGCAAGCAACAGACATGTCAACATATTTCCTCACCATCAAGCAGCTCTCTTCCCTGAAGCCCTACCCTTTGTCTTAGACAGGTTAGAGCTCTACTTAATCGTTTGATTTTCTTGCCAAAAATAAACTCAAAACACCAAATACAAAAGGAAAAGCTCCCCAGATGGCTAAACACAGTAAGTACTTTAAAAAAAAAAGATTTATTTATTTGAAAGAGTTGCACAGAGGGAGAGGGGGAGGGAGAGGGGGAGGGGGAGGGGGAGGAGGAGAGGGAGGGGGAGAGAGGGAGAGAGAGAGAGAGAGAGAGAGAGAGAGAGAGAGAAGGAGGGAGGAAGGGAGGGAGGGAGGGAGAGGTCTTCCATCCACAGGTTCACTCTCCAATTGGTCACACTGGCTGGAGCTGTGCGGATCTGCAGCCAGGAGCCAGGAACTTCTTCCAGGTCCTCCTGCACACGGGTGCAGGGGCCCAAGGACTCGGCTTTCCCAGGCCATAGCAGAGAGCTGGGTCAGAAGTGAAGCAGCCTGGGCTTTTTAACCGGCACCTATATGGGATGCCGGCACTGCAGTTGGTGACTGTACTGCTATGCCACAGCGCTGACCCCAAGTACTTTTATAACAATTATGGTCACAGAGGTGCAGAATCTCAAGCTGGGGAGGCACCTACTTTTCCCTTGAGTATCTGCAAATCCTCCATGTCTGATGAGCCCTTCTGCCACGAAACTCCTCTACGTGAGAGACACCTCTTACTGCACCGAAGGCTAGCTGGCTCTGCTCTTTTTGCACTGGAATAAGAGTCCTTGTGTTTGCCTATTAAATGGACATCCTTTTACTCTGGGACAAACCATGGGACAATTATCACTAAACACCAACAGTGACTTGTGCTGGCTTTTTCTTAACATTTATTTATTTGAGAGGTAAAGTTATAGACAGAGAGAGGGAAAGACAGAGAGGTTGGTCTTCCATTCTCTGGCTCACTCCCCAAATAGCTACAATGGCCAGAGCTGGGCCAATCCGAAGCCAGGGGCTTCTTTGGGTCTCCCACGTGGGTGCAAGGGCCCAAGCACTTGGGTCATCTTCTGCTGTTCTCCAAGGCCATGAGTAGGGAGCTGGATTCAAAGTGGAGCAGCTGGGATCTGAACGGGTGCCCATATAGGATGCTGGCACGGCAGGCAGAGACTTAACCTACTATACCACAGCACCAGCCTCGTGTGCTGGCATGTTCCCTCCCCCCTCCCCACCCAGAAACCATTTATTAAAACTTCATGCATTTTACCAATACAACTTTAGGAACACAGTGATGTGCTAATGTTTTCTAGTGAGCTGTGACATGCAGTCCCACAGTCAATGAAGGTTACTGTCAGGACGAGCCTGAACTGTCTCCGCACCCTACGTGATAGCCACACCTTTACTCTGTGACGCAGAACAACCAGGAATACGCACTTGAGTATATAATCTGCTCTCTGCAACCTGAGGGTGGCCATCAATTTCCTCCTCCATGGAGACACGGAGAGTTTCTCTCTACCTCCTGGTGGTGAGGCAAACCGCACTGAAGGACCCACCCCATCCCACGTGCAAACTAAGAGGACAGGCCAGAGAGCAGCTGGCACAGGGCACCCAGGAGACGAGAAGGGAACAGCCTGAACCTGCCCTGCCCCACCCTAGGCAGGCAAGTGGAGAAAGGCCACAGTCACTCTCTCTGTCCTCATTAGGACCATTTGCTCCTCTAGTCATGGATGCAGAATGGAAACCTGCAGTCTTCCTTCATCATTTATCTGAAAGTCAGAGACAGAGAGACAAACAAAGATGCCTGTCCACTGGTTGATTCATTTCTCAAATGCGGCAACAGCCAGGCTGACACCAGAAGTCCAGAACTCAGTCTCCCGTGTGGGTGGCAGGGGTCAACTTGAGCCCTCATGTGCTGCCTCCCGGGGGTGCACTGGCAGAAAACCAGAGTGGAGAGTGGAGCTGAGATTTAAGTGCAGGCACTCTGATGTGATGCACAGGCATCCAAGTCGTGACTTCATCACCGCGTCAAATGCCTGTCCCAAGTTTTCATTTCTTAAGGCACAAAAATGCTCAATGTCTTCTTTTCACAAAAGGTAATCCCCTTACTTTAAAAACTGACATTCTCCTTTAAAATTCATCATTATCTCCTTAAAGAGAGTAAGGCAAACAGACATAAAACCACACATACGTACTTTTTAGATTTTACTGGAATGTACCTGGCGAAGTCTACAAGGAAACACTCTGCCAGGTAATGGTCTGCTGAAGACATGACTGACTTAATGACGGCCCTGCACCAGCACCGTAGCTCCGGACAATACACCACACAGACCTGCAAAACAGAAGGCAGGCTTTATTATGTTCAGCAGTAAAACCTCTAGTCACGTGATGACAGCCCTAAAGGCTCCTCTCAACATCGTCTCAGCCTGTACCCAACTTACAGGAGATGACACAGGTGTAGGAGGCTGCCCAAACTGAGCACTGTCTCCCAGGAAAAGGCCCCCCAGGAAACAGGGATCAGCTGAAAGGAAAGTGCTAAACGGGAAGAATTCCAGCTCACCAATACAGAAGGAGTGGGAGAAATCACCATATTGACAACTAATGGGCTGGCGCCGCGGCTCACTAGGCTAATCCTCCGCCTTGCAGCACCAGCACACCGGGTTCTAGTCCCGGTCAGGGCGCCGGAGTCTGTCCCGATTGCCCCTCTTCCAGGCCAGCTCTCTGCTATGGCCCGGGAAGGCAGTGGAGGATGGCCCAAGTGCTTGGGCCCTGCACCCCATGGGAGACCAGGAGAAGCACCTGGCTCCTGGCTTCGGATCAGTGCGATGCGCCAGCCACAGCACAGTGGGAGCAGCGGCCACTGGAGGGTGAACCAACGGCAAGGAAGACCTTTCTCTCTGTCTCTCTCTCTCACACTATCCACTCTGCCTGTCAAAAAATAAAAAAAAAAAAAGAAAAAGAAAAGAAAACAAATGAGGGGCCCATGCTTTGGCATAGTAAAACCACTACCTGCAGTGCGGGCATCCTATATTGGTGCCGGTTCGAGCCCTGGCTGCTCCACTTCCAATCCAGCTCTCTGCTATGGCCTGGGAACACCGTAGAAGATCGGCCAAGTCCCTGGACCCCTGCACCTGGCGTGGGAGACCAGGAGGAAGCTCCTGGTTCCTGGCTTCGGATCGGCACAGCTCTGGTTGTCGCGGCCAACTGGGCAGTGTACCAGGGAGTAGAAGACCTCCTCTCTCTCTCTCTGCCTCTCCTCTCTGCGTAACTCTGACTTTCAAATAAATAAATCACTCTTTAAAAAAAAGAAAACAAATGAAAGTGGATTCGGGCAGTGACAGCCACTGAATGGAGAGAGCATGAAGTGAAACACTCACAGCAGTGCCACGAAGGAGGGGTCATCCTAGCATGGCTTGCAAGTGGCGCTCTCTCCCATGTTAAACCCACGTGAAGGTAACAGCACACCTGTTCTTCAAAACAAGTGACCCCGAATCTATTCACAGTGTCCTGTTTAACCACCTCTCCACAAAAGGACAGGGAGAAAGTGCTCACCTCCTGGGTAAATGCTCACTGTGAGGAGGCCATCATGCTTTCCCAAACAAGACTGCACTTAAAGGACCACTGACCCCGTTCCATCCCTCCAGTAAGTCACTGCTATGGAAAAATAACAAATTGGTCACTAAGGACATTTGTGGGCACGAGGGAAGGAATTCAGATGAGGTCTTGTCTCCCTCCTAACGAGTGTTCATGTCCTTCCCCTCCACGCTATTACCGAAGTTCACACTTGGAACATGGCTGACCCAAGAGAAAATCAGACCACAGCAATGGTGGCTGAGGCTGCACGAAAGCAAAGAAGCCCTGATGTGGAGCACAGAGCAGAAACAATCCCAAGTCAGTCAAATCCCAAGTCAGTCAAAGCCATGAGCAACCAAAGAGGGAGGCACTGGCCCAGAACCGAAAACCCCAGGTCCTCTTTGCCAAGGTCCGTATACCTGCCCTGGCTCCCACCGCCAGGAAGACGGCCCTAACACCTGGATCTGGATGGCATCTATCCCAAGGCCCCACTTGGACCTACACAAGCACCACCCCCTGCCACCATCAGCCTGAGTCTCATGCAACCCAAAAACCTAACACAAGGCAACAACCATGAACGTTAAAATACTCTAATCACATTCATCATTCTAAGCTCCTGAAATATTTTTAACAATTATCTGGTAGACAGAGCACTCCCACCCAATGATTCACTCCCCAAGGCCCACAACAGCTGGGGGGGAGAGGGTGAAGGCTATGAGCTAGGAACTCAATCCAGGTCTCTCAGGTGGGTAACAGGGACCTAATTACTGGAGCTATCTATCATCTGGTGCTTCCCAGGGTCTGTGTATTAGCAGGAAGCTAGAATCAGGAACCGAATGCAAACACTCTAACATGGTGGTGTTTCAACTACCTGGCCAAACACCCACCCCTACATCCTGATTAGTGTTTCAAGATAGGATAATTAAAGGCTGGTGCTGGTTCCAGTTCCGGCTGCTCCACTTCCAGTCTGGTTCCCTGCTAATGAGCCTGCGAAAGCAAAGCAAGATGGTCTGAGTCCTTGGGTCCCTGCACCCACGTGGGAGATCCTGATGGAACTCCTGACTCCTGGCTTCGGCCTGGCCAAGTCCTGGTCATTAAGGCCATTTGGGGATTGACCTAGAGGATGGAAGATCTATCTGTCCCTCTAACTTTGCCTTTCAACTAAATAAATCATTAAACAATAATAAAGATACAATAAATAAAGTGCATTCAGATACATACCTGTCCTTCTTCCAACATTAATGGTTTTATTTCTGTATCTTTACACATGCTGTTATAGAAGTCATTCATGGCGCTATTTAGTTTTTGATAGTCGACTTCATGATCCAAAAAGGGACTACATCCTTTTATAATAACCCAGAAGCAATCTGGATCTTCAACCTGCAGAATTTTTAGAAGATTATAAAATAATGCATGATTTCTTTTAAAACCAAATAAACCTCAGAACCATGTAACTTTCTAATTTAAGTGATCTATCATTTTTGACAACTACCTTTCTCTTAAATGGTCATACCAAAGAGCCAAAGATAAAATTTAAAACATGTAATCAATAATATGCAATTCTCAATTATGTAGTACAACTCAAAAAGCAATCAGTTCTATTTGGTCTCCTGTAGCTTAAAAATATAAATATTAAACATATTCTTCTTATTAAAATACCTATTAAAACATCCATATATACAAAAGGTTCAGAACATTTTTAGTATTCTTTTTGTGTAAGAAAAATAAGTATGAATATATATACAGCCTGCTCATATTTTTTTAAATGACAGCAGATGAACCAAAACAAATACAGATTACCTCCTACAGGAGAAAAGAATGGAGTGGAAAGAATAAGGATGAAACTTAGACTTCTCTGAATGGGTCTTATCTACTATTGTTATTAGAAACCAAGATTTTTATTGTTAGGGGAAAGAATTATAAAATGGAAAATTAAATTTTTTAAAAGATTTTATTTGTTTGAGAGGTAGAGTTACAGAGAGAGGGAGAGACAGAGAAAAAGGTCTTTCATCCGCTAGTTCGCTTCCAAAATGCCCACAATGGCCAGAGCTGGGCAGATCCAAGACCAGGAGCCAGGAGCTCCTTCTGGGACTCCCATGCAGGTGCAGGGGCCCAAATACTTGGGCCATGTTTTACTGCTTTTCCAGGCCATACAATAGAGCTGGATAGAAGAGGAGTAGCTAAGACATGAACTGGCGCCCATAAGGGATGCCGGCACCACAGGCAAAGGCTTAGCCTATTATTCCACAGCACCAGCCCCCCAAAATTAAGTTTGATTGACAACATCACTAAGAACTCATGATTTGGGGCCGATGCTGTGGTGCAGTGGGTTAAAGCCCTGGCCTGAAGCGCCAGCATTCCATATGGGTGCCGGTTCGAGTCCCGGCTGCTCCACTTCCGATCCAGCTCTCTGCTGTGGCCTGTCAAAAAAAAAAAAATCGTGAGTTTTTTTTTTTTAATTTAATTTTATTTATTTGAAAGAGTTACAGAGAGAGGTAGCAGTAGAAGATGGCCCAAGTCCTTGGGCCCCTGCACCCACGTGGGAGACCTGGAGGAAGCTCCTGGCTTCGGATTGGCACAGCTCCGGCCGTTGCAGCCATCTGGGGAATGAACCAGCAGATGGAAGATCTCTCTTTCTGTCTCTACCTCTCTCTGTAACTCTTTCAAATAAATAAAATTAAATTTTAAAAAAGAACTCACGATTTTTTTCTTTTGACAGGCAGAGTTAGTGATAGAGAAAGGTCTTCCTTCTGTTGGCTCACCCCCCAAATGGCCGCTACAGCCAGCATGCTGCACCAATCTGAAGCCAGGAGCCAGGTGCTTCCTCCTGGTCTCCCATGCAGGTGCAGGGCCCAAGGACATAGGCCATCCTCCACTGCCTTCCCGGGCCACAGCAGAGAGCTAGACTGGAAGAGGAGCAACCGGGACAGAATCCAGCGCCCCAACTGGGACTAGAACCTGGGGTGCCGGCGCCACAGGCGGAGGATTAGCTAAGTGAACCATGGCACCGGCCAGAACTCATGATTTTTCAGAGGTTTTTCCTAACTCTGTCTACTGAAAAGGTATGGAAGCAGAAACACCCAGAGATATGGAGTCTAAGTTACCAGTGGCAGGAATAGAAGAGTTCACCTTAGTAATCGTATTATTTTTCTGAATGTTTGACTATTCTGATAATAAATAACTGGAAAATGAATAGCAGTCATTCTGGCAAGGGCAAAATAGTGTATAAGTTACACACACAGCACAATTATGAACCCTGAAAAAACACAAAATAAATGAAGAGCTAGCAAAAGCAACAGACACTGGAGAGCTGACCCTCGAAAGAAGGAACTTCACTGGGCACTTCCCAGAACACCTCCCAGTTGTACAGAGTGGCAACAACGCAACACAAAGTCACACTGTGGCTCGGGGAATCAGAGCTGTCGGTGCCAGTGAGGATTAGGGGGAGAAATTCTGAAATAGAGCCATAGAGGGAGCCCTGATGTCTGCACATCAACACCCCTCCCACCCTTGCCAAGTCCTGAACGGCAATGGGGGAGACAGCAAGGAGTACTGAGTAAGTGAGCAGTGCAGGGCTCAGAGGAGCACGCAGTTACAGCTGCTGCCCCTAGAAACAGCACTCCGGGCATGTGGCTCCATTCAGTCCTTCGCACTCAGAGACAACCAGATTCCAGCTTCCAGCAGCACAAGGCCACAACCCTGGGATGACTGCAATTATTCATTAAAGTGCTCACTTGAGTGGTGAGCATGTGGCCTAACAGTCATGACACTCACTGAATCCCCCCGCCAGAGTGCTAAAGATTCAATATTCAGTTCCAGCTCCTGACTCCAGCTTCCTGCTAATGCAGAGCCTGGGAGGCAGCAGTGATGGCCCAACTGGGTTCCTGCTACCCATGCAGGAGACCTGGAATGGGTTCCCTACTGCCAGCTTTGGCTTCAGTCCAGTCCTGGCCATGGCAGGCGTTTGGGAAGTATATCAGTAGATAAGAGCTATTTCTCTCCCCCGCCCCCTGTTACTCTTAAATAAAATGGATAAATAAATAAGCAAGCCTGCCTGCCTGCCTGCCAGCCTGAGAAAGCTCCACAATGCCAGAAGAACTGACTGTTCAGGCTATCATCTGAGGCAGGCCCCAACCTTCCGTTCTTAGAGACTTCACTCAAAAAAGCTTACAAATCTGTAAGTGTGTCCCTGCTCAGTAGCCACTCCTATGAGGCCAGGGCCGCCATGCCAGTTTCTGCAAGAAGACAGCGTGCTAACTTCCATAACTTCCAGCTAGCACACACAGCTGGGATCACCGCATTTACCCTGAATGACCTCTTCTCACTCTTCCCTTGAGCTGTGCCAACCCCAGCCCTCCCTTTAAAACACCCAGGCACCTCCGCACCACTGGTAATGGAGCTCAGCTCTCCTCAGGAGGTACTGAATAAAATCTGTTTTCACTGCTTTAACTAGTCTCTGGCCAAGTCAAAACTGTGCTTCTTAGTGAAATAATAAAGAAAGGACATGGATTGTAAGATTGGAATGGAAAAGATAAAACGGTTTAGGTAAGCTGCAAAAGGTGTGTGGAAGTCTTAAATGCTTATAAAATTTTCTTGTTAGCTACAAAAGTTATCAATCTGTTTTTTTTTTTTGACGTAAGATTAAAATCTGATCCTCTGTAAAAGCAATGAGGTTGATGAAATACATAAGTGTTAATAGATATTTGGGAAAATAGTCTTTTTGTATCCTACTGAGATAATCTTTGTCTCATTAAGTTCTACTTGTTTAAAAACAGCTGAGTTTTAAAAGTTTTAAAGTTTTAAAAGTCTGTTTAAATATGGACTTGTTTTACATGTCAAGCATAGAAAGCCAAGACACTGTGGCAAAAAATGTTTTACATGAAGGATCTCCGTGAGGCCCCAGTGAAAAGAAGCAGCCATCAAAAGAGGATGTACTTTTCTCTAAAGGGAGGAGAGAACTTCCACTTTGCTTATGGCCTTGTCCAAATACTGAGAGTTGTGGACTCAAAAGGCTTCCTTAGTCTAGGCAGCTCATGTCAAGAGCCTCGGGGGGTCACTGACATCATAGATTTAAAAAAATTAACACTCTTAAGATTTCTTTATTTGAAAGTCAGAGTTAGAGAGAGAGGTCTTCCATCTGCTGGTTCACTCTCCAATTGGCCGCAATGGCTGGAGCTGTGCCAATCTGAAGCCAGGAGCCAGCGCCCATATGAGATGTCCGCACTTCAGGCCAGGGCGTTAACCCTTTGCACCACAGCTAGCCCCATTAATTTTTTTTTCCTCTTTTCTTTTTTTTTTCTTCCGACAGGCAGAGTGGACAGTGAGAGAGAGAGAGAGAGAGAGAGAGAAAGGTCTTCCTTTTTGCTGTTGGTTCAACCTCCAATGGCTGCTGTGGCTGGCGCACCGTGCTGATCCGATGGCAGGAGCCAGGTACTTATGTGCAGATTGTATGTCTATATAAAAATTATTAAAAACGGTTTTGATTGCTTATGGATAAAAAACACTCATATAATGCCGGCGCCGCGGCTCACTAGGCTAATCCTCCGCCTAGCGGCGCTGGCACACCGGGTTCTAGTCCCGGTTGGGGTGCCGGATTCTGTCCCGGTTGCCCCTCTTCCAGGACAGCTCTCTGCTGTGGCCAGGGAGTGCAGTGGAGGATGGCCCAGGTGCTTGGGCCCTGCACCCCATGGGAGACCAGGAAAAGCACCTGGCTCCTGGCTCCTGCCATCGGATCAGCGCGGTGCGCCGGCCGCAGCGCGCCGACCGCGGCGGCCGTTGGAGGGTGAACCAACGGCAAAGGAAGACCTTTCTCTCTGTCTCTCTCTCTCACTGTCCACTCTGCCTGTCAAAAAAAAAAAAAAACACTCATATAATACTGCTAAATTAACACAAATTACCTTTCTGGTGCACCTGACTTAAATAAATATGATAAATAGGCTGTTCTCAATTTGTTGGTACAGAAAAACTAAAAAAAAAATTTTTTTTTAAGTTATTGACATGTTTGCATTTGGGTCTGCTGGTCAAACAAGTTGCACTTGTGTTAGGTATTTGCAACCATAAAGGTATACTATTTATCTAAAAACAATATAGTTAGAGGTATAATACAGTGCTCATTGCTCCCTAAAGTCCAATTTAAAGTTGTTCTTTGGCAAATTAATAACAAAATTTATAGACAAATTAGGTAAATGATCTTCATGTTTTGATCGTACTTAAAGAACATAGCTCTCCTCATGGGCATTGCATTGTTTCAAAAAAAAAAAAAAAAACTGTCAAAACATGCCTGTGACTACAGACTTCTAGCTCAGCCACCAAAGATTAAGGACAGAACTCAACAACCCCTTAACTGACATCCTAGAGGATGCCTCTGTGGTCTGCTTTAGCAGGAGGAATGTAAAGATAGGTGTCAAGCCAACTAATAGCTACTTTACATAGTGTTCTGCCATCAAAGAGACCCAGTGAGGCCAGTCTACCCCAAATGGCATCAGGCTTCAATTTGGAAAGCCAGGAGATGGGGCAAACAGCCATCCTGAAAAAAAGCCAGCCTCTACCAAATTCTGTCAAGAGCTGGGTGAATGGAATTGCCTTGGGGCTGAAGGGATCCCAGGTTAGAACCACAGATCCTACTGGCTCCAAGCTCAAAGAGCCCTTTACTCTGCCAGCTTCCAAGATAACTACTGCCATTGAGGGCAAGGCCTCGGGTCAGGACAGGCAGGACTGCAATCTTCCTTTCAGAAGTGCCGCCTGTTCTGTACTACCCTCCTGTTCAAGCCAGCTCTTCTCCCAGGCCGCCTAGGTAATGGAGTCAACAGGGCGTCTTCCCTCATGAGGTTCACACCTTTCTTATGATGTCTCTTCCACTATCCCATGTAAAGACAGAGAGAGGTTGGGCCTCATACGTACCTGGCCAGGCCTACATGCCTCTCTCTGTGAGAAAACCTGCTCCTGGTTTAGAGAACACATTTCCTAGGTACTCTAATAATGATTCAATCTTTTTGTTTTAGATCCTGTTGTATCTAATTTGCTTGTTAGACCTGCAAATTCCAGACTTAGAAAGCCACAAAGTGGGGAAAAAGTCCTCTATTTTAAAAAAGACTTCTCGGGGCTGGCGCTATGGTGCAGCGGGTTAACACCCTGGCCTGAAGTGCTGGCATCCCAGATGGGCGCTGGTTCGAGTCCCAGCTGCTCCACTTCCGATCCAGCTCTCTGCTATGGCCTGGGAAAGCAATAGAAGATGGCCCAAGCCCTTGGGCCCCTGTACCCACGTGGGAGACCAGGAAGAAGCTCCTGGCTCCTGGCTTCGGATCGGCGTAGCTTTGGCCATTGTGGCAAATTGGGGAGTGAAACAACGGAAGGAATACCTTTATCTCTGTCTTTCCCTCTCACTGTCTAACTCTACCTCTCAAATAAATAAAATCTTTAAATCAAATAAAAAAGCCTTCAAACAGATAAAACAAATTCTTAGAAATAAACAGACCCTTGTTCCATCCACCCCTACTACAGTCAAAGTCCTCAAGATAGCTCCCTGGACCCACCACAACACAGACAGGCAGGTGGCCTGAAACTGGAGTGCAGCTCAAATCCAGCAATACTGTACAAGCTGAGCCTCTGACACAGGAGGGTCAGCCCTAAAGAGACCAGCAGGGCCGGTGGCTGCAGAGAAACTCCGGAAGTGGACTGACTTACCCAGGGCCGAAGCTTGAGGGAACAGCTGCCCAATAAAATAAATGCAGCGATCCTTTAGTTTTTGTCTCTTTAGATTGGTTTTAAAATTTTAAGCAACTTTTGTATACAAATAGGTGATGAGGACAAGATCATAAAAACAATTACTGATCAAACAAAAAAGGTCACCCTTGGGGCAGGGGTTGCCCATCCACCTCAGCAGAGGGCCCAACTGGACCCTCAGCACCATGGGCTATGCGCCTTGAGGGGTGGCTGACAGTAATGGAGGCTGTTCATGAGATGCTGCGCAGTGCTGGGGGTGGGATGCCCCCTAGCACCTGTGGGGGCCGTAATTAAGAAACGGCTGTTTTCCCCTGAAGTGCTCTAGAAACACAACGCAATTCCAACAGGTTTTACTGGTTGATTTTTGCAGGGAAGGGGTGGTTACAAATCAGCATGCTAATAATGAGCTCCTCCTTGGAAAGACAAAGGAATTAGGGGCTGGTGCTGTGGCGCAGCGGGTTAAAGCCACAGCCTGCAGCAATGGCAAACCATATAGGCATCAGTTTGAGTCCTGGCTGCTCCACTTCCGATCCAGCTCTCTGCTATGGCCTGGGAAAGCAGCAGAAGATGGCCCAAGTCCTTGGGGCCCGGCACCTGCGTGGGAGACCTGGAAGAAGCTCCTGGCTTCAGATCAGATAAGCTCTAGGCATTGCAGTCATTTGGGGAGTGAACCAGCAGAGGGAAGACCTCTCTCTCTGGCTCTACCTCTCTCTGTAACTCTCACTTTCAAATAAATAAAAATAAATCTTTGGTTAAATAAAATCAAAGGAATTCGAACAGCCTAAATAATCATGAGAAAGAAGAACACAACTGGAGGGCTCACTATCCGACCTCAAGTCCCAGTCTCAGCTGTGAGACTACAGCCATCAGGCGAGGGTGGCGCTGGAGAAAGCACAGGTGCTGAGCTCCATAGGACACACACACACAAAGGGACACACGCGAACATGGTCAGCTCCTGTTTGATAAAGGCACACAGGAATGCAATGTACACAGTATACTCTTTTCAACAAATGGTCCTGCAGCAATTAGATACCCACATGCAAATAAAACAAAACCTCCATCCATTCCTGACCCCAAACAAAAAAATTAAGTCAGATGGATCACATAGCTAAATGTGAAACTCCTAAAAGAATAGGAGGCAACCTTTGTGGCTAAATTAGACAAAGATAACATTACCAAAAGTGTAATTCATAGAAGCAAAGACTGATAAATTAAAGTCCATCCAAATTAAAACCTTCTGCTCCTTGAAAAACATAAGAGAAAGGAAACTGGGAGGAAGTATTCACACATCATACATCTAACAAAGAACTTTGTAATATATAAAGAACTTTAAGGAGTTCATAATTATTAGAAGAATGTACAAATCTTAACATATACCTCACCAAAGATGGCAAACAAGCTGGTGACAAGGAAATGCAAATTAGTACCACAATGAGATACCATTGCCCACCTACTAGAATGGCTACAATTTATAAACTGGTGCTAAGGCCTAGCCGGTAAAGCTGCTGCAACCCCTGCATCCCATAAGGGCGTGGGTTCCAGTCACAGCTGCTCTACTTCCAATCCAGCTCCCTGTAATGTAATTGCCTGGGACAGCAGTGGAGGATGGCCCAAGTGCTTGAGCCCCTGCACCCACAAAAGAGACCCAGATGGAGTCGGGGCTCCTGGCTTTGGCCTGGCCCAGCTCCCACCTTTGCGGTCAATTCAAGAGTAAACCAAGGCTGGTGCTGCAGCTCAATAGGCTAATCCTCCGTCTTGTGGCGCCGGCACACCGAGTTCTAGTCCAAGTTGGGGCGCCGGATTCTGTCCCGGTTGCCCCACTTCCAGGCCAGCTCTCTGCTGTGGCTTGGGAATGCAGTGGAGGATGGCCCAAGTGCTTGGGCCCTGCACCCCATGGGAGACCAGGAGAAGCGCCTGGCTCCTGCCATCAGATCAGCGTGATGCACCGGCCGCAGTGCACCGGGAGCAGCAGCCATTGGAGGGTGAACCAATGGCAAAGGAAGACCTTTCTCTCTGTCTCTCTCTCACTGTCCACTCTGTAAAAAAAAAAAAAAAAAGAGTGAACCAGCAGATGGAAGATCTCTAACTCTGCCTGTCGAAATCATCAATCTTTAAAAAACAAACAAAAAACCTGACAATACTAATTGTATATACGGATGAAGAGCAAATAGAACTCAGACTTTTTTTTTTATTAGAGTTAGTGAGAGAGAGAGAGACAGACGGACAGAAAGGTCTTCCTTCCGTTGGTTCACCCCCCAAATGGCTGCTATGGCCGGCACACTGGGCAAACCCGAAGCCAGGAGCCAGGTGCTTCCTCCTGGTCTCCCATGGGGTGCAGGGCCCAAGCACTTGGGCCATCCTCCACTGCCTTCCCGGGCCACAGCAGAGAGCCGGACTGCAAGAGGAGCAACCGGGACTAGAACCCAGAGCCCACATGGGATGCCGGCGCCGCAGGCGGAGGATTAACCAAGTGAGCCACAGAACCGCCCCCCCCCCCACCTTTTTATTAGACAGGCAAAGTTAGACAGTGAGAGAGAGAAAAAGGGAACTCAGACATTTTTGACAGGAATGCAAAAAGGCAGTTATATTGGAACACAGTCCATCGGTTTCTCATAAAGTTAAAACACAAGTAATTCCATCCTTGTTATTCTCCCAAATGAAATGAACTCGAGTCCATACAACTACCTGTATGCAAAGATGATAGCAATGCTGTTCATCATCTCCCTAAACTGAAACAACTCCAGTGGCCTGTGAGTATAAACTGCTGTGTGTGCACACAACGGAATACTACTCTGCCACTGACCCTACGCAGCAACACAAAGCAGTATCCAATGTGTCGTCTTTGAAGAAGCCACAGTGAAAGGCCACTACTGCTCTGGGATTCTGCACGCACCCATTTCTATGACATTCTAGAAAAGGAAAAACTAATAGCAGCAGAAAACAATCTTCTTTATAAAGCATTACAGGTGGAGAAAGATACAGGTACAAAGGAGCGTCATCATGGGAATATGGGGAAGTGAGGAAATGCTTCTGCATTTTGACTGTTGGGGTGATTACACGATGCTATGCATTTTTCAAAATACAGAAGTCTACACAAAAAGGAATGAATTTTTCTGTAAATAAATTATACATCAATTAAAAAATAGGGGTGGGCTTTTGTCATAGCAGTGAATCCTCAGGCCGGGTCTGCATTCCACATGGGAGTGCTTAGGTTTCCGTCCACGTTCTGATGCCGATTCCAGCTTGCTGCTAATCAGTGCACACTCTAGGAGGCCTCTTGACCATGGCTTGAGTGACTGGGTCCCTGTCCTCAGTGTGGGGGACTCAGGGTGAGTTCCCAGCTCCAAGCTTTGGCCTGGCCCCGCCTTGGCTACTTTGGGCATCTGGGGTGTGAACAAAGGTTTGGGAGAGCTCTGTCTCTCCTTGTGTCTCTACCTTTCAAATAGATAAGAGTTTGGTGGGTGTCCCAATATTGATACTATTTTCCACACTTTTCTGCATCTCCAATGTATTTTCTAATAAAAAGTTAAAATTTTTAAATTAATCTGAATTTTTTAAAAATATTTACTTATTTATTTCAAACGCAGAGTTAGAGAGGGAGGGAGGCAGAGAGGGGGGCAGAGAGAGATCTTCCACCCACCAATTCACTCCCCAAATGGTTGCAATGACCAGGGCTGGACCAGGCTGAAGCCAAGAGCTTCATCTGGGTCTCCCACAAGGGTGGCAGAGGCCCAAGCACTTGTGTCATCTTCTGTTGCTTTCCCAGGCACATTAGCAGGGAGCTAGATCTTAAGTGGAGCAGATGAGATTTGAACAGGTGCCCATATGGGGTCCTGACATCACAGGTGGTAGCTTACCTTGCTATACCACAATGCTGGCCCCAGCATCAAATTTTTTTTTTAAAACATCTTGTCCTCTGACGTGGCATAACTTATGTAGCATTTTTACTAACAGTGTCTAACGTAAATATATTAATATAGTTATAATTATTGAGGAATACTTTGCAAAGTGACTGCCCTTATTCTTCAGAAATTTCAGTATCATCAAAGATAGACCAATGTCTTGCCTGAATGAACTCTACAAGGCCATGACAATTAAATGCATGTGTAGTTCTGGGTTTGTCATCAGAAAAAACAAGCTACAGTAGACCTTATCAGGACAAAGGGAGTACAGACTGTGTATCAGGTAACAGACTTGCACCAACATTAAATTTCTCAAGTGTGATGATTACATTATAGTTCTATAAGAGGAAGTCTTTGTTCCTAGAAAAATCACTTAAGTGCTCTGAGTTCTAGACTCATTCTCAAATGGCTCAACCAAAAAAGAAAAAGTAATTTTTACATACACATATTTCTGAAGTGCAAACGCAGCAAAGCGTTACCAACCAGTTAGTGTGGGTGTAGTACACACAGCCATTCATGATGCTGTTTTTGTGTTTGAAAATTTTCCAAAGAGTAATTTAGGAAAGACGTTTACAAAGCATTCTTAGGGGTGGGCGTTTGGGGCAGCAGTCAGCTCACGGCTTGGCACACTCAGAGTACCTGGTTCACATCAAGGCCACACAACCACCAATCCAGCTTCCTGCCAACGTGCCTACTGGTCAGGCAGCAGATGATGGCTCGAGCACTGTGGCGCTGTCACCCACGTGGGAGACCAGGACTGAGCTCTAGGCTCCCAGCTTTGGCCTGGCCCAGCCCTGGCTGCTGTGGGCATTCTGGAGTAAAGCAGCAGATGGAAGAACTCTGCTGACCTGTTTTCCCAATGAAAATACATAAATAAATTTTTTTTTTATTTTTTATTTTTGACAGGCAGAGTGGACAGTGAGATAGAGAGACAGAGAGAGAAAGGTCTTCCTTTTGCCGTTGGTTCACCCTCCAATGGCCGCCGCTGCAGCCGGCGCACCGCGCTGATCCGATGGCAGGAGCCAGGAGCCAGGTGCTTTTCCTGGTCTCCCATGGGGTGCAGGGCCCAAGCACCTGGGCCATCCTCCACTGCACTCCCTGGCCATAGCAGAGAGCTGGCCTGGAAGAGGGGCAACCGGGACAGAATCCGGCGCCCTGACCGGGACTAGAACCCGGTGTGCCGGCGCCGCAAGGTGGAGGATTAGCCTATTGAGCCACGGCGCCGGCCCCATAAATAAATTTTTTAATGTTAAATGTTGAGGCTGCTAGAATGTTTCATTAAAAAAAAAAATCTGCTTCTAAAACCTGTAAAATGCAAGCCAGGCCCAGTTTTTGCAGACAGCAGCACACACAGTTCTAGTTGCCAGTTCCTCCAGGAGCTTCCCAGGGAAGGCCGAGGACTACTGCTTTCTGCCACTCTCCAAGGCCACGTGCCCAGCCATCAGGGTGCTACGGCCTCCCAGATTTCAAACACAGACGTGTGTGGCCCGGGATGCTTTCCTCATATTTGCTGTGTGTACTTATGTATTTGAAAAGCAGAGTGACAGAGAGAGATGGACAGCAAGAGCAAGGTGGGGGATGGGGAGAGAGCTCTTCCATCTGCTGGTTCACTCCCCAAATGCCCACAACAGCCAAGTCTGGGAGGAGGGAAGGAACTCCACTCTGACCTCCTACACAGGGGCAGGGTCAAAGTCCTTGGGCCATCATATGCTGCCTTCCCATGTGAGCACACGGGAAGCTGGACCAGAAGCTGAGCGGTCAGATCTGAACAGGCACCCTGATGTGCGATGCAGACATCACACGCGGCACCTAACCAGCTGGGGCGTGCGAGCCCTCCTCCCATTCCTGGCAGCCAACAGCTCTTCTCTGCCCTCCTTAGCCAGGAGAGGTCTCGGCCCCGCCAGATGTGGCAGAGTCTCCTGCAGGCCGGACTCTTCAGGAACAGCACAGCTGCCCTGCTACAGGGCTCCTGGTGATGCGGCTCTCCAGGTACAGCTCTCGCCTCTGTCTGCGTCACTTAGGGAGGCCGCTGTCTTCTGGGTCGCTGCTTCTCTTCTCTGCCGGGTTCCTGTCTCATGACCACCAAGAACCAGTTCGAGTCCCGCCTGTTCCACTTCTGAGCCAGCTCCCTGGGAATGTGCCTCGGGGTCCCAGTGCTTGGTCCCCTGCCACCCACATGATAGGCCCGGATGGAGTTCCTGGTTCCTGGCTTCAGACTCTGCCAGATCTGGCTGTTGCGGCCATTTGAGGAATGAACCAGTGGATGGAAGACCTCCCTCTCTGTTGGTCTCTGTCATTCTGTTCTTCAAATAAGTAAATCTTTTTAAAAAGTCGTGGCAAACTCCAGATAAAATTCATCCTTTTGAGCAATTTTAAGTGTACAGTTCAGTAGCATTACGTAGACCGGCACTGTTGTGCAACCGCGAGCACCAGCCATCTCCAGAATTCCTCACCTTGCAAAACTGAATCTGCCCTGTACGCACAAACCCAACCTCTGGCAGCTGCCATTCAACTCGCCCACAGAATCATACAGCACGTGGGCCTTTCTGCTTGGCTCACCTCACTTCATATGACATCCTCATGTGTAAGAGGACACCTCCAAACTAACTAATGTGAAAGCTAAATAATTTCCCATCCTACATGCACACCACCCTGAGGGTACCCCATCACCTGTTGATGGGCACAGGGTGGGAGGGGACACCGTATCCATGGAAATGCCACATCAATCTGGATCAGGACAGCCGGAACCTGGACCTCACTGGGGCAAATACTCCTATAAGGGACAGAAGATTTGCTCCAAGGGTGAGCCAGGTCCGAGTCCTAAGTGGAGGCCGGGCAGAGCTGAGGGGAGACATAAGCAGGTTCCAGGGCCCAACACACACACGGGTTCCCAAGCAGGAGGGCACGAGCCCAGCACTTCTTGCCCAAGTCCTGCACCCACGGGCGTGCACGTGGCAGGATGGGTGAGAGCCCTTTCACAGGAAGGAATTGGGAGTGACATATTTAGGACTGATGGAGAACATCTGACTAGTGCAGAGGAGCCTCCCAGGGAGACCTGAAATCCCTTCAAAGTCTGAGAGCCGGGGCCGACGCCATGGCTCACTTGGTTCATCCTCTGCCTGGGGCGCCAGCGAACCATATGGGCGCCGGGTTCTAGTCCCAGTTGCTCCTCTTCTAGTCCAGCCCTCTGCTGTGGCCCGGGAGGGCAGTGGAGGATGGCCCAAGTGCTTGGGCCCTGCACCCGCATGGGAGACCAGGAGGAAGCGCCTGTCTCCTGGTTTCAGATTGGCGCAGCATGCCGGCCGTGGCGGCCATTTGGGGGGCGGGTAGTGAACCAACGGAAGGAAGACCTTTCTGTCTGTCTGTCTGTGTCTCTAACTCTGTGAAATAAATAAAACAGATTGAAAAGTCTGAGAGCCAGGCCTCCTTGCAAGGAGTCAGCGGCTTCGGGGGGGTGTGACGCTCTGGTCGGGTGAATCCACAGAACACAGACACCACCCATCCCCCTCCTTCGCGGCGCCCCTCCCCATCCCACACTCTGGCTCCGGTTTGTAAACTCCCTCCTCCAGCGCCTCCCCTCCGGCTTCCTCGGGAGCCCTCCCGGCACCTCAAGTCTCCAAGGTGGCGGCCCATGCCCGCCCCGGGGACCAGGACACCCGCGTGAGGAGAGGGCGGCGGGGGGTGGGGGGTCCCAGAAGCCGAGCCCCGCGGGCGGCGGGCGGCGGGGGAAGGGCGGGAGCCAGGTCCACGGTTCCCCGCGAGGGCCCTAACCTAGGGCGGACGTGGGCTGGGGTGTGCGGGGCACCGACACACCTGCCAACGTGCCCGAGTCAGGCACGCACACCTAGTGCGAGACAGCTCGCAGCAACCGCCCTCCGGGGTCGTCCGGAACAGCGCACGCGCCCCCTTCTGAAGCGACCCCCACCCGCACTCCAGCCTCCCCGCCTGCACCGACCCGGGCCCGACCGTCCGTGCGCGGGCCGCTCGCTCACCTGCAGCACCAGGACCTGGAGCATCTTCGCCGCGCCTCTGGCCCGCTCGCCCTGGACGACGCGCCCGGCGGCGGGCGTGGCGGGCGTGGCGAGCCGCGCTGCCCCTGCCACCGCCCCGGGGGCGGCCCCTGCTGTCGCGCCCGACGCCTCAGGCCTCTGCGGGGGCCGCGCCCACCAGCTCGACGGGGACTCCAGCTTCCTGGCCTGGACGCGCCCCCGCCTGCAGGCCGGCCGCCACGCCCCCCAGTGCCGCGCCTCGTCTTCCCACCCGACGCCGCCGCCGCGGGCGCGCTCTGGGCTCCTCGTGGGCTCCACACCGCGCCCCCCGGCCTCTCGTAATGGCGCCCGCCCCCGCGCCGGCCTCGAGGCGTCCAGAAGCCACGTGGGCGCCCAACGGTCATGTCAACATGTCAACAGTTTTATTTAGAAACAGATAGGTACCTGTTTGCATTATAGAATATAAAACTTGGTTTACACTCTATAAAAAATAACCAATATCCAAATTCAAGAGAGCTAGCATTCACAGAACACATGATGTGGGTGTGTGGCTACTGTTGATCAGCCTCAGGCTTGATTTAAACTAAAAAAAGAATCCAATGGATCAGAAAGATTCGGGTACACTGCTTGCTGCCGGGTCCCCGGCACCCAGAAGCTGCCATTTCGGCAGACTAAGGCTTGCTTTCTAAGTGTGTGGTTTTCACATCAGGCCTGGGCTCCCTGCACTGAGAGGGTTGCAAGGTTGCAAGGCTCTCTCGCCACAAGATTCACAACGCGCCCTCCCGAAGCCAGGGCCGGTGGCGTCATTCTCTCTGGTTGTCTTTATAATAAACGGAGAACTTGGAGGGTGGAGGATTCCATTACCCTATACTGGAGTTAAACTTAGTGTATTCATTATCAAGAGCTCAATGCCAAGGCTGGGGTGATATCACATCACACCTGGCTTTTTACCATACCAAGTAGCTCAACGTGATTGTGGAAGACCAAAGGAGATACCTGGGTTCAGATTAATACTCACCCAGCATCACCTGAACGTGTTATCCAGAAAGATACAGGAAATGATAACGGTTATATATACATATATTTATCTTAGTAACCTGAGGGCTAAAAACTTGGAATACAAGAATTCTCAAGAGGCCCATCTGTAAGAAAAGGACCCAAATGGACAGAGTTCACGTTACATACAATATGGGGAGGTGGAGTTGGGAACAGACGGGGTTTCTTCAGCTCTTTCTACAACGTCCCTCGCTTTGGTCGGCAGGACTGGCAACCTGCCGATCCACGATGAATCTGTTTCTGTTGGTGGCAGAGACGGGGGAGAAGAGGAGTGGGGTGACGGTCAAAGGCAGGAAGGGCGAGCTGTGGTCCTCAAACCAAAGAGGCCTCTCTCGGGAGGTCCTCTCGCCTCTGAGCCTGAGCTCAGCTCTCCGGCAGACACAGAGAGGCCTGTAGTAAGTGGTTTGTGTTGTGAGGTATGAGGATCCCTGGTAAATTCAGCAGCACATGGTTTTTGGAAACCAGCACACAAGATAAGAACACTGCAGCCAACAGTGTTTTTTTTTTTTTTTTTTCAGTGTCACTCCCCATTCGCTTTATTCAGACACTTGAGTGAACCTCTCTCCCTACAGGTAGAGGTACTCTACTCTCTGTACATTTGTACATTTCATTCTTCACAGTACAGATAAGCCCATCACTCCCCACATCCACAAACAAGAGAGAACTTTCAGGGTTCCTCTCATCTGTAGCAGAGACACAGCAGCCCAGCCATCAGCAATGCCCCACCCACAGTGCACCCGCTTCCGACTCCGCCCTTTCAAGCTTCAAACATTACACCAGTAAGATGTAAAATGTGCTTGCTTTAAGACAAATAAAATGACCCACGTGTTAATTTACATCTGAAACTAAGAATAAATAAAGGGATCCCTAAAGAAGGTTCTCTAGTTATGACGAGACTGGTCTGTGGGTGAGATGAGACTAGGAGATACCGGGAAAGGACAGATCATCTCTCCTCTACGGAAACCTCTTTGAGGTACAGACAATTCATAGCTTGAAATCAGCCGGCTCTCACACATCTCTGGTGATGAGCACAGCCAATGCCCAACCGAGATAGGATTCTGTACCTGGCTCTGATGAACTGAAACAAAATCTGGGGCAGCTGAACCTCACAGATGACAGCATGAAACCAGACGCTCGGTTAAAGTGAGTTTTGATCCCAAAACGTGGATTCCTCAAGCCAAGGGTACTTTGGAGAGAAGCACTGAGGGACTGGACCAGTTCCCAAACCCAGCTAAGGACAGATCCTGTCTCCCCAGGGTAGAACAGCAAATGCACCCATTTTTTTTTTCTCA